>NC_068360.1:45864457-46194457 GCF_020536995.1 Dreissena polymorpha
AGGACTGCGGATCAACAGTCGGAAATCCATCAAAACTTTAGTGAGAACACGGTAGTAGGGATGAATGACCAATCTTCACTGATTCAAGAGTACTTCTATCGAGAAAGAAGCTATAGCGATTCTGGAAAGGAGAACTTCCGCAAACAACACGATGACATAGGTCCGAGAAATATTGACGTGGTTTCGTCAAATGACACTCACACTAACAAGAGCAGCTCTCGTAGCTTTGATCTAGGTACAAGCAACAATATGATACATAGTTTGAACAATCTTGTCACTAGTTTTAATTCATCGTCGGCGTCCATTTTTGCAAACGCAGACTATATATCCGGTTCGGCACTAAATATTTCAAACGGCCCGTTACGTATTCAGTCAATTCACAAGCTGAACGTTTCCCCTGAAAATAAGTCTCCTAAGGCATCTCGTTGCTTAGCCTTTTTAAAGACATTAACAATAATGTTCGACGTAAAAACCATCAAAATGCCCATATGCATTGCTTTTCAACTATCCGCAATGCTGCAATGTCCGTCTTCAATGCTCAGTTCTATCTACATAGCCCCGTACGCCAAAGAAAACGGACTGGACACACGCGACGTGGCCCTTTTGGTTACTGTCTTCAATTCAGTAGACCTCGTAGCGCGAATAGCCACCGCGTTCATCTCGGACAGCAAGTTCGCGCGGCGGTCTACCATGGTTGCGGTGGCAGCTATGGTTATTGCCCTGGGCGTCGCATATGTTGCGTTGGTTTCGTTCGTTCAGCGCTTTGATGGCGTTTGCGGTGTTACTGGGACTAGTCAACGGCGTGTACTTCTCGCTCTACGCTGTGATCATCGTGGACTATATGTCTATAGAGCGACTCAAGAGTGTCCTCGGCATCAATGCGCTAGTACATGGATCATCCGTAGCACTCACGTTTTATTTAGTTGGTAGGTAATCGAGGAATGTGCTCTTTAAAAACAAAATCAGATAGTTATATGAGCGTCTCTATGCACAAACTGTATTTCTAATAAAACTATTGTTCTGAGCGAATGTGTTATCGACCTAATATTCTTTTAATAGTTTAATGATGACAAATATGAAAAAAGATAGCACATCATTATTAACATTTCTCACCCAGATTACAAATTGTTGCGGCATTTCATCGAAAAGTCTGCAACTTTAATCAGTCGATGTTATTGTCAGTGCCGTGGTCGTAGTAAGAACTTGACTCGATGATCAATCCTGGTTTCAGGTCTGCTGCGTGACTTCACCGGTTCCTACGTGTATTCCTATCACTTGCTGGGAACCATGTCGCTGCTAGGTGGAGTTATCATGTACTGTCTACAGTTCATAGGTGAGAACCAGGGTGCCATGGATACGGAAACCGTAGCGAAAAAGCCATCTTGACAGATAATTAACTTTTACAGTGTATTACATGTACAAGGAATCTATGCCGTTAGTTTTGTGTATTTTTTTAGATGTATCTTTATTTTGTTTATCCATTTTGGAAAACTATTTTATTACGTACGAGAGATGATGAAGCTCCACGCAAATGGCATTGTACACTACTGTTACTAAACGGAGTATGGCCCTTTGTATCTGAAAAATGCTTATTTTAGTGTCCTCAAATATAACACTTTGTGTCTAGAAGCATATTGTGGCGGGGGGCTATCAATCACCGAATTGGCGTGTTACTTCTGTTTTATATGGAATCATATTTTCGTATTTTGTAGATTTTCTGTCATGGTATGGACTGATTTAGTTTCATTAGGGCAGTTTATGATTCTACGTGTTTAAATGTTCTGTAATGTATTGCACGTTGAGGCCAGGTTTTATTACATTGAAGTCTCAGTTCGGAATTGAATATTAGTTTATGTGGTCAAATTCTATACTTGCTGTAGACTCTATTTTGAATTATGTTGAATTGAATTATGTATGGAACGGCGATATTTATATTGATCTAGTTGAGTGATAAATGTCCATTTGTGAATTCGTAATGTTTTTTTCGTGCTGGCATTGTGATGATTATTTACCGCAATTATAGACACATTTTGTGTATATGCTAAGAGTGTTTTTTATATATTCGAATTTGTGTTATTTTCTCTTGAACAGAATCGCTCTCTTATTTCAGATATGATTCAACATTTACCCATCCCTATAGAAATACACATATGAATCACTGCAAAAAAAAATCCGTTAAAATAGTTATATAGCGCGAATTGTTTTCCATGTACACTAAAGCGTGAACGACTTCAGAGGCCACTCAGCCCAGAATGTATTACGTAAACAAGTAAAGTGCATGGCAACTTAACACTGCAGACATGCTGTGTCAGCCAGACAGTATACCTCAGTTCGTGCATGCGTCAGAATACTGAAACATACATTGTCGGAAACGTTGATAAAAATTGCATGCACAATGAGTAATCTGTTGCGTTATTTCGGATTGCTTCACATACATCATGCATTTGAATATCTCAATATTAACTTTTTAAATTTATTTTTCGAATTCTTACCTTTGTAAGAGGCCCTTTTTTTTAATTAAGATGTGTTCTGACTATGATTGGGTGCGATTTACATATTCAAAAGCTTGCCGGGTTCTTTTCTATGCGAGTTACAAGAGATTCTTTAACCGTACACACTATTAGAGTTATATGATTATACTAAGACACTTAAACACGTTTTCAAATGACTTAGTAAAAACCGGTAAATCGCCGGTATTTGTTGGCATCAAATATGCAACATTGCGTTCTTGTGTAGATTACCATTGAACACAGGTATGATATGGCCTCTACGTAGAGATGAGACATTGTACAGGGACATGTGTGATATGGCCTCTACGTAGAGATGAGACATTGTACAGGGACATGTGTGATATGGCCTCTACGTAGAGATGAGACATTGTACAGGGACATGTGTGATATGGCCTCTACGTAGAGATGAGACATTGTACAGGGACATGTGTGATATGGCCTCTACGTAGAGATGAGACATTGTACAGGGACATGTGTGATATGGCCTCTACGTAGAGATGAGACATTGTACAGGGACATGTGTGATATGGCCTCTACGTAGAGATGAGACATTGTACAGGGACATGTGTGATATGGCCTCTACGTAGAGATGAGACATTGTACAGGGACATGTATGATATGGCCTCTACGTAGAGATGAGACATTGTACAGGGACATGTGTGATATGGCCTCTACGTAGAGATGAGACCTCGTACAGCAGGTATGATATGGCCTCTACGTAGAGATGAGACATCGTACAGGGACATGTAGGATATGGCCTCTACGTAGAGATGAGACATCGTACAGCATGTATGATATGGCCTCTACGTAGAGATGAGACATCGTACAGGGACATGTATGATATGGCCTCAACGTAGAGATGAGACATCGTACAGGGACATGTATGATATGGCCTCAACGTAGAGATGAGACATCGTACAGGGACATGTATGATATGGCCTCAACGTAGAGATAGACATCGTACAGCATGTATGATATGGCCTCTACGTAGAGATGAGACATCGTACAGGGACATGTATGATATGGCCTCAACGTAGAGATGAGACATCGTACAGGGACATGTATGATATGGCCTCTACGTAGAGATGAGACATCGTACAGCATGTATGATATGGCCTCTATGTAGAGATGAGACATCGTACAGCATGTATGATATGGCCTCTACGTAGAGATGAGACATCGTACAGCATGTATGATATGGCCTCTACGTAGAGATGAGACATCGTACAGCATGTATGATATGGCCTCTACGTAGAGATGAGACATCGTACAGGGACATGTATGATATGGCCTCAACGTAGAGATGAGACATCGTAACAGGGACATGTATGATATGGCCTCTACGTAGAGATGAGACATCGTACAGCATGTATGATATGGCCTCTACGTAGAGATGAGACATCGTACAGGGACATGTATGATATGGCCTCAACGTAGAGATGAGACATCGTACAGGGACATGTATGATTTGGCCTCTACGTAGAGATGAGACATCGTACAAGCATGTATGATATGGCCTCTACGTAGAGATGAGACATCGTACAGCATGTATGATATGGCCTCTACGTAGAGATGAGACATCGTACAGGGACATGTATGATATGGCCTTACGTAGAGATGAGACATCGTACAGCATGTATGATATGGCCTCTACGTAGAGATGAGACATCGTACAGCAGGTATGATATGGCCTCTACGTAGAGATGAGACATCGTACATGGGACATGTATGATATGGCCTCTACATAAGAGATGGACTTCGTACAGGGACATGTATGATATGGCCTAACGTAGAGATGAGACATCGTACAGGGACATGTATGATATGGCCTCTACGTAGAGATGAGACATCGTACAGCATGTATGATATGGCCTCTACGTAGAGATGAGACATCGTACAGGACATGTATGATATGGCCTCTACGTAGAGATGAGACATCGTACAGCATGTATGATATGGCCTCTACGTAGAGATGAGACATCGTACAGCATGTATGATATGGCCTCTACGTAGAGATGAGACATCGTACAGCATGTATGATATGGCCTCTACGTAAGATGAGACATCGTACAGCATGTATGATATGGCCTCTACGTAGAGATGAGACATCGTACAAGCATGTATTATATGGCCTCTACGTAGAGATGAGACATCGTACAGGGACATGTATGATATGGCCTCAACTAGAGATGAGACATCGTACAGCATGTATGATATGGCCTCTACGTAGAGATGAGACTTGTTAAAATAGTTGCGTTTTTTTGTTGTTGCTGAAAAGGTCATTTAATGTTTTTACTTACAAATTTATAATACCCGGTATTTGCAAAAGTCTTAAAGGGGCCTTTTCACGTTTGGGTAAATTGACAAATTGAAACAAGAGTGCCTGAAAGGCCCAAAGTCGCTCACCTGAGATAAAAGAAATGACCTGTTCTTTGCAGCCCAAAATATCAATAGAACAAATGTTCTAACCAAGTTTCATGAAGAATGAACAACAAATGGCCCCATGGCGGAACTGTTTTTCAACATACTGGAACCATATTTGAACTCGTCCAAGATAGTATTGGGACAAATCTTCTGAAAATGTTTCATGAAGATCCAACAGTAAATGTGGCCTCTACAGTGTTAACAAGGCAAATATTCATGACGCTCAACGGAAGACAGACAATTGACAAAAGTTGATCACAAAAGTTCTCCATGAGCAAAAAATATTATGCTCATA
Organism: Dreissena polymorpha; assembly: GCF_020536995.1. Lineage (NCBI taxonomy): Eukaryota > Metazoa > Mollusca > Bivalvia > Myida > Dreissenidae > Dreissena > Dreissena polymorpha. Next base: position 45,869,687 of record NC_068360.1, read on the forward strand.
AAGATTGTCACCATGTGTGAAGATCAGCAAGTGTCATTCAGATTGACTAAAAATGTGACTAAAGTATTCACAATGTTATACTATAAACAACTGTGGTAGTGCGGTCTCGTTCGCTTACGCAAGTGAACCGGTCACGGGACGGTTACGAGTTACTTGTGTGAGCACTTATGTAATACGGAAATATTTATCGAGTCTAATTAAAGAACGCTTATTTCTAACACATTTACTGGCTGTAATTCAATTAACTAAAGGCGTCCAGTCAGATACGCCTGAATACACTCAAAGAATCTATAAGTGAAAACCAAAGCAGCTTTAATGAAATAACTAACTTTAGTCTAAAGAATCTATGCATCGTTAAAAATGAACAAATACAGCAATACCATTAATGAATGTAAAAAGAAGTTCACAATCTGTCAAATAAACTGATATAAATATTAGTTACTGTTAGTCTAGAGTTGCTTCAAAAATGTTGTTTATAAAATAGTCTAACTTAATCTAAAGAACACAATTTATGGAGAGTGGAAAACTCCAGTGATTCAAATGTAAAAAATAAGAAGAATTTACAAAAGTTATTTCAATCAAAAGAGTCTTTCTAATTTAGAAATGCCAAATAACAAGGTTGCCATGGAAACAGTTTCATAGCACAGTAGTCTGCTAAATACACCAAAACACAGTAGATTTACTTGGCTCATCAGTAAAGATCAAGATAAGGCTCTACAGTGCATTAGTACATGTACAGTTATCTTATGACATAGGTTTATTAAATTGCATGCAAACTACTGTCTTTATGTACACCACATTTATGAAAGAAGTCCCAGGTTTATATAAGGGAGTTAACTATTAGAAAGTATGTACAGGTTATCTTTCTTTAACATTATGGCTTATCACAACTAAACTATTCAAATGCTTTCACTATATACATATAGTATAAAACTGCCCCACCCCCTGGCGGCCATGTTTTTCCACCGATCTGGACCATTTTCGAACTCAACCGGCATATCCAGAAAACACATGTTCTGACCAAATTTCATGAAGATTGGACCAAAAATGTGACTTCTAGAGTGTTCACATGTTTTCACTATATACATATAGAGAAAAGTGCCCCGCCCCCTGGCGGCCATGTTTTTTCACCGATCTGGACCATTTTCGGACTCGTCCGAGATATCAATGAAATCAATGTTTCATGACGATTAGGCAAAAATTGTGACTTCTAGAGTGTTCACAAGGTTTCTCTATAGCCATATAAGGAATACTGCCCCGCCCCCTGGCTGCCATGTTTTTTAACGGACCGGAGTTTTTTAACTCGACCAACATATCATTTAGACAAACATTTTGACAAAGTTACATGAAGATTGGCATCAAATGTGACTTCTACAGTGTTTACAAGGTTTTTCTTTTTTTGACCTAGTGACCTAGTTTTTGACCCAGCATGACCCAGTTTCAAAGTCAGTGGAGGTATCAATGGGACAAATGTTCTGACCAAGTTTCATGAAGATCGTACAATAATGTGGCCTCTGGAGAGTTCACAAGGCAAATGTTGACGCAGCACGACGGACAAAAGGCGATTACAAAAGCTCACCATGAGCACAGCTCAGGTGAGCTAAAAAGTTGTTTCAGATTCGCAAATTTACGTTTTAGTTATGATATTTGTTAGGAAACAGTAATACTGAACATTTACCATGCTCTAAAATAGCCATTATATGAATCTTTTGACGATTTAAAACCCCGAAAATAATAAAGCGTTGCAACGCAAAACAAATTAATAATTTGGAGGTCTATTGTCGTTAGATTTTGTGAAACTACGCGGATTGCTTATATAAAGTATAAAATTGTATTCGGAAGAATGGCCAAGTGGTCTTAGTGGTAGACTTTACTCCTGAACTCCAAGGGTCAGTGGTTCGAGCTTTGCTGAGGGTTACCTTTTTTTCTTTTCTTTTTTAAATTTTATTCTTGATTTTTTACTGGAGCTTTTTTGTATCTAATGTTTACATTTATCAATATAAAGCTTTTAATGACAAACTTCAAAACATGCCAAAATCTGTGAAAAGGCCCCTTTAAGTTATAATAGTATGAAAAACGTTTCAAATAAAAATATTGCCTTCCTCAGGATTCTAACGGGACCACTGGAAGCATATTCTTACTCACTACATCGAAAATCATTCTTCTATGCATCAAATAGACGGACTCATTTTGTTTTAAATTTTAATTAATCGCATTAATCCCACACGGGAAATGGTTTTAGTACCGAGAATTAGATATTCTCAAATTTGCATCTATTAGCTCTTAAAGATGCTGAATCTGTCAAGTTGTGTTTTGCCTTGTTGTGCAAATATACACATACCTATGGGGGATTTTTGGGGTGGGGCATGGGGGATGGTTTGGGTGGAGTCGATTGTGGTATGTCAGGTAGGTGTTGTTTTGTCAAAGTATGAATCAAATCTGATCATAAATAAAGAAGTTAAGGCAATTTAAGCAAAATTTGAAATTTATTAATTTAACCTTGAGAGTCAAGGTCATTCAAAGGTCAAGGTCAAATTCAACTTTCCAGGTACAGTACCCTAATGATAATAAGAAAGTATTTGAAGTTTGAAAGCAATAGCCTTGATTCTTTAGAAGTACAGTGGATCTAAACACAAAATTTAACAAAATATTCAAAGTTACTAAGTCATAAAGGGCCATAATTCCGTTAAAATGCAATCAAGAGTTATGCAACTTTTCCTGTACAGTCCCCTTATGATAGTGAGTGAGTGTTCCAAGTCTGAAATCAATTATAGCTATGATACTGTAGGAGTAAAATGGACCAACACACAAAACTTAACCAAATGCTCAATTATCTAAGTATAAAAGGGGCCATTATTATGTCAAAATGCCAGTCAGAGTAACATAACTTTGCCTGCACAGTCCCCTTATTATAGTTAGTAAGTGTTGCAAGTATGAAAGCAATAGCTTTGATACTTTAGGAATAAAGTGGACCTAAACAAAAAACTTAACCAAATTTTCAATTTTTCTAAGTAAAAAAAGGGCCATAATCGTTACAAAATACTTGATACAAGTGTCTGTTCTTGTTTATAGATTAGGGTCATGCTTGTAAAGAAGTATGCAAAATATGAAAGCAAAATGTCAAGGGACATAGAAAAATATTTGAGGTGGTACGCAAACTTCAACATTTGCACGCTCACGCCAGGGTGAGTAGGATAGCTCCACTATATATATTTCATATATAATAGTCAAGCTAAAAAGTAAGCTTAATCAACAAATAAAATAATACTATTTGGAAGAGTTTTAAATAATGATAATAACAAGGAAAACTTTGTATGTGCTTGCGCTGGGGATGAAACCCGGACAGAAAACAAAAGCTTACTTGTTACCAGTATACCACGCAGTTTTTTGCTAAATTATCAATGATAATTTGATTGATTTGATTGATAATTTTCATAGCCCGGGTCTGGAGTGGTAATTTGCTTGTTTCAATATAATGCATACCTTCTTTTTAAATCTGACATGTTTTTCATTTGGCCAGACTTTACACATACATTTCACTGAGCAATATTTTGTTGTTTTGAAAGAAACTTATAGTTTTCAAAGACATTATTTAAATAATTAATAGAAGTAAATCAGTATTGTAAATAAGCAGTGATTTTGAAAGCGTGATACTTTTTATTAAACCCAGAATGGCGTGGGAATAAAAAAAAATACATAAGAAAACCGTTAAGCACTGATGATTCTGAAAGTATTCAAATAATTCTTAGTCGAACTGGCACGATATTATACAACTATAGAGCAGAACTAATTTTACAATAAGGAAGTGACATTTAGTTTAGTTTTAGTTTCAGTAACAAAGTGCATGCCTTTATTTGTAAAGGTATAGCCCACCACAAGGGGGACCTATTCCTTGCTACTTGTACTGCAGTGTACAAGTACTCACTGATTGGATTACTTGTCTGCAGTGTACAAGTACTCACTGATTGGATTACTTGTCTGCAGTGTACAAGTACTCATTGATTGGATTACCTGTCTGCAGTGTACAAGTACTCATTGATTGGATTACTTGTCTGCAGTGTACAAGTACTCACTGATGGATTACTTGTCTGCAGTGTACAAGTACTCACTGATTGGATTACTTGTCTGCAGTGTACAAGTACTCATTGATTGGATTACTTGTCTGCAGTGTACAAGTACTCACTGATTGGATTACTTGTCTGCAGTGTACAAGTACTCACTGATTGGATTACTTGTCTGCAGTGTACAAGTACTCACTGATTGGATTACTTGTCTGCAGAATGTATGGGGATAGAGCAGGTGAAAGTACTGGTAATAATCATGGTGGATTCAACCTCATCGCATTTGGAATATGTATTAATTAAAAGTAAGTAATTGTAAAATTACATAAAAGTAATTGTTAAATTACATAATTGTAACAAGAAATATCTTTAAAAAAGATATACGGCGTTGATTGTGGTTGGAGTTTATGGAAGGTAAAGATTTAAATGAATGAGATCAAGGATAGCTAATATCTTTTTCTGTGCAGTTTTAGCTGCATCAAACACAGTAAGGGATGTTTCGCGGAGTTTTCGCGGCTTATTTTACATTATTACATATTGCTGGTCATAAACCTATAGATTCAAAACAGAAAACCAAAGTCAACCGGCCACACGCTAAGTCTCCGTACATATTTTAAATATGTATACGCGCGTTCTTTGAACAAACCTGTTTGAGTGGTTTATCGGGCATTGCTACGTGTATTTGATTTGATTATTAACAGTATCGAGAGTCATCGCGCTCATACTTAATACATTAGTCAATATGATGCAATTATACATTAGTAAATATGATGGAATAATTCTTGTTAATTAATTAAAAATAATATTTATCATGGTATTGTTGAAAACAAATTAAGAATCTATTATTGACATGCCATAAAATAATATAGCTGGATATCTTCATTTAACATCTTTCTGGTAAAGAAAACTCCAGTTCACCTAGTTCACGCTATAGATCTTTATTATATAACTATTATGTTACTGACCGCGAACTCCGATCAGCACATAAGGTCTGACCTGTATATTAACTCTGACATTCAAACACCATAACCACGAACTGACCCCTTATACCTCGCGGGTTGAAATGCAATGCATTAAAGTAAGGCATCCCTTCCACTGCTCTTTATACTTTTACATATAACATGTTGACAGGAATATGGAAGTCAGTACTAAATTTGAGAACATGGCCTTTAAGTACACAACGTTCTCGCGCTGGAAATCCTCTGAGAATAAAAGGTGAACGCACAAACTGTATTGATGTCGAGATTGAGTGTAAAACTGTTCTATCTATTAAGCCTTTTTATTAGAGATAAAACTGTTTCATGCTGAACACGCAGTAAAACAGTGTTACAAAGACGCGGACATGTTTCCAATGTTCTAGTGGTATTATCAAATCAGCCAATGCAGTCAATGAAGTGTATTCATCTGTACTTGGCCGCAGGAAGTTTTATTTGAATTCTATTGGACACTAACAAAGGTCACGTAAGGTGAAAAGCTGGCGTAGTCAGCTTTGCCGAAAAATATTAATTTCTTAATATATTGTTACAACTGCAAGAACATTGGTCATCATTATTGATATATAAACATGAGTGATACAGTATTTTGACTGAAACTAAATTATATGTCTACAAATATTAACTGAATGCCTGGAAGAGACATTGTTTGCTCTTTGGACCATTCAGCACATTTATGAAAATAACGTGATAAACGTGCAATTTCCTGACCTCGCGCAATTTCCTGACCTCGAACACTAAAAGTTTATTGAAATATACATATGAAAGTACAGCTTTATAAACTGTATAATATGAATTTCCAGATACATACATCCCAGTGTGCTAAACTCATCTTTTACCAACATACAAAACATACATTCATTTTAATAAGACCAACTAAAGTACTATTTAATGTAATTAGGTTTGTTTTATTCCAAAACACATAGCACAAACATACATTCAACTCAATAATACCTAAAATGCAGTTCACTAAAAATTATTTGTATTCATTTTTTTTAAATACCCTTTGACAATGGAAATGAACACTGTATGCAGTCAAATGAACATATATACGTAACTAAATGTAATTGCTGAAATTTAGTAGAGCTTTGTCACAAAATTACTATTACCCCTACACCCCAATGTCCAAGGGTCATTAACTCGGGAATGTTTCAATCACTATGGCTTTAAAAAAAGTGTCCTGCACATCTACATTTCATGGTGATGACATAATTAAAGGTATAATTTAATTCCTAGAGAAAAAATGAAGTAGTTTGCTCTACATACATAGAACATATTTTGCTTATCTGACAAAAAATAGCTAATTTTAAATGCACATATTAGCAACTCACGTGTGCATAATTAGGAATGGAGTGTCTAACATCTTCACTTCATAGTGATTTTAGGTTTCATTTTAATCACTGACAAACCGACGTACCAATTACTCCAATATACTCACTCCCAGCAAGGGTATAATGTATACTACACAAAACAAAACCAACGTACCAACAGAATGTATACTACACAAAGTTAACATTTATGTAGACAAAGCAAGGTACCAACAGAATGACTCCAATCTCATACCAAGTTTATAATAAAGCAGAGTAATACTGAGGTCCCAGCCTAGGGACACGTGACTGGTGATCCCACTGGCTTCACTGGGGTGGTAGGTGACATCACTTCCTCTTTACTGTGCGGGGAGGGGTCCTGCGCGTTACGTAGCATGTGCACACTTTGTCTGAACAGCTCCAGATCCATGTCTTGGCTGGCGTACAGGTGACTGGAGTCCAACACCTAGACGACAACAAATACAGCATTCGGCAAACAGAAGTATCAAACTAGAATTGTCATGTTAGACCTAAAGTAATCTATGGCCATGCTGATTGTGTCAGAGCAAATTGCTTCTAAGGCATTAAATGATTTTTTTTATTATATTTAGAGGTGAATATATGGACTGTGTATTTATATGTTACAGTGTAAGAAGAAGTAGAATTAGAGGTTAATATTTGAACTGTGTATTTATGTGTTACAGTGTAAGAAGAAATAGAATTAGAGGTTAATATTTGAACTGTGTATTTATGTGTTACAGTGTAAGAAGAAGTAGAATTAGAGGTTAATATTTGAACTGTGTATTTATGTGTTACAGTGTAAGAAGAAGTAGAATTAGAGGTTAATATTTGAACTGTGTATTTATGTGTTACAGTGTAAGAAGAAGTAGAATTAGAGGTTAATATTTGAACTGTGTATTATGTGTTACAGTGTAAGAAGAAGTAGAATTAGAGGTTAATATTTGAACTGTGTATTTATGTGTTACCGTGTAAGAAGAAGTAGAATTAGAGGTTAATATTTGAACTGTGTATTTATGTGTTACAGTGTAAGAAGAAGTAGAATTAGAGGTTAATATTTGAACTGTGTATTTATGTGTTACAGTGTAAGAAGAAGTAGAATTACAGGTTAATATTTGAACTGTGTATTTATGTGTTACATTGTAAGAAGAAGTAGAATTAGAGGTTAATATCTGAACTGTGTATTTATGTGTTACAGTGTAAGAAGAAGTAGAATTAGAGGTTAATATTTGAACTGTGTATTTATGTGTTACAGTGTAAGAAGAAGTAGAATTAGAGGTTAATATCAACTGTGTATTTATGTGTTACAGTGTAAGAAGAAGTAGAATTAGAGGTTAATATTTGAACTGTGTATTTATGTGTTACAGTGTAAGAAGAAGTAGAATTAGAGGTTAATATTTGAACTGTGTATTTATGTGTTACAGTGTAAGAAGAAGTAGAATTAGAGGTTAATATTTGAACTGTGTACATTGTATTTATGTGTAAGAAGTAGTAGAGCCACAGAAAAGTATCACAGATATTAATTGGGAATTACTTTGCAATTAAGGAAGGAAGTGTTATGGTACTTTTGAACTACAATTCCTTTCACTAGTTTTAATCTATGAAATTTTCTCTAACAAATTTTGGGATATGCCAAAACTGAATTAGAGCATGAATAATATTGGATGGAGTTCAGGACCTTAGGAACAAAAAAAATGTGATACAACAGCATGCCAAAAGCAATCAACATCAGCATATGCTGAAGACAATTCAATGCAAACACAATTGACAGTAAACTTACATAAAATATATACACAAATAAATTATATTTAAGCTAATTTCAAATAAAGAATGAAACTTTTAACATACAGAGATTTTCCATTTATAGAAAATACTACATTAATAATTTAACCTATTTTATTTTCTATTTTAAACACAAAGAACTAGAGCCGGGATTTTTTTACCAGTAATTCTTTGTTATCAACATAACAAACTTGAAGCTTAGTAAAAAGCATTTTAGTAACTAATCATAATAATAGACAATGTATACAGCAATAAATTGTAAATAAAACATTTCATTGAATTCTGCAAAATTCAGACACACAAATGCAGTTAAAATATAAATCCTTAAACTAAAGCAGTTTAATTGTACATTCAAAACTAAATCGCCCTATATTGTCTGCTCAGCCTCTACATGTCATCGTACATTGTCTGCTCTACATGTCACCCAACCTTGTCTGCTCTACATGTCACCCTACCTTGTGTGCTCTACATGTCACCCTACCTTGTCTGCTCTACATGTCACCCTACCTTGTGTGCTCTACATGTCACCCTACCTTGACTGCTCTACATGTCATCCTACCTTGTCTTCTCAGCCTCTACATGTCACCCTACCTTGTCTGCTCAACATGTCACCCTACCTGTCTGCTCAACATGTCACCCTACGTTGTCTGCTCAACATGTCACCCTACCAATTCAGCTCTACATGTCACCCTACCTTGTCTGCTCTACATGTCAACCTACCTTCTCTTCTCTAAACATCACCCTAACTTGTCTGCTCTACACATCACCCTAAATTATCTGCTCTACATGTCACCCTAACTCGTCCGCTTTACATGTCACCCTACCTTGTCTGCTCTATCCCCCTTACATGTCTGCTGTCCACATCACCCTACCTTGTCTGCTCTACATGTCACCCTACCTTGTCTGCTCTACATGTCCCCTACCTTGTCTGCCCTACATGTCGACCGACCTTGTCTGCTCTACACATCACCCTACCTTGTCTGCCCTACATGTCACCCGACCTTGTCTGCTCTACACATCACCCTACCTTGTCTGCCCTACATGTCACCCTACCTTGTCTGCTCTACACATCACCCTACCTTGTCTGCCCTACATGACAGCCGACCTTGTCTGCTCTACACATCACCCTACCTTGTCTGCTCTACACATCACCCTACCTTGTCTGCCCTATATGTCACCCGACCTTGTCTGCTCTACATGTCACCCTACCTTGTCTGCCCTACATGTCACCCGACCTTGTCTGCTCTACATGTCAACCTACCTTGTCTGCTCATAATGTCACCCTACCTTGTCTGCTCTACATGACACACTACCTTGTCTGCTCTAACATGTCACCCTACCTTGTCTGCCCTACATGTCACCCTACCTTATCTGCTCTACATGTCACCCTACCTTGTCTGCTCTACACGTCACCCTACCTTGTCTGCTCTACATGTCAACCTCCTGTGTCTGCTCTACATGTCACTAGACCTTGACTGCCCTACATGTCACCCTACCTTGTATGCTCTACATGTCACCCTACCTTGTCTGCTCTACATGTCACCCTACCTTGTGTGCTCTACATATCACCCTTCCTAGTCTGCTCTACACATCACCCTACCTTGTCTGCTCTACACATCACCCTTCCTTGTCTGCTCTACATGTCATCCTACCTTGTCTGCTCTACACATCACCCTACCTTGTCTGCTCTACACATCACCCTTCCTTGTCTGCTCTACATGTCATGCTACCGTGTCTGCTCTACATGCCACCCTACCTTGTCTGCTCTACATGCAACCCTACCTTGTCTGCTCTACATGTCACTGTACCTTGTCTACTCTACATGACACCCTACCTTGTCTGCTCTACATGCCAACCTACCTTGTCTGCTCTTCATGACACCCTACCTTGTCTGCCCAACATGTCACCCCTACCTTGTCTGCTCTACATGTCACCCTACTTTGTCTGCTCTACATGTCACACTCCCTTGTCAGCTCAACACGTCACACTATCTTGTCTGCTCTACATGTCACCCTACCTTGTCTGCTCTACACATCACCCTACTTTGTCTGCTCTACATGTCACCCTACCTTGTCTGCTCTACATATCACCCTACTTTGTCTGCTCTACATGTCATCCTACCTTGTCTGCTCTACATGTCACCCTACCTTGTCTGCTCTACATATCACCCTACCTTGTCTGCTCTACAGAGCTGACGCCTCATTTCGAGATCTTTGCGAGCACACAGTGCCCGACGGAAAGGTCCGATGTTGGACATCAGCGACATCCTCTCCTTCAGTTTCTGCAGCCCAGAAGCGTGAAACATCGCAACGTCACTGAGAAAGTTAAATTTAGAGGACCGAGAACCAGTATTGTTCTGTTTTGAGGGGGACTGTGAAGCTTCAGCTTTACTGTCTTCAGACAATGTTGTTTCCTCTTGTTTAATGTCTGCTTTATTGGGTTTAGCTTCAGTCTGTGAGTCATTGAGATCAGATTGACTTTCAGTCACTGAAAACAAAAGAAAACTTGTGTTCTAATGTCACTACAAGTTATGTATGAGTCTTTGGTTCCAAATATTCAGAGAAACAATAAGATTTTGTTAAACACGGTTAACATGTGCTATGCTTCGAGGGTCGCTCTTACCCCAATTTAAAAAGTGTAACATTTTCAATTATAAGGGGCATTGAAGCTTGATAAATGGTACATAATTCAATAATCATTAACCTGGTTTAACTAAAAATACTGTAAACGTATAGAAATTTGTCAGTATGAAATTTTGTGGTTTATTAAAAAACAACTAATTCGTTGGCACGTAATTTCGTGGATTTCAAATTTTTGGGGAAGACTGACCGTCATAATAATTTAACTTTTATTAAAACAACAAGAGTAATAATGAAGCATAATCTGCTCCTCTGTGTTGACAGCAAGACTTGGGGTTAATGTGCACTGAAGCATGAAAGTGTCCCGAAATGTCCCACAAAGTCACACATACCACAACCCGCAGCAGATACTTATTTATTGTATTTTCAATAGTGATTTACCGAGTTGAAAATTTCAAATAGGGTCAGCAGCTTAGCACTCCGTAAAAGCAAAATTATTCCACAACCATTCTGCTCACATTCATGTTTCTGGCACACCTCCAGGACTTGCGAGAACAGCTGGTTCCCTGCATACTGCCGTGACAGCCCGATCTTTGAGAAGATGGCTCCAGGCTTGAAGCGGTTCAAAGCTGAACCAGTCTGTGGCTTGGGCCGCTCATCCCTGATCAGACTGGACCAGTCTATCTCCAGGGCATCCACTGCAGCTGTATAAAAGAAAAGGTTCCAGTGAAATAATTGAAAACAACATTTATGCAAAAACTGCTTTTGGTCCCAAACATATCAACTTTCTGGATTAGTATTTATGAATAAAATGACTTACATTTTTTTAAATTATTCAACATGAAAAAGCGTGTAATAGTTTCAGTTTTATTTTTTCATATTTAATCATTTACAAAAAAAAACAAAAAAAAGGGAAAAATATGTTTCTCAAATTTATCACACTACTTGTTATAATGTAATAACCAAACCTAGGTTAACCAATACATGTATTAACAATTTAATTGATGATTAATATAGGATCTGGCACGAGTTGGCATATCATACCATATTTTATTAAAGCAGTTAAGAAATTTTGTTAGTAAGCGAGCCTTTGGCGAGCTAACTAACGAATTTCCTGGACCAGTTTAATAAAATATGGTATGATATGATGAGTGTCAGATCTTTTTTATCACATGCTTTTAAATGTGAAAATTTATAAATATTTACGCAAACATAATGATAAATCCTGAATGTTGTTTACATTTCGTGACGTCATTTAATGTTGCAACGTCATTTCATCAAAATAACAAAATGCGGTTAAAAAGTATATTACACATGTGTAAAATAAAAATATATGTAATGGTTATATTGCATGGGAAACAGGGTATGGCATGTGATAAATTTTGTTGTTTATATTTCATAGAGCATCTAAGGCTTGTAATATTCTTACATGAGGCCAACATTTTTTTGTTTCACAGGAGTGCCGAACCTAAATTTAGAAAATACAATTACAACTAGAAATGCCATTGATGTAAAAACAGTAAACATTTGTTATTTTTATTTGTCTACCCTCACCCCGGACTTTTTTCAGTTCCTGTAAAACATTTAACTCATTTTCAGCAAAATAAGCATCAGAAACACAACACAAAAAGAACTCCTATTTTGGTAAATTATTCAATTATTTCATTATTATTATTATGAATGATAAAGTTACAGCCTGAACAATAATTTTGAAGAAATATTTAACCTTTTACCTTTATGTGCGACCTTGTTTAACTGTTTAAAGAAAGGAACTAATGGCGTAAGATGTTTCGAGATAGAGAGCAGAGCATGTGAAATTATCTAATTATCATTAAAACTGTGTAGCTTTTATCTACATCTCAAAGGATGACACTTTGCAGTGTTTCTCAAACTGCGACTAACTTCGCACATAATTAAGCGTTTTTTGTCTGCTTGATTGCGCTTTTTTCACAACTCAAATATTTAAGCACCGACCAGACCAGAAAGTGTCTTCGAAAAATTGCCAGTTAATTAGGTGTGAAATGTCTTTCAGGAACCAGCACACAACCTCCAGTTATCGAAAATCACATGTTATTGCCAGTATTTTTATATAGAAATTAAAAGAAAATGTTAAGGACTTCCTTTAACACTCGAGTAATCGCAAGTTTTCGAGAAAACGGCAGCTCGAGTTATTGCAATTCTACCATATTTATCCTTTAAGGGCCATGATTCAGAAAAAAATTCAGGTTATCAGTCAGGTTATCAAACTTGGCTAAAATTATTTGCCTACATACATTATTACCAAGTTTTATGATGATCCATTTTTATGTGGTCTGAATTAGACAGAAGACAAGGTTTATTGTTTTTTTTGTTCAGTTTAAGGGCCATAAATTATTTCAGAAGTGCTTCAGGCCATCTGGCTGGTTATCAATCTTTCCCAAACTACCATGCCCACAAACATTATCACCAGGCTTCATGATTATCTGATTTCAGCTGATTTAATGAGCGGATATCATTTTCGTAAACGCTGCCTGCAAGCCTACCATCCAGCCAACTGCAGCTGTTCCCATAAACAGGAGTACAAAACAAGAGCACCCCATAATGGGTGCCACGCTCGGCTACGGGTGCAGTTTTAAATAAATGAAAGCTTGTCAGAATTTCTTTTTATTTTAAGGTCACAGTGACCTTTACCTTTGACCTAGTGACCCAAAAATGGATGTGGCGTGCAGAACTCATCAAGGTGCATCTACACATGAAGTTTCAAAGTTGTAGGTGGAAGCAATTTGAATTTAGAACCAATGTTCAAAACCTTAACAATTTGTTAAGGTTAACGCACGATGCAGACGTCGGAAGGCGAAGACACGAAGAGCGGGCTATGACAATACCTCGGGTTTTCTCCGCTAAAAATGTGAAATATTACAAAGAATGACATCAGTCACAAACAACATTAAAACCTAAAACTTCCAGCAATACAAGAAGTACAATCACAAAGCAATACATTGTGTTTTTGTAAGCAGAAGAAAAGTTCACAAAGATAAACAAGCACACATGTCCACCATGCTGGGCTAGTAAACTATTAAACATAAATAACAATTAAAAGCCATAAAACTTGCAACAAATGCTAAAAAAATGCAAAGCACTGTTGGCTGATGCGTTTTACAAATAAATAATAAAAGAAAGTGTGTGAAAAGCTCTGTTTAGTACCTGAACACATTTGGTTGATAACAAAACAAACAAGAGCACCGTCTTGCGAGTGCAGACCGCTCATCTATTTTCTTTTTTAAGGTGAAGGGACTCTCATTTTCAATCACAAATTAGGGAGGGATGGAGTGAAGAGGGGTGTATAGTGTGGGGGTGTGGACATTTATTACATTATCTTCCAAAAATGCGGAAAAAAAAACAAAAAAAAAAGGGGGGGGTGGGGGGGGGGGGGATTTTTGGGTGCAATGGTTGGACAGTATTTCAAACATAAAATAATAAAAATAAATATTTGTGTTTTTTAACCGTTTCAAAAAAAAAATGGGGGGGGGGGGTGGGGTATAGTGTGAGGGTGTGGTGGTAATTTGTGAGATGATCTTAAAAAAAAAAAAAAAAAAAAAAATTAGGGGGGGGATTCGGTTGGGGGGAGGGGGGGGTGGGGCGGGATTCTTGGGTGCAATGGTTGGACGGTATTTCAAACATAAAATAATAAAAAAAATATTTGTGTTTTTTAACCGTTTCAAAAAAATAATTCGGGGGGTGGGGTGGGGGGGGGTATAGTGTGAGGGTGTGGTGGTCATTTGTGAGATGATCTTTAAAAAAAAATAAAAAAAAATAAATAAAAAATTAGGGGGGGGGGGGGGGGGGGGGAGGGCACGGGGGATGGTTTGGGTGGAGTCTATTGTGGTATGTCAGGTAAGAGTAGTTTTGTCAAAGTATCAATCAAATCTAATCATAAATAAAGAAGTTATGGCAATTTTAGCAAAATTTAATAATTTGACCTTGAGAGTCAAGGTCATTCAAAGGTCAAGGTAAAACAAATTTTCTTAAGTAAAATTCATTTTAATTATTAAATACTTACCTGTTATCTCTAGCTTACCCCTTTCCAAGGGAGTTATTTCATCCGGAAAATATTCAAGCGCTGGGATTCGTCCACCTCTATAAGAATCCAAATCAGGTTAAACATAGTACAATGCAACCTAACAGGAAATCAAGAACCACAACTCATCTTTCCTTTACGCAAACATAAAAGGGCGATGAGCGGGGTGGGAGGTGGGACTTACCGATAACAGGTAAGTATTTAATAATTAAAATGAATTTTACTTAAGAAAATTTGTTTTAATATCATAAATACGTTACCTGTTATCTCTAGCTGATTTTGCAGCTGCGGCGGGAAGGTTCGCATATTTTTTCCCATCACAGCAAAACCCATATAGAGGGTTTACAGCCAGAGATAGTAGAATCAAGTCCTCTTATAACCTTTGTTAGTACAGTATAGTACTTAATTCTCGGATGGCACCAGTGTACTTACGCCATAGAAGAAACTACAGTTTGAGCCACTACAAGAGGACCCAACTTATACAAATTGTCTTGTTGGCACTCAAGAGAACGAAGATAAAAAGAGGAGAAGGTGGTCGGATTCCTCCAGAAAGCAGCTTGAAGCACTTCAGATAGTGGGGTCTGATTAATATAAGCCCACGAAGCCGAAAGAGCTCTTAATTCATGCGGTCTTATCTTAAACAGGGATAAATCCCTCGATGAAAGAGAAGAATAAGCTTTCCTTATAGTCGAGGCTATCCAACAAGAAATAGAAGCCGCAGACACATCGCCCCCCCCCTTTTAATGGAATGAAAAGTCTCTTGCGAGAACCTCGAATAGACTTTACCTTTTTAAGGTAGAACTTCAAAGCCCTGACCGGGCAAAGGAGTCTATCATCATCTTCATGTCCACAAGTTCTAGATAGACTTGGAACTTTGAAGGGTTTGGAAGCCATAGAGGGGAGTTGATTTTTAGCAAGGAATCCTGACTGACACAACAATGTAACAGAACCATCAGAAGAGTCAAAACGAAGATGACTATCCTCGATAGAAAGAGCATGAATTTCACTTCTCCGTTTGGCTGAAGCCATAGTAAGAAGGAAAACGGTCTTCCATGTTAGGAATTGTAATGAAGCCTGATCAAGAGGTTCATAGGGAGCCTTAATAAGGGAACCAAGCACACAAGCTAAATCCCATTTAGGAGCAAGTGTACGAGATACAGGACGACTAAGTTCCATAGCTCGAACAAGTTCTGAAATAGCTGGATCAGCACAGACTTGTGAAGACTTAGTGAAAGCCAATGTATGCGAAATCATAGATCTGTATCCTTTGATGGAACTAAGAGAAAGTTTCTTATCATCAAAAAGATAAATGAGAAAATCCGCTATTCGTCTAGCAGAGGGATTGAGGGGATTAATTTTCCCTCGAAAACACCAATTGGAGAAGAGTTTCCAACGAGCATCATAGACTGCTCTGGTGGATTTTCTCCTTGCCGAAGCAACGAGGGTTGAAGCCCTGACAGAAAAACATTTCTTCTGCAAAGATTGCCTGATAACGGCCAGACGTGTAAGTGGAACATTTTTGGGTCCGCATGTAGTCTGCCGCTTTGAGACAGAAGATCTGACCTGTGAGGAAGATTCCTGGGATAATCGTACAGGAGACTGAGAAGATCGTTGAACCAAGATCTTCTGGGCCACCAAGGGGCAATCAGGAGTATCCTGCAAGAGCTCACCCTGATTTTCCCCAATATTTGGGGAATTAGAATGGGTGGGGGATAGGCGTAAGCGTCCAGTTGGTCCCATGCGAACGAAAGCGCGTCGATTGCCCACGCTGCTGGATCGTAAACTGGACTCACATACAGAGGAAGTATGTGATTGTGTCTGGTTGCAAATAGATCGACCAGGGGATAACCGAACTTGAAAAAGATCTGGTTGGTCACTTCTTGATGAAGTGTCCACTCCGATGGAAGTAACTGGTGTTTGCGAGACAAACCATCCGCCAGGGCGTTGAGGCATCCTGGTATATATTTTGCCAGCAGATGAATGTTGAGTGTTTTGCAAAGAACAAGTAATTTTCTGGTTTCCAGATACAGGGATTGAGAATGTGTTCCCCCCTGTGCCTGGATGTAAGCCACCACAGATGTGTTGTCTGTTGACACCATCACACAAGAGTCTCGAAGATGTGATTGGAAATGAGATACAGCTAGAAATACTGCTCGCATTTCTAGATTGTTGATATGAAGGTGAGATTCCTGATGAGACCACAACCCTGAAATTATCAGACTGAGAGGTTCCAGGTGAGCACCCCACCCTTCCTTGCTCGCATCCGTTATTAGATATAATGACGGTTGCGGGGGTAGAAGGGGTACTCCTGCCAACAGAGTCTCCTCGTCTAGCCACCACTGAAGATGAGACCTTAAGGAGGGAAGGATTGGAATCTGTGTTAATAGATTGCCTGGAGACCATTTCCAACAAGCTGAGAGATAGTGCTGAAGAGGACGTAGGAAGAGATGTCCCAACTGCACAAAGTCTGCTACTGAGCTCAGGATACCGTTGAGAGAGAGGAATTCTTGAGCTGTTATATGAGATTGGGACAAAACCCAGTTGACCTTCATCAGAAGGTCTGATATACGTTGAATAGACACTCTGACCCGATTGATGTGGGTCAAGAAATTCATTCCCACAAACGTAAAGTCCTGTGAAGGAATGAGGTCTGATTTGTCTGCATTGAGAAGGAGCCCTAACGAGAGGAGCTCCTTCCAAGAGAATTCTAGGTTGTACAGAAGCAATTGACGATCGAGCTGGTGTAAGAGCCAGTCGTCGAAATACTGAAGAAGAATAATCCCGTGAACTCTGAGGTGTGATCCGACTGCCGACATTAGTTTGGTAAAAACTCGTGGGGCTGTCGCCAACCCGAAAGGCATAGACCGGAACTGGTAGACTTGGCCTTGAAAGGCGAATCGCAAGTACTTTTGGTAGTTGGGATGTATAGGAACATGGAAGTAAGCATCTTCCAGATCCAAAGACACCCCCCAGTGCAGGGGTTTGATGGATTCCCGTATGAAAGAAGGAGTCTCCATTTTGAAAGTTGGTTTGAGGAGATACATGTTGAACACTTTTAAATCTATTACTGGTCTCCAGGAACCATTTTTCTTTTGAACAAGAAAAAGACGACTGTAAAATCCTGGAGAATAAGGATCTTGAACCCTTTCTACCGCCTGTTTTTCCAAGAGCCCGAGAATGGACTCTGGAATATGTGGATGCCGAGATACCAGCTCTATAGGGACGCGAGAAAGTGGAGGCCTTTTTTCGAATTGAAAAGTCAGGCCTTTTGTCACAAGAGAATGAACCCATGCGTCTGAAGTAATTTGAAGCCATCGATTTGAGAAGTGGAAAAGTCTGGCCCCGACTGGTATTTCCGGCATCGGAGGTTGTGGCGGTAGAAAGGGAAGGGACCTAGGGCTGATAAGCAGGAGGTGCGCCCCTGCCGGTAGAAGGTTTGAAATTCCTCTGTCCCGGCTTGGGTTTGCCCTTTTTCCCAGAATCTTTATTAGAAGACTTGTGTGACAAAGAAGGTCTGTTATAGGAAGACTGCCTATTAGGACCTGACCGTGGATTAAAAGAAGGCTTTTTAGAGAAAAGGTTATTTCTCTTAGCCGTCTTGAATGCTGGAACTGCTGGTGGCCTAGAAGCAGGATGCTTAAAGACCCCTTGGCGTTGTCCAGAGTTGTTTCTAGCTAAAGAAGCATGAAGTTGGTCATCCTTGTCAGCTGTGATTGCTTCTTGTATCCTTCCACCAAAAAGAAAACCTGATGTGAGAGGAGCTGTTCTGAGCGAGTTCATACCAGGTTCCAACAGAAAATCTTTAGGTAAAGAAGTAAGGATAAGATCTCTACGAATCCTTAGCATCTCGGACATTGAAGAAGCAGAAGTGTGAGATAAGGCCAGTGTGGTCCGTGAGAGATGAATTAACAAATCACGGAGTTCCTCCGGAACAGATTCCGACCAATCACACACCATTTGTAAAATTGTCGCTAGCATGAAGTCAATTTGGTTAGTCAAACCTAATGATCTACGTTCCCTCATTTCCCAAGTTTCCAACATTGAAAACGGAACAGAAACTGAATTGGAACCACTTGGCATTACAAGAGATAGCTTGCTTATGTCCGGATCTGGAACCGGAAGTTTCGAAAAATCCAACCCAGATGTTACATGTGGTACAGGAGGTTTGTAACTTTTACTACCTTCCTGGTGTTTTGGATCAGCTAGTTCCTTAGGAATTTTCCATGTTTCTCCTCGTTTTGGAATAGTCTTATTAGCTGATTCCAATGATTGAAGAACAGATAGAACAGTAGAACCAATGGGAAGTCGTGGGTCAGGACGAGCCGTCGACTTAATAACCCTGTTGGGATCAAATGTACGAAAAAGTTGTTCTGTCACAGAAATCGTCGCATTTGAAGACAGTTCAGCAGGTCTTGGACAGTAATCTTCACCAAGAGTACGAAACATCAGTTCATAGATCTGACCAATCGGAGCTAAATATTGATCCGTCTCAACATTAGATTCTGCATCTGAATCAGCCTCACTCTCTACAACACCAGCGGTTTGTATAGAATCAGCAGGAACAGAAGTGAGAATATCTTGTACCGGATTGTAATTGTCTGGTAACAGCGAATGATCATCCCCGACGTCAGTAAACTGATAATGTAAACCGGAAGAAGGTAAATTATCAGCATTGACCGGTACAAAATGTCCCGCCGAATTCTGTATCCATAGTGTATCAGGATTCGACAGGGTAGCTGTAGGGGGTACACGACTAGATACTGTAGATGATACCCGTGGTGTTGACACTGACGCCGTAGTAGTGAGATGAGCTCCTGAAGATGCAATACGTGTGGCAGTCAACGTTGGAACCGACACATTTGGCATGGAAACATGCGATTCCATAACGGAACACGATGGTGAACGACTATACGTATGGTAAGTCCGATGCTGTCTACGTGAACGTTGCCGACGTCCTCGTTTCCTGCAATGTCGAGATCTGGATCGGCTGCGCTGTCGAGATGTGGATCGGCTGCGATGAGATCGAGATTTTTTGGAATACCGTCTCCGTGAGTGACGACGTGATCGCTTATGAGCGCCGCGACGATGATAACTGCTCGACGAAGAAGAGCGTGTCCGATGTCCACTCCTTGATGAAGACGATGTATTCGACGACGAATCGGATGTAGAAGAATACGCCGATGATGAAGACCGAGTTCTTCTTGACCGGCGATTGGTGTTATCGGTGGCAGGCCCAACTGATGACTGTTGACCGGTGACCGGACCGGACCGGTGATCAATGACCGGACCGGACCGGTGACCGGACCGGACCGGTGACCGGACCGGTGACATGACCGGACCGGTGACATGACCGGTGACCGGACCGGACCGGCCGGTCATATTATGACCGGTTACGTCACCGGACAAAGACCGTAGAATGGCGGCTGCCATGTGGTCTGACATTGATCCAGTCGTTCCATGATCAATGTCGCCGGTATGCATGGTGTGAGTCATAAGATCTGATGACGATCGACTGACAACAACACCATCTTGCCCGGTACCCAGTGACTGACAAAACCGCTGGTCATCCTTGACCAGTGGAGTCACCGGGTAATCAACGTCGGATGGAGGTTCGTTGCGTTTGCGGCTGATCGACGTCCTCCGGCGACCTGCTTTTGTCCATACGTCGTAAGCCCACAAATCGCAAACCGCACATTTGTTATTAAATGTGCAACCGGTACATGCCAAGCAAGTATCGTGGGAATCCCACCTTGCTTTGATATGACCACAAGAACCTCTATCCTGTAAGTTCATTCTGAAATAAAAGAAACAGAAAGAACCTACAAAAGACAAATTAATGATTATAAATTCAAATAAAAAGTTAAACCACAAAATGTAAACACAAAGAACGCTGTCCAATTGACCTCAATTACTTATTGGGGAATAGGCACGAATTCCTCGTGGTTCACGTGCTCATGACGTCATGTACATGAGCGACGATGCAAACAAAGAAACCCAGCAAAAGCAGAAATATGACAATTACTGCAACAAAAAGTATAGAAATATAAACCGAATGATACAAATAAAAGATAAATAAACTTTATCCTTTTAAACTCCGCCAAAAACACAGTGAAAAGAACACATAAGTCCTGAGCCTAAAATAGGCGTGCACATGGTTTTATCCGGAAAGGAAAGATGAGTTGTGGTTCTTGATTTCCTGTTAGGTTGCATTGTACTATGTTTAACCTGATTTGGATTCTTATAGAGGTGGACGATTCCCAGCGCTTGAATATTTTCCGGATGAAATAACTCCCTTGGAAAGGGGTAAGCTAGAGATAACAGGTAACCTATTTATGATATTAAAATTCAACTTGCCAGGTACAGTAACCTCATGATAGCATGAAAGTATTTGAAGTTTGAAAGCAATAGCCTTGATACTTAAGAAGTAAAGTGGATCGAAACACAAAATTTAACCATATATTCAAAGTTACTAAGTCAAAAAAGGGCCATAATTCCGTAAAAATGACAACCAGAGTTATGCAACTTGTCCTTTTACTGTACCCTTATGATAGTTTGTGAGTGTTCCAAGTATGAAAGCAATATCTATGATACTTTAGGGGTAAAGTGGACAAAAACACTAAACTTAACCAAATTTTCAATTTTCTAAGTGTAAAGGGCCCATAATTCCGCCCAAATGCCAGTCAGAGTTACATAACTTTGCCTGCACGGTCCCCTTATGATAGTTAGTAAGTGTTGCAAGTATGAAAGCAATAGCTTTGATACTTAATAAATAAAATGGACCTAAACACAAAACTTAACCAAAATTTTCAATTTTCTAAGTATAAAAAGGGCACATAATTCTGTCAAAATGCACGCCAGAGTTATCTAACTTTGCCTGCCCAGTCCCCTCATGATAGTAAGTAAGTGTACCAAGTTTGAATGCAATAGCATTGATACTTTATGAGAAAAGTGGACCTAAACGCAAAACTTAACCAAAATTTTCAATTTTCTAAGTATAAAAAGGGCACATAATTCTGTCAAAATGCACGCCAGAGTTATCTAACTTTGCCTGCCCAGTCCCCTCATGATAGTAAGTGTACTAAGTTTGAATGCAATAGCATTGATACTTTCTGAGAAAAGTGGACCTAAACGCAAAACTTAACCGGACACCGACGCCAACGCCGACGCCAAGGTGATGACAATAGCTCATAATTTTTTTTCAAAAAATAGATGAGCTAAAAATGACTTCATTGGAAAACATACACACATTCAACTGCAAGAAAAATGTGCATGCTTAATGCTTCTAAGATATGAATAAGAGAATTACCATTGCCACATAGTAACAGCTTTTTTGATTGCCATGACAATTACAGTACATTGTATTTACAAGCATTCATTGCTGCCATGGGATTCAACAAAGAAATTTGAGCAAATGAATTAAAACTAACTAGACACATACAGTGATTACATGCTACGATGATATCTTAAAGTTAAGCAAGTCATTTTGTAGTTAAGTTTGTTAAGCACAATCAACATCTTTAATTGCAGAAAAGTTTTCGTCTTTTCAGAATGATTATTGACGTTTAATTGATCATAGGAAAACTATTAATTTATAATGGAGTACATAAACGCATAAATCAATATCTATGACTGGATCATTAAGACTATTAAAGTAGGACTCAACCAAATTTGTTATGGACACAACATTTCCAAGCACTGAGTCCCATGGTCTCAGATTTGCACAAGCTGTAACCAACATGTATTTAACAGAGGACGAAATTAAAAGAAAAAGAAAGGAAAAGAAATTGACACGTACACAAAAAGTGGCAAACATCAAATATATATATCTCACCCATTTTGACTCGTTCCACAAGACCGCCCTCATCTGAAGATATAGATTCTAACTCTTCAGGCTCTGTGGTATAAATAATAATAGACTAGATGCCTGTTAGCAAACATGTACAGCCCATTTTAATAGGATTAAATTTAACTAGACTTACCTGTAAGGCAAAGATTAATCTGAATTTCATCTCACACAAAACTCCCAGACGTCACAGAAACTCTCTTGCACTGCTATGGTCCCTTTACTCAAGACCATGCACATTGTAAAACCATCAGGAGACGCCAAATTAAAACAAGTTTGGTGAAGATCGGATGAAAACAACTTGAATTAGAAAGCGGACACTTAATACCGACCGACCAACAAGCTCACTCCTTTATACCCCCCTAAACTTGGTTTGTGGGGGTATAATTATAATTTCTGTGGGGCCCATTTGGGAGTTTATGTGTGATATGAAATGTGTGATATTAGATACAAGCTGAACCATGCACATGTTTGACCTTACCTGAGTGTGACCCTAATTGTTTCCCCAAGGGAAAACACATGGTGAATTATTTGGTAAAAAATCTTAAAATTTACATGACAAATGATTAACTCTGGAGAAGCTGTTTTTGACCACATTTGTCCTTTGATATTGATGTGTGACCTTTACTTTTGAGAAAAAATTATGGTTGTACGTATGAAATGCAGTCTCAACATTTGTGGTAAATTATTTAAAACTCAGGCCGACAACTGACTTTAGGTGATAATATAGGAAAAAATATAGGAATTTTTGCATCAAAATATTGGAGGTTTGGGCTTGTTTAGGGTTAAAATATAGGAATTTTATGGTAAAAAATATTGTTCTAGAGATATGTAGAGAACTTCTTACTTACTTGTTTTCCATCAATAATCATTAAATTCATGTTTTACTTAACAAAACAGTCCCTCATCTTCACCACCAAGGCAGATATGCTGATGCAGCAACACACTGTGGTCATCAATGTGGACACCTGAATTTTTTTTATGAAAATAGTTAACAATCAACAAAACACAAAACATTATTAAACATAGTTTAACAACCTAACATAAGAGTGCAACATAACATTGATAATGAAATTATTGAAACCGAAAACCTGAATCACATACATGTTGTGTCTTTTCATGGCATATAATATAAATTCTGTATTCTATGCACATTAAAATGTCTATACACTCTTCAATAAAACATTTTTAGGACATGAAACACCAAAACATCCTATATGATAAAACGTACATACAGAATATAAGAATTTTCTGGAAGATTATGCATATAAATATATTTGAAATTGAACATCAAAATAATTAATTGAACAAAATTGCACTGTGTTATTAAAACCAATTGTAAAACAATCTCATCTCATGGTCACACTTCATCCAAAAGCTAAGGGTTAGTGTATCACATATTGTTAGTATGAAAGACTTTCAAGTTGTTAGTAACTGTATCACCATTCACCTGAAAATAAAACATTTTTTTTTAAAACAGCCTTCTAAATTATTCTACAAGACTTCCAATGCCCTAAAATATTTAAATAATTTCCAATATTCAAAAGAATTGGAAGCCTGTAGATACGCTCAATTCCATCTAAGATCAGGAAGAGCATTAAATATCCCCTCAGAAGAGCATCCCTGAGGAAAGACCTGTAACAACTATCTGCTAGGATTTGTTCTCACCTTTGAAATGGTTGTATTTTTCTTCATCAAAGGTGTCCATATAGATATCACAATGGTGTACAACAGCACTCCTGCAAGATGGTGATGCTTTGGAACAGGAGGGACAGCTTTTAACACTGTAAATTAAAATATCTAAAGGCAGTAAAACTTCTTATAAGTATTTTTTTAAAGAGGGAATTTTCAGAACAAAATATAGGAAAAAAGTCAAAAATACAGGAAAATATAGGAAATTTAGGTTTTGAAAAATAGGGGAAAATTCTCCAAAATATAAGAAAATATAGGAATATAGGAATCAGTTGACGGCCTGTAAAACTGTAACATTAATGCTGAAATTATAGTCCACAAAAGCAGTTTCATTGCCATAATCAGACCTTAGACCTTTAAGTGTGACCTTGAACTCTGACCTTGAACTAGGGAGACTGGCATTACACAAGACATGCCCTCTTCTCATGGTTGGTCATTTGTGATAAGATACTTTCAAAATTGCAAAATGAATGATAAAGTTTTAGCCTGGACAAGCTGTTTGGGAGGTAAATTTGACCTTGATCTGGAAGTGTCAGCTTGACCTTTGAGATACAGAGACAGGTGTCACTTGCAACACGTTATCTCAGGATGGCGATTACTTGTGGTCAATTGAGTTTTAAATTGCAGATTGAATGCCAAGATGTCAGGACAAGATGTTTTCTGCCCAAATTGTACCCTTGATCTCTGTGACTATTACCTTTAGAAGCAGGGAGACTGGTGTTACACCGGACGTGTCATCTCACAATGGTGAACATTTGTGGTCATTTATTTGAAATTGCAAGATTAATCACAAGTTAACAGTCTGCACAATCACACGCACACACTTTTGACCATTGGGACTGCTATATATCAATTTCCTACAAAATGGCACGACAAAACAATTGAAAATGATGGATCTATTACTAAAATGTTAACCGCTATTTTTATGACCACATAACAATTTCTTCACTAGAGTTCAGTCCAGTTTGATATTGCTTAACAGACATTTTGTGACATCACATCCATATTCAAATATATATTAAACTGCAATTTTTTTCCTTCTCTTAAAAGTACTGGAAATCGCACTTTCCCAATTAGGAAAAAACTTCAAATTTCCCAATTGCTGTTTAAAAAATGCCCAAATGAAGGAAACAATTTTTTTTTTTTTTACTTTCCTTCAATTGGGAATTTTTTAGACAGCAATTGGGAAATTTGTAGTTTTTTCCTAATTGGGGATATAATTCCCTTATTGGGAATACAATGCATCATTTACTTAGTTTCCTTAGGTCTTGAACCTAAGTTAATATAATATTAACAACTTGACAAAATTTAGTTATCAATTCAAAGTATTTGAGAGCAAAAAATCAAACACATAAATTTCTCACTATGAAGACTTCATGATGCGAATATTGCCAATTTCAGGGTTTTTGGGGCACAATCTTCCGAATAGTGCTGGTACCGGTACTTTTCCTAATTAGGCAACACAAATCGCTGTTGAACAACATTTAAGACTAAGATATTTGAAAAACAGTAATATGTAAAAACCAATCAATCAAATATCAAGACTACCCAAGACAAATTGGCAAATCAGTAACATAAGAGGCAAGAACTGGATCTACCTGACCAGAAATACTATGCCTACATTGACTATTGATACAACTGGAACTACCTGACCAGAAATACTATGCCTACATTGACAATCGATACAACTGGAACTACCTGACCAGAAATACTAGGCCTACATTGACTATCGATACATTTTGCAAAGACCAAAAAAAAGCCTGTTTGGACTTTTTGAATGAAACAGCTAAAAAATAAAGAAATATGTGGCTCATCAATATTTGTTTGTTTGCTGTGCGGAATTTTTGCCCTTTTCAACAATATTTCAGTAACACCATAGCGGTCAGATAGTTAAATGGCAAATAGAGTCAGATCCTACATGTTGTCTCCTTCAATTTTTTTTCTATCTATTCAGAGATTGGGCTCTTAGCATTGACTATGGGGAAATATTGAATAATTTTGAGAAATTATAGCACATGCTTTTAAGATTTGTGTACAAAAAATTATTGGGAATTAAAATTCCAGTGGTTATTTCTGTAAAAAGTGAAGAATTTAAGATCTGAATGTTTTTATCACAGGTGATAACTTTAAATCGCCTCTAAATAGCAAAAAAAACATCAGTATTTCCTTATATTAATATCTGAAGTATAAAATACAAGCACGTAATAACTTGCTGATCCAAGTTGACCAGATGCTTGTTACTACCTTCAGAGTCCAGTTTCTCCCTCTGTTCCGTGTTGCTATGACAACTGCCCTCGCTCCCATGTGGACTGGTACTGCCTGGCACTGTGTCCTTGCTCACGTCTGCATCCTTCTTGGGAGACTGAAACCAGACCAATCACACAAATACGAGAGACTGAAACCAGACCAATCACACAAATACAGAAGACTGAAATTAGACCAATCACACAAATACAGGAGACTGAAATTAGACCAATCACACAAATACAGGAGACTGAAACCAGACCAATCACACTAATACAGGAGACTGAAACCAGACCAATCACACAAATACAGGAGACTGAAACCAGACCAATCACACAAATACAGGAGACTGAAACCAGACCAATCACACAAATACAGGAGACTGAAACCAGACCAATCACACAAATACAGGAGACTGAAACCAGACCAATCACACAAATACAGGAGACTGAAATTAGACCAATCACACAAATACAGGAGACTGAAACCAGACCAATCACACAAATACAGGAGACTGAAACCAGATCAATCACACAAATACGGGAGACTGAAACCAGACCAATCACACAGATACAGGAGACTGAAACCAGACCAATCACACAAATACAGGAGACTGAAACCAGACCAATCAAACAAATACAGAAGACTGAAATCAGACCAATCACACAAATACAGGAGACTGAAACCAGACCAATCACCCAAATACAGGGCACTGAAACCAGACCAATCACACAAATACAGGAGACTGAAACCTGACCAATCACACAAATACAGGAGACTGAAACCAGACCAATCACACAAATACAGGAGAATGACACCAGACCAAAACATTGTATACAAAGGCTTCATTTTTAAAAATATCAAAAGATGTGTTTGTCAGAAAAACAATGCCCCCTATTGCGCCGCTTTGAAGCCATATATTTGACCTTAAAGGATGACCTTGACCTTTCACCACTCAAAAAGTGCAGCTCCATGAGATACACATGTATGCCAAATATCAAGTTGCTGTCTTCAATATTGCAAAAGTTATGACCAAGTTTAAAGATTAGTGACAAACACACAGAATGACCGACAGACAGGCCAAAAACAATATACCCCCGATCATTTGATCCGGGGGCATACAAATCCAGAATGTTTATTTCATATTTCACCGATGTTTTAATATTAAGATACAACAACATACATCTTATGTATAATATCATTTCAGGCAAAGTTTACTGCATTTTATCTTGTAAACCTTTCTATAACTTTAAAAGATGATGTCCTTCAACCCTTCACCACTCAGATTCACACTTTGACATGTTTGTAGTCCCTTAGAAAATGGAATTAAGCTTAAGAACTTTCTTACTAAATACAAGGTTAAAAAGCTTTATTTCCAACCCTAAGATACTGATGAGCAGCAAACAGAATAAAACCTGAACAGACTGCGAGTGACTCTTTTTCCACTTTGCATTTGAGAGGGAAAGGATTAACCCATTGCATGCTGGGAAATTTGTCTTCTGCTAAAATGTCATCTGCTGAATTTCTAAAATTAGCATTTTCTTCAATTTTTTTCAAAGAAAACTATCAGAATAGCAAACAGTTTGGATCCTGATTCTGTGGCATCTCATCTGGGTCCAAACTGTTTGCAAAGGCCTTCAAAATTTGGTTCCAGCGCTGAAAGGATTAAGTGCTCTATTGCACTCACCGCCTCTCCGGGCCTGTTCAGGATATCATCAGCCGAGTCATCAGACCAGTCACTGAAGTTCTGCTCTATGTTGTCCAGGTTGTTGTCTGGAAAATAAACACACATAGGAATCGCTCTGTGAAAACGGGGCTTAATTCATGTGCTAAAAGTGTCATCAAGGATCAGCCTGTGCAGTACAATCAGGGACTACACTCTCTGCTTGTATTGTATTTTTCGTATAAAGGTAGTCTCTTCTTAGTAACAATTTAAGTTTAGGTTGAAAGTGTCGTCCCTAAATTGACACTGCAGACTGCACAGGCTGAGCTGGCAGGAAACTTTATGCATAATTATTAAAACCCATTTTGCCAGAGTAAGCCTCTCATATATATGCAAGGTATCGAGTCTCAACATATCAAGGTACAAAATACCTTGACTGGAAGTTTGTATAAAATTGCACCAAAACAATTGAGCTCTAAAAGTTTTGATTTTCAATTATCTATGCTATTTACATGCTATCAAATGTTAACCCTGCTATTGGATACAGTCTTAAACAATATGATAATTCAAATAAGTCAACAACATAAGTTAGCCAGGTGGTCCAGATTTTTATCTCTATTTGAGGAGAGTTCTCAACCTCTTTCCAAAAACTCAAGAGTGTTATGGTAAGCTCAAGGCTTTAAATGTAACCAAGTTGAAACAAGAGATGGTTTATACATTTAAACTCAAAGACGTGAATCACACAGCGCCATACAGGCATACTTCTGTAAAGTCTCTAGATATGAGTCATGTTCTGAGAAAACTGGGCATAATGCATGTGCGGAAAGTGTCGTCCCAGATTGCAGTCCGCACAGCTTAATCAGGGACGACACTTTCTGCTCTTATGTTTTTTTTTGGTTTTAAGGAAGTCTCTTCTACACGAAAATCCAGTTTAGGCGTAAAGTGTCGTCCCTGATTAGCCTGTGCCGACTTCACAAGCTAATCTGGGACGACACTTTACGCACATGCATAAAACCTAGTTTTCTCAGAACGCGACTCATATGCTCACCTTCTCTGTCAGAGCCCACGGTGTCTTTGATCACGTAGCCTGCTAAAGCACCTGCCCCTTCAAACATGAGAAAAGAGACCTTAGCTACGTTTCAAAAGCAGATTTAGGGACGAAATAGGGACCTCTGCAATATATAATATTCCTTCAATTCACATACATTGTTATGTTAAATCTGTGCTTTCAATACCCAGGTAACAACCAACAAACTATGCGCCTGGCTCTGGGTAAACTGGGAAAAATTCATGTTCATAAAGTGCCATACCAGATAAGCCTGTGCAGTTAACGCTCGCTTATCAGGAACAACACTTTCAGCCTTAACTGAATTTTTGTTTAGAAGGGACTGCTTTTAAACAAAAAAATCTACAAGAACAGAAATTGTGGTCCCTGATAAGTCTTTGCAGACTGCACATGCTTATCTGGGATGACACTTAAGCCACATGCATTAACCCAGATTTCTTGGAGCAAGGCTCTTATTAACTTGTCTTTGGCATTGAAGTAAACCTGCAGTGCACAGTAGTTGATTCTCAACACAGGGCACTACAGGACTCCCAGTTACCTTTGAGCCTTGCAGTATTTATAGAGACCCAACTTGTAAGTATTCTGGGGATGAAGCTCATACTTAGTAAAGAGAATAATGGTGTGGTGTCAGGCCTGTGCAATACAAAATGACAAAGTGCCATTCGAACAAAACAATCATGTATTATGATTGTTTAATCAAACAATTTATTACTGCCTTGCTGATTATTCTAGATGCATTTACTGCCAAGTTCTAAACACACATAAAAAGGGTGCATACCTTCTGTGAAGCTATCTAGCCGCAGCCGTTTGCTGTCCTTGCTGTCGTTGGAATGTGACCTTGACCTTGACCTCTTTCTATCCTCTGTGTCCTACATAAACATAGACATCAGGTGAGATCTATAGCATGAATACTCAGGGTAAATAAATCCTGATAAAAACTTCACCTTCAGGAATAAGTTTAGTCAATACTTTAAACCCTGATAAAAGTGTCATCTCCAGAAATAAGTTTAGTCAGTACTTTAAACCCAGATAATAGTGTCATCTTCAGAAATAAGTTTAGCCAGTACATTAAACCCTGATAAAAATGTCATCTTCAGAAATAAGATAAGTCAGTACTTTTGATAAAAATGTCATCTTCAGAAATAAGCTAAGTCAGTACTTTAAACCCTGATAAAAGTGTCATCTTCAGAAATAAGTTTAGTCAATACTATATAAAACCTGATAAAAGTGTCATCTTCAACAATAAGTTTAGTTAGTTCTATTAACCCTGATATAAATGGTATCTCCAGAAATAAGTTAAGTCAGTACTATAGAACCTGATAAAAGTGTCATCTTCAGAAATAAGTTTAGTCAGTACTTTATAAAACCTGATAAGTGTCATCTTCTAAAATAAGTTTAGTCAGTACTATTGACCCTGATAAAAGTGGTATCTTCAGAAATAAGTTTAGTCAATATAAAACCTGATCTCTTGAGTTTCTTAACGTACTCTGCACTTTTTTTATGTTTCATTATTGGTCTTTGCTAAACAGATATTTTCTGTATAAACTTATTTTTTATGACATAATTATATTTAAGAATGGGTCAAATGAAATTTTGAAAGCATGCATTGGCAATAAAAAATCGTAACATTATATTTTTAACTTTCTTATTTCCATTTTTAACCATTTGTTTGTCTAAATAATGATAAACAGCATACACTTCCTCTCTTTGATTGCTTCTCCTCATCTTTCCTTGACCTGCGTGACCTTGCCCTTGTACTGTCGGCCTTCCTTGATCTTTCACTGCCTGCAACACTTCCCTGTGGGTGAAACACAAACGAGATAAGAGATACAACAGAAAGTATATTCCTTCTGGAAAAACTGGTTTAAATGCATGTGTGTAAAGTGTTGTCCCAAAGTAGCATGTGCAGTCCACACAGGCAAATCAGGGACGATACTTTCTGCTTTTAAGGAATTTTTTGTTTAAGAAGTCTCCTCTTAACCAATATCCAGTGTAGGCATGAAGTGTTGTCTCTGATTAGCCTGTGTGCATGGCACAGGCTAACCAGGCTCATATGATAAAAGTGTTTAGAAGATACAGCACCAGTATATAACAAGGGCTGTTTGTAAAACATGCATGCCCCCCATATGGGCTGTCAGTTGTAGTGGCAGCCATTGTGTGAATACGTATTTTGGCACTGTGACCTTGACCTTTGACCTAGTCACCTGAAAATCAATAGGGGTCATCTGCGAGTCATGATCAATGTACCTATGAAGTTTCATGATCCTAGGCGTAAGCTTTCTTGTGTTATCATCCGTAAACCATTTTACCGTGTCAAGCAGGTTTTTTATCTGTTTTGGGGTAGTGGCCTGGCCTTTTTTTAGGGAATTTACCTGC
This sequence comes from Dreissena polymorpha, assembly GCF_020536995.1. Classification (NCBI taxonomy): domain Eukaryota; kingdom Metazoa; phylum Mollusca; class Bivalvia; order Myida; family Dreissenidae; genus Dreissena; species Dreissena polymorpha. The sequence continues at coordinate 45,901,367 of NC_068360.1, forward strand.
TGAGGGGAAAAAAATCCAAGGGAAAAATGGCTGTTTTTAAGCGGGTCCCAAAGAAAGAAAAAAAGCCCTGGTCAAGTCACTGTGACCTTTGACCTAATAACCTGAAAGTCAATAGGGATCATCTGCGAGTCATGATCATTGTACCTATGAAGTTTCATGATCCTAGGCATAAGCTTTCTTGAGTTATCATCCGGAAACCATTTTACTATTCTATTTCGGGTAACAGTGACCTTGACCTTTGACCTAGTGACCTCAAAATCAATAGGGGTCATCTGCGAGTCATGGTCAATGTACCTATAAAGTTTCATGGTCAATGTACCTATAAAGTTTCATGATCCTAGGCCTAAGCGTTCTTGAGTTATTATCCGGAAACCATCTGGTGGATGGACATACAGACCGACATGAGCAAAACAATATACCCCCTCTTCTTGGAAAGGGGCATAAATATTGTAATCTTAGATCAACTATATTGCATTTTGTCAACCTAGGAGACAACCATTTTTTTGAGGATTGGCAACTGCACTATTGCTCTTCAAGAAAGCAATATTTATTTTAATATTGGAAACAAATGTGCTTTTAACAGGCTGAGTAATTTAAATCTTTAGCACTGTCTAACTCTAATTTTGAGTAGTAACAAAAAAGGAAAAGAATATTAAATTGATTATCAAGATATAACCATCTTTAATATCTGTAACAAAGAGAACAAGATATGTGTTTGTCAGAAACACTATGTCCCCTTCTGCGCCGCTTTGAAGCTATATATTTGACCTTTGACCTTGAAGGATGACCTTGACCTTTCACCACTCAAAATGTGCAGCTCCATGCGATACACATGCATGCTAAATATCAAGTTGCTATCTTCAATATTACAAAAGTCATGGCAAATGTTAAAGTTTGACACAAACAAACAAACACACAAACCAACAGACAGGGCAAAAACAATATGTCTCCCACTATAGTGGTGGGGGACATAAAAAGCTTAACAAGATTCAACATCAACCACTGGCAAAAGAACAGAATTTCAAATGAACAAATTGCATTTATGCGTAATGACAAACTTTTCACACTGGGTAGTTTTATATGAATGTTTTTACAAAGAAAACATTCTTACAAAATAAAATAGGCCAATTATGCGTAGTCAGTGACCTCTCTGTTGAATACCAGTATGGCATTGTGTATATGTAGTCCTCCTATCAATCAGGTGACCATGTGTTTGATACCCACAGTGGGAGTGTACTAAAGATCTCCTCTTCAGACACCAAGTACTAAATCTACCCAGGAAACTGACCCTCAAAACCCTTTTGATACGATCCAGCTAAAATAAATAAGCAGGGGAAAACGGGACATAATGCATGTGCATAAAGTGTCATCCCAGATTAGCCTGTGTAGTCTGGGACGACACTCTCCCTTACAGATTAGCCTGTGTAGTCTGGGATGACACTCTCTCCCTTAACTGGATATTTTGCTCAGGAGAGACTTCTTTTGAAATGAAAAATACCATAAAAGCAAAAAGTTTCATCCTTGAATGTGTGATTAGCCTGTGCAAACTGCATAGCCTTATCTGGGACAACACTTGACACACATGCATTTGGCACCTTTTTACAAGAGCACAGCTAAAATATGTTTAAACAAACCAGCAGCATGAACAACTCATGTATATTTCTCTGTGTACCTTATCACTGTGCTTGTCAGCCTCTGGTTCCTTCTCTGCTACAGGTTCCCTGGCTGACCGCTTGCTGTGAGTAGACAGAGCAGGGGAACCATCTTTGGGTTTCTTCACTGACGGTGACCTGGTCCGCGAGCGAGACGCCTTTCTTTTCCTGAAAAATGATGTTGTATACCATATTTGAAGTAGCATGCTTGATATTGCCCTTGATTCAAACATTGATAAGTTTACTTAGCAAATAAAATAACATTTATTCCAAAAATCTAGATCTAGACATATCCCTGTTTTGGCACTGAGTTGATAAGTTTATTTAGTATCATTATGAACCCTTTGTCCCACCCACATAAACCTTGAATATTTATGCAACTCATCTGGACATTAAGGTTACATTTCACAACCACAACTGGTTCTAACAGTTTACTCAATATGATCAAAGACAATGTAAGTTATAGAGATTACTCCCCTGAGAAAAGATTTATGTTCACACAAGATACAGTTAAAAAGAGGCAGGTTGGATAGCTGGAGCATTATGGTGATATTGTTTTATAATTTGATAACTCCAGAGAAAGTCTAAGCCCAACTTGTAATTTACATTTTAATGCATAGTCCTTTTATTTGCTATTTTACATTTGTATTATATATAACACTTTTAATGTTGACCAGTCCAGAGGGCATCAAGGGGGAAGCAAATGGAGAAATGTGCAGGATCTATGTCTAAGATCATTTTCTCCCCCCTCCCCCCTCTGGTAGACAAAACATTTTACCCTACCACACATGGACCTTAAGAGTTTACTCTAGTTCACTTGCTCTTTAAAGCTTTACACCCTCTTTGCCTGGACAAAATTGTTTACCAAACCACCTTAAGTAAAGAGTTTACTCTAACCTACTTTTAACTTAAGACTTTATTACACACCCCTGGACATGAAAAATTACCCCAGACAACTAAACCTTAAGGACTTACCACAGGCACATACACAACAAGAGGGCCATGATGGCCCTGAATCGCTCACCTGACTCATTAAGATCAGATGAAAACTATGACCTCTATTGTCTACACAATGTTTTTCTATGATTTGACCTAGTGACCTAGTTCCTGACTCTAGATGACCCAAATACAATCCCAATCCAGATTTCATCAAGATAAACATTCTGACCACAGTTCATAAATATTGGATGAAAACTGTGACCTCTATTGTCAACACAAGGTTTTTCTATTTATTTGACCTAGATTTTTACCCCAGATGACCCAAATACAATCCCACCCAGATTTCATCAAGAATTCTGACCAAATTTCATAAAGGTTGGATGAAAACTGTGATCTCTAATGTCTACACAAGGTTTTTCTATTATTTGACCTAGTGACCTAGTTTTTGACCCCAGATGACCCAAATAAAATCCCAACCCAGATTTCATCAAGATAAACATTCTGACCAAATTTCATAAAGATTGGATGAAAACTGTGACCTCTATTGTCTACAGAAGGTTGTTCTATTATTTGACCTAGTGACCTTGTTTTTGACCCCAGATGACCCTAATACAATCCCAAACCGGATTTCATCAAGATAAACATTTTGACCAAATTTCATCAAGATTGGATGCAAACTGTGACCTCTACTGTCTACACAAACAAATTGTTGACGGACGGACGCACGGACACACGCAGGCACGCACAACGGACGCCGGACATCACACGATCACATAAGCTCACTGTGTCACTTCATGACAGGTGACCTAAAAATATGTGTCGGAGATAAACATGAACAGTTGTGGTTAAAATCCCATAGAAACAAGGGCTGTTTGTAAAACATGCATGCCCCCCTATATGGGCTATAAGTTGTAGTAGCAGCCATTGTGTGAATACGTTTTTTGTCACTGTGAATGGTGGTGGTGGTGGTGGTGGTGGTGGTGGTGGTGTAGTAGTAGTAGTAGTAGTAGTAGTAGTAGTAGTAGTAGTAGTAGTAGTAGTAATAGTAGTTGTAATAGTAGTAGTAGTAGTAGTAGTAGTAGTAGTAGTAGTAGTAGTAGAAGTAGTAGTAGTAGTAGTAGTAGAAGAAGTAGTAGAAGTAGTAGTAGAAGTAGTAGTAGTAGTAGTAGTAGTAGTAGTAGTAGTAGTGGTAGTAGTAGTAGTAGTAGTAGTAGTAGTGGTAAAAGTAGTAGTAGTAGTGGCAGTAGTAGTAGTAGAAGTAGTAATAGTAGACGTGGTGGTGGTGGTGGTGGTGGTGGTGGTGGTGGTGGTGGTGGTGGTGGTGGTGGTGGTGGTAGTAGTACTAGTAGTAGTAGTACTAGTAGTAGTAGTAGTAGTAGTAGTAGTAGTAGTAGTAGTAGTAGTAGTAGTAGTAGTAGTAGTAGTAGTAGTAGTAGTAGTAGTAGTAGTGGTAGTAGTAGTAGAAGTAGTAGTAGTAGTAGTAGTAGTAGAAGTAGTAGTAGTAGTAGTAGTAGTAGTAGTAGTAGTAGTAGTAGGAGTAGTAGTAGTAGTAGTAGCAGTAGCAGTAGCAGTAGCAGCATTACAAGACCAATACTTTAGAATGATCAAATGGGAAAAGATAACATAGCACCAGCAGTAAATATGGGGCTCATTTACAGGTCAGATTTGGAATCTCTGCTGTAAAATGAGATTTTGAATGAATTAAAGGGAGGCAAATCTGTAATAAAAAGAACATGCATAAACCGTAGTTGTTTCCCTTGTTTGAACCATGCTAAATCCTTACAAGTTTGGAAAGAATTGGATGAAAAATTTGGACTTTATTGCATAAACACCATTTTTTCAATTCAAGGGTAGGTAATTCTGTACTTCATGGACCAATAATGCTCATTTTTTGTAGGGTTTGTGTCCTCATTGATATAAAGACACTGTGCAAATTTGGAAAGGATCGGACAAAAAATGTGGAAGATTTTTGAAAGTTTTCACAAAATAGGCAAAAACGAATAAACATGCAAAGTTCAACGAGCTCCTGCGGCCATGTTTTTTGACGAATCAAATTTCTTTGAACAACTTTTTCAGGGGAGCCCTCAAAGGTCATCCCTGTGAAATTTTTTGAAAATCTGATGAGCGGTTTCTGACAAGAAGATTTTTTAAGGTTTTTACCATATATGGTCATGGCGGCCATCTTGGTTATGTGATCAAATTTTTTTTAACAATTCTTTTGTCCCATGACCTAGGGATGCTCCACATGAAATTTAGTTGAAATTGGCTCAATGGTTTAGTAGAAGAAGATGTTTACAAATTTGTATACGGACGGACGGACGGATGGACGCCGGACGCTGAGTGATCACAATAGCTCACCTCGAGCTATCGCTCAGGTGAGCTAAAAATGTTTACAAAAGGACACTGAATCTCAAAGTTTTCACCACCCAAAAGGCCCAAAGAATTTATCCAAACCACATTTCCCGTATTGGACCCCAATCACTTTCCTTGTGATGTTTAACCAACCTCCTGGACCTTAATATTTCACCCCAACATCTTTGCCTTATAACCTCAACCACTTGGACTTCACCCACTACCACCTGGCAAACCCTACACAACTGAACCACAATTTTTTTTCGCAAGTGTTAACCAAACCGACCTGGACCTATCGCTGCTGTCATCTCGTCTCTTCTCTCTGTCCACTTCTCCATCCCTGCTCCTACTGCTGACACTCTCCTTGTCCCCTCGACCCCTCTCTCGCTTGTCAGACTCCTTGCTGCGACCCCTATCCTTACGATCATCATCCTTATCTCTCCCTCTCTCCTTCTGTCGATCACGATCTTTGTCCCTGCTTTTTTCGTCCTCACGTTTCTTACTGTCTGAGTCTGTGTCTTTGCTTCTATTAGTCTCCTCCTTCTTCTCAAATTTGTCTTCTTTTTTCTCCTTTTCCTCTTCAATTCTATTTACAAGAACAATTTTCAGATGTAATGTTCTTTTTAAAAAGATCCAGATGAATATCACCCAACGAAAGAATATTATCTTTTTTTTAAAACAGTATACAAATTAAAACCTAGTTTTAATTTTGCTTTTAAATCTTTGTTCAATACAATTTGTCAATCATCAAAATTAAAATATCCCATGCATCCATATACCACAGAAAATTGAAGGACTGGCATCAACTGAACCACGTTAAACAACTTTTTAATTGCATTAAACAGCCAAATTTTAACAATACTCTTGACTATTGCACATCTCACCTCTCATCTTTCTTGCTTTCAGCCCTAGCAGACCTCTTGTCCTCTTTGTCTCTTTCTTGCAATTCCTTCTCCTTTGTCTCCTTTTCTTTGGGCTCTTTTTCTCTTTGCTCCCTTTCTTTATCTTTCCCGTCCCTCTCACGATCTCTGACTGCATCTGGCTTGTCATCTCGTCTGTCTCTATATACAGGCGTTGTTCTTATTAAAAATTTCTATAATTCCAGTGTCAACTTGAACAGCCATTGCCAATGACAAATGGCTCATTTCATGCAGGTACAAAACCTTTGTTAAAATCTAAAAGTTGTGTTGTTTCCTACTTCAAATGGCTCACACACACAAAAACAAAAAGCTTCATTTTGATTTATTGAATGCAATGACTAAATTCATGGGCGCATAAAACTGTGAAATTCACAAACATAACGTCTTGCACTTCTAAAAAGGATTAAAAACACTTTGATAAAGTTTCTTTTTGATACACAGAAAATTGCCTAGGGCATAAAGTTTTGTTAAGCACCACTGGTTAGAGGTACACTTTTTTTTATCACACTGTGAATTTGAAAAAATGAATTCCTTCATATGAACAAAAATGCTACTATACTTGATCTTGACTAATACTCGACTGCCACATATTATTACCTATTGTTTAAAATCTTATAATGACCAAAATTGGTCAGTAACCAATAGTGTGGTCATTAAAGACCAAAATTCTGGGCACCAGTGACCAAAATTGGCCGATCAGGTGAATGACCAAAAATAACGACAACAAATAATGACCAAGGAATCGGTCGAAACATGACGTCATTTACCAAATATAATAACAATAAGACCAAATTGCGCCTTATTTAGAAAAACGATGAAAATTACAAAGTATTACAAACAGATTTACTTTAATGTGATACATCATGCTTCAACAACAAAGTTGGACTCTCAAAAGTGACTTTCAGGAAAGGAAATTTCCCAGAATTGAATAACTCTTGAATTATTCTTGGGTAGGCTTAGTTTACTTGTTTTATCATATTAAATAACACATATTAATTCCAGCTGACACCTACCATACTTGAATCAAGGTATGGGAGGAATAGTCTAAGACATTTGTTGCTAACAAAACATTACACAAAAAATATTTGTCTGGACAAGGTGTCAAACTGTTGACAACGCAACACTCTTCCAACTGTGTTACCTGCTCCAGGCATAGGAGTACAAGATGCCATGATATACATCTGCATTTGATTTCTAGTTTTACCTGCTCTCATCCTTGACTGGCGGTCTGTCATCTTTCCTATCTCCATCTTTACGCTCCGCCCAGTCACGACGATCATTAGGGTAGAAATCATCGTTACGCTGTCGTTGATTCTCCCAATCTCCTCGACGACTACGATCATCGTAACGACCACCCCCTAGGAGCAGTAAGTAAAGAGTTTATTTAAAAAGATGTTCAATACACTTGGGTCCTAAATCTGCGCAAGTATTCACCAACCCATTATTCACCTTAAGAATTAAGAATAGACTTAGAATCAAGAAATCTTACTTTAGTGTTTAAATAGATGCAAGCTATTAAAGAGGCTTTATCATGATAAGCACACTGTTATATGAAGAATGATAAATTTGAGGAGTAAAAAGCCAAGTCAGACACAACAATAAAGAATAATTACAACATTGCAGTGTCAAGAATATTCGTTATTCTTAGACTTAAGTGAAAGATTGCATTGGTGAATACGGGCACCAAATGAACAAGAAATGTGTTTGTCGGAAACACTATGTCCCCTTCTGCCCCGCTATATATTTGACCTTTGACCTTGAAGGATGACCTTTCACCACTCAAAATGTGCAGCTCCATGAGATACACATGCATGCCAAATATGAAGTTGCTATCTTCAATATTGCAAAAGTTATGGCAATGGTTAAAGTTGGAGCAACCCAACCAACATACCAACAGACAGGGCAAAAACAATATGTCCCCCACTATAGTGGTGGGGGACATAAAAAGGTTACCCTTGTTTCTGACAAATACGAACATATTGAAAATCTGGTACTTGCAAAAAAAGTAGTAAATGTCTCCTTAGACAAAAAGTTCAAATATGCAATAACAATAATTTAAATATTTATTTAAAATAAACCAAAATTTAAAATAACTGAATATTTGTTTGAATGGTATGCAATGCCCTCTTTACTGATAATAAACATTGGACAAGTTGTCAAATATTTCACAATCATTGTTTCTGTTGTACATGTTGTACGTATGACCCTTACTGTCTTGGGGCCCACCCCTGTTCCAGTTGCCCCTGTTGCGGCCCCTTCCACGATCTCCTCTGTCCCAGTTGGGTCCCTCATCTCTCTGGTAGTCGTAGCGACCACCACGACCAATACCTGCAACATACCATAGAAAAACTAGGCACTTGGGATCATGATCAGAGATATAACCAAGTTCTTCATCAGCAACATCGTCATTATATGAGCCTTGTTTGAGGAAACATTTGGCTTAATGCAGGTGTGTAAAGTGTTGTCCTAAATAAGCCTGTGCAGTCCAAACAGGCTAATCTCAGATGGAAGCTTTCTGCTTAACCTGCATTTTTGATAAGAGACTTCCTTTAAATGAAAAATACCATGATACAAAAAGACAGTGCTGCCTGTTTGGACTGCACAGACTAATCTGAGATGGCACGTTACACACATGCACTAAGCCCTGAGATGGCACGTTACACACATGCATTAAGCCCTGAGATGGCACGTTACAAACATGCATTAAGCCCCATTAAGAGATGGCATGTTACAGACATGAATTAAGCCCCATTAAGAGATGGCATGTTACACACATGCATTAAGCCCCATTAAGAGATGGCATGTTACACACATGCATTAAGCCCCATTAAGAGATGGCATGTTACACACATGCATTAAGCCCCATTAAGAGATGGCATGTTACACACATGCATTAAGCCCCATAAAGAGATGGCATGTTACACACATGCATTAAGCCCCATTAAGAGATGGCATGTTACACACATGCATTAAGCCCCATTAAGAGATGGCACGTTACACACATGCATTAGGCCCCATTCTGAGATGGCATGTTACAGACATGCACTAAGCCCTGAGATGGCACGTTACACACATGCATTAAGCCCTGAGATGGCACGTTACAAACATGCATTAAGCCCCATTAAGAGATGGCATGTTACAGACATGCATTAAGCCCCATTAAGAGATGGCATGTTACACACATGCATTAAGCCCCATTAAGAGATGGCATGTTACACACATGCATTAAGCCCCATTAAGAGATGGCATGTTACACACATGCATTAAGCCCCATTAAGAGATGGCATGTTACACACATGTATTAAGCCCCATTAAGAGATGGCATGTTACACACATGCATTAAGCCCCATTAAGAGATGGCATGTTACACACATGCATTAAGCCCCATTAAGAGATGGCACGTTACACACATGCATTAGGCCCCATTCTGAGATGGCATGCTACAGACATGCATCAAGCCCCATTAAGAGATGGCATGTTACAGACATGCATTAAGCCCCATTAAGAGATGGCATGTTACACACATGCATTAAGCCCCATTAAGAGATGGCACGTTACACACATGCATTAAGCCCCATTAAGAGATGGCATGTTACACACATGCATTAAGCCCCATTCTGAGATGGCACGTTACAAACATGCATTATCCCCATTAAGAGATGGCACGTTACACACATGCATTAGGCCCCATTAAGAGATGGCACGTTACACACATGCATTAGGCCCCATTCTCCAAGAATGAGGCTCATATCATCATCATAATTGTAAATGCAATGTAGATCATGATCATCTCAATGATCGGTTAACTAGGCTCATAATCCTTCTCAGCGCTTCAACATTATTGTCTGGTTTACCGAGTGTCAGAGTTGCATGAGGAACTGCAAAAGTTCATATTATTTACATGTAACTGTATCAAATTTCATTCTTTTACCGTCAACATCCCTCAGAACAACTTTATGTGTCAAGATTTGACATGTAGATTTTGAAGAAAAACACCTCCTTGCGAATTTAGTCAAGAAGGAACAGCATTTCAAATTTCCTAAAATTTCAATCACAATAAATAAAATACCAGCATTCAGAGATTTGCTAAAATTTTAATCACAATAAACAATATTAATTTAGCACAGCAACATTGAATGCTTTCAAGAAGAAGATTGCCAACGTACATTTATCATTACTGGCAGATGAGCCCTATTGATTTTCAGGTCACTAGGTAAAAGGTCAAGTCACAGTGATTCGAAATCGTAAAATTGTTTCCGGATGATTATACTCAAGAATGCTTACGCCTAGGATCATGAAACTTCATAGGTACATTTATCATGACTGGCAGATGACCCCTATTAATTTTCAGGTCACTAGGTCAAAGGTCAAGGTCACAGTGACTTGAAATAGTAAAATGGTTTCCTGATGATAACTCAAGAATAATTAGGCCTAGGATCATGAAACTTCATAGGTACATTGATCATGACTGGCAGATGACCCCTATTGACTTTCAGGTCACTAGGTCAAAGGTCAAGGTCACAGTGACAAAAAACGTATTTACACAATGGCTGCCACTACAACTGACAGCCCATATGGGGGCATGCATGTTTTACAAACAGCCCTTGTTCTAATTTTAGTATCCATGACATGACATTACCAATGCAATCTAAAGATAAGTCTTCATGTAAACTTCTTTCAAATGCAATTGGAAGGCAATAATTCCATTCAAACTAAAATTAAGTGAAAAAAATAATATTTTTGTGTTAACAGTGACCTTGACGACCCGCCCTTAATACAATCCCAAGCTGGGTCCCCATTCAAGTTCATTCCAAAACCCCATCAAAACTGGTTGATGCAAACTCAAGCAATTGACAGAAAACAACCAATAAGAGAGCACACAACATTCATACAGAAAATTTGTGAGAAAAAAAAGGCCATAATAAAAAAAAACTCCATGCAAAGTAAAAAAAGCTTTATGCACTTTTGCTGGTTATCAAACTTGAAGGAAATTATATGCCAACAAACATAACCACCAAGTTTCATGATGAGTCCAGAGGTTTTTCAGCACTGTCTGTGCCTCCGGAAAACGGAGGCACTCCCAATGCAAACGGACCTGATCCCAAACCAAAATTACCGTACATTCGCGGCCATAAGTCTACCTCGGCCATAAGTCGAGGGGTATAATGTGGCTAGAAAAACTTGGTTTTTTGCCTTGACTCTGCCATAAGTCGGGGGGTAAATTTCCTCAATGTCTCAGACATGTTTTAGTGACGTTTTAGTCATGGTTCTGAGGGCTTTTGCACTGGCAGTTGACATTTTTTGGGATATTAATAATAAGAATATATTTAAAACAAAACATTCAACGTTTTAATTATTTATTATCACGAAAAATATATTTTATTGTTCAAAATCATAATAACATATCATTGATTATTTCGAACTTAATATATATTTCACAAATCAAAATTAGTTTCCCATTTAACGTAATAACTTTCAGCGTTTATATTATGAGCAGATATTTTTGTATTCAAATGTTAGTGCTATTGATGTGAAAATTCGTTAAAATCTTGAACGCAGAAATTCATTATATGGTCAAAATAATTGTAACTTGCTCTCAAATAATCAAAAACGCTTTCGCCATTATGCATGAAACACGTGAATTTACCAACACTCGCATCGCTCGCTATTCGACTGTTATATACATATTCGTAAATCGCAAGATACCCGAGGAATATTTTCTGCATTCTGGAAAAACGTCTTATCTAATAATACTAAGCAGCTAATTGAAAGTAATTGTGTATTTAATATGTCCAATTACACTTTTTAATAATCCAGGGTGAGTGCGTAATATTATTATAATCAAACAATGAATGAAATCTTCACTCAGATAAGATCTATTTATTTACGAAAACGATTATGCATAAATTGTGGGACAGTTGTGAATAAATCAACGAAACCACACCTTCATCCAATCAAAAAATATACCATGTGAAGTTGAACAATAGCGATTGGTTAAAGGCGTATCCAACGATAGAGTAATTATTTTTGATTGGTCCGAAGTAGTTTGTAGCAGAACCGTTTTGCATATCATTAACGGATAACTATTTTAGGCGTGACGCAATAAAGACAAATGATCAAAAGGATGCCAACACTACACTTTACACTTTGATCTTAGTCAAAAGGCCGAGAAGCGATAATTGGTGGCATAAAGACACCTGCACCTGTTGACAGTTTGTATTTACACGGATTAACTTTAAATGGGTACAAGTGTCAGCAGTCCATTTTCTATTGTTCTTAGCAGACAACGGACGATGTATCAATAGACAAATTGCTATGTATAAATTTCGCCACTTTACCGTACGTCACAAATGTTTAATATTTTTGAAGTTATTTTTACATGTTTTTATTTGGACTTATTACGAAGATTAATGAATTAAAAACCAATGTAAACATGCAGTATTTTGTTATCGGCGGACATTTAAGTAAAAGACAAGTCGGCCTTACCGTAAACAGTCATCATTCCTCCGCTTCGGAGATTTATTACTTAAAAAAAAACGGCACAGACATGTTTTTTTATATTTTTATTTAGTGCCTCATCCATAAGTCGAGTTGACTTTTAAAGTCAATTTTGGGAGCGTTTTTAGGTCGACTTATGGCCGCAAATTTACGGTATAACAAAAATTCCCAATTTCCAAAAAAAAATATTTTTTTTAAATAATTTGATTTTTTATATTTATTTTTAGAAAGAAGTGTTTTATGACTTATGATTATTATTATAGATTATTAATGTTCCAACTCGTCCAGCTGATGTGTATCATACCAATAAACACTGCTGTGGTTGAGCGAGGATTCAGCACCATGAACCTGCTGTGCTGCTCATTTCACAGCACATTCACACAAACCAAACTGACTCATCTGATGCTTACCTGCATTAAAAATCAAAATAACAAATAAAAACAAATTATGTGTTTAACCTCTGACTTATTTAAGCATGATAAATTCATAATGTTTTCCCAAAAAGGGCTGTTTCATCAAAGCAAACACTCCCAAAATGGACAATTTTGTCGATAAAAAATTCCCAATTTGGTCAGACTCCTATTCCCAAAATAGGCAGAAAAACCCCTGGAGTCGATGTTAACGTCAACACTTTAAGAGCAGACAACGTGAATTTTGCTATTATTTTACATTCCAGGGGCCATAATTCAAAAGTTCTTAATGTGATCTGGCTGGTTATCAAACTTGGCAAAGTTCCTATGCTCATAAACAGCAAAACAAAGTTTCATGACGTTAGTTAAGAGTAATTGAGAGGTCAGTGTTCACTGGACGCAACCAAATCACTTGCCAATCAGAAATGTTTCCATAATATGCCTGGTTTTTTTAAACCCAAGCATAGTGCATTGGTAACCTACCACCATATCTGCCATCCCCCCTATTCTGTTGCCCATATCGATCATATGGCCCCTCCATGGGTTCAACTCGCCGGTCCACAGGAATATCCCTATCTGGGCGACCGTACGGGACTGGGCCCCTATCAACAGGGTCCGGGAATCTGTCCCCTGGCTCAGGGCGCCCAAACCGAGCAGATCGGTCATCGTAGTTGACAGGGGCAGGCGGGGGTGGGGGCGGAGGATAACGGGGGTCGTCATATCGATCCCTCCTGGAAAACAAAACAATTCATTACGTGTATAACATAGTCATGTTTTAAATTTGAGTGTGTGTATATTTTTCAAAATAATTGTAATTTACTTGGACTTTTACAATTGTAATTATATGCCTGAAAAGGTTCTAGGACTGTGAATAAATTCTATTAAAATCTGTATAAAAACTGGCCAGAAACCTAGAATTACTCAGTGATTCATTTCACAGAAACATAACAACAATTACTCAGATTAATAAGAACTGAAATCATGTTCAATTTATATTTTAATTACTTAAAACTACACATCTGTCAAAATGACACTGCAAGAAACCTCCAAGGGGCGGTTCTGGATCGTTCACATTTTTTTTTAACAGACACGCCCACACTGTGTGGCACACACAGATCCATCAACAGGGTTTACGCTGAATGTCAATGTACCATTTGTCTAATGGCAGGGAAAAAAAGAACGTACGCTATACAGATGATCAAATTTGCTTGTTTGAAACACTGACCTGGGTTCATCCCTGTATCTATCATCAGGAAACCTGTCCCTTCTATCAGGCAGAACGTCCACAGGGGGTGGGAGATCGCGCTCATAATCCCGGTCTACAATAGGGGGGCGATCTCTGATATCCCGGTCTACGATAGGGGGGCGATCCCTGACATCAATGGGATCTAATGGCTCTTCTCTGAACTCATGGATACCCCTGAGATCCCTGTTTGAAGCAGCAATGAATGTCTGATCATAAAAGCCTAATGCTGGAAAAACTGGGCTTAATGCATGTGCATAGTGTCTGCTGCGCGGACTGCACGGGCTAATCTGGGACAGCACTTTTTGCTTTGATGTTTTTCGTGAAAAATAATTCTCATGAAAAACAAAAATCCAGTTGAGGTAGAAAGTGCCGGCCCTGATAAGCCTGTGCAGATTGCACAGGCTAATCTGGGATGACACTTTATGCAAAATCACAAAACCCAGCTTTCCCGGAACTAGGTCCATTAAACCAAGGCTTAGACAGTATTGAAAGCTATAGTCCCCTACCAATGAAAACTCCCTATCTAATACAGATTGTACATGAACTTCATATTGCCTGTTAACTTTACCCATTTTATCCATTTGTCACAGCAGGTAAAGAATATTAATAAAGTGTTGTTTTTTATCTCTGGTGGAATCATATCAAGTTAAATAAATAACAAATAGTGTTTTTTTTGGTTACAAATACCCTCAGATTTAGCAGTTGGTTTACAGGATAAAACCTAACAGAAAATTATCTAATGATCCCATAGAAAAAAAAACACCACTGCAAGAGGTAAATCAATTATGATTGGATAGTTTAAAAAAAAATGTTTTAGTGTTTTTAAACAACCATTATAAATATAAGCAGTTATTTGCAATGTAACCTTTTACCTGTCTCTTGCATCTGTCCTAATTGGGTCCCTAAGCGGCTCCCTCAATGGTTCCCGAAGCACTTCCCGTAATGGCTCCCTGAGGGGGTCCCTGTCTCTAGTTTCCCTATCACGAGGATCTGGCCTTGCATCCCTTATTGATCTTGAATCTTTGTCCCTCATATCCCTAAGGGGCATCCTCGACTCAAGCCTGGACTCCCTGGTATCCAAAGCACGATCTCTTGAATCAAGCCTGGAGTCCTTCATATCGGTCCTAGAATCTCTCGGCTCAATTCTAGGCTCTCTTATATCCAGTCTAGATTCCCTGGGGTTCGGTCTGGAGTCCCTCTGATCGAGCCTGGAATCCCTAGGGTCCCCTCTTAAATCTCTTCCATCCCCTCTCAGCTCCCTAGAATCCCCTCTGGGCTCCCTTAGGTCGGGCCTTGAGTCCCGCAGCTCCCTGGACTCGTTCCTGGCACCCCGTGACTCCCCCCTGAAGTCACGGGCTTCCCCTCTCAAGTCCCCTCTGTTGGACTCTCGACTGTCTGTGTTATCCCTGTCTCTAACGTCCAGATCTCTGTCAGCTGTGTACAGAGACTCTTTTTTAGAATAAAATGCTTGCATGCAAGAAAATCTTTATTGAGATATAAAGTAGTTCCAGGTAAACATTAATAAGAATATTTCAAGTACAAAAATTGCACAATTCTGCTTAATTGCAGGATAGCCACCCAACCAAATAAACATGAACATGTCAGTTGTCTCAATGTATCACTTATACTTGAAACAGTGCTATGGAGAAGTTTAATGTTTACCTCAAAACAATTTAAAAGTAAAAAAAGGTGGAATAATTTTCCTCATTTGCATGTCAGAGTTATGGAATTTGGTAAGTGACCACACACAATGACATCAACCGCAAGTATGAAGTTTCCATGGAATACCTGGAGTAGATCCAGTACTATGGAGAAGTTGCAAGTTTACCTTAACAAAAGTACAAACAGACAAGAGTCATGGAACTTGGTGAGTGACCTCAAAAAATGACAATTTTCAGGATTTCAGCTAGAAAGATTCACACAATGATGGACTACACAAAACATCTTCATCTGTTGTAAAGACACTTTTGTTAACACCATTCTAAGCCACATATAACATAAAAACCTTATTGCTTTTAAATTATTTAGCATTTAATGATTCATACACCCATCTTCTAAAGTAACTCACTTTTAAAATAACAAAGCATGTATTAACAAGCAAATTCATTGAATTGATATCCCCCGCCAATATATTCTGGACAAAAAAGTGTTATATTTGATACTCAAAAAGCATTTTTTCAAGATACAAAGGGCCATAACTCCATTATTAACAGATGGTGTACAATGCCATTTGGCGTGCATCATCATCTTATCAATATATATACTCAACCAAGTTTCAATGAAATCCGCCAAAGCACTTCCAAGATATGGCTCTGGACACAAAAGTGCCGGCCGGACGGACATAAAGACGGACGGAAGGACCGACGGACAATGCCAAAACAATACCCCTCTGCCTATAGCGGGGGATAATAATTATTTATTAATGAACAAATATCACACACTGTTAAATAGAAACTGTACTTTAAAGAGTCCAGCTTAACAGGAAAACTGTACTGTTGACAAATGGTGAAACTTCCTATATTGGACAAGCAGAAGTGAATTTCTAAAATCAGCCAAAAATACAACATAAAGATGTCTACCTCTAGGCGCTGGGTCCGGTGATCTCGCCCTTCTAGGAGGAATGGGAGACCTTGACATCTTACGACCCATGGGTGATCTGCCCCTTGGTTCTAAAAATATCCAGCATATATTGGTGCAATGCATGCAGCAGCTATATGGAGATAATACAAACCATTGCAAACTGATTTGATTGAAACTTGGCGTGATTAACAAGAGGGCACAGATGGCCATATATCGCTCACTTGTGTAATGGGGTGTGGCCAGTTTTCAACCTTGGTGCATTATTTGAACAATCTTTGTAGAGGACATAATCTGATGTCACATACTTATTATTAGTAAGACCTGTGTCTGCACTTTGAAGCCACAAAGCAGCTATTATTGGAAATTTTTTCAGTCCAGGGCCCCTAACATTGCCAAAAATCAATGGAATGGAACGAAACTCACACTTCATCTGTAGGTCATGTAGGTAGACTCACATACCAAAAACCAGCACAATATCTGTAACCGTTGTGTAAATACTACCGGTAAACGGTTATTATAGAGAAAATTTGCAAGGCCCTAACTTTGCAAAAATTAATGAACAAGAACGAAACTCACACTTCATTTGTCAGCTCAATATCTGAAGAAAGTTATAATTGAGAAAACCATTAAGTCCGAGGCCAATAATTTTGCCAAAAATCAATGAACCGGAACAAAACTCACACATCAACTGTAGGTCATGTAGGAAGACTCAAATATTAAAAAGTTCAATATCTGAAAGCATTGTGTTACAAGAGTGCCAAGATGGCCCTAGTTCGTTCACCTGAGAGGAGTCGGTTCATTCAATCTTTACCAAACGTCAAACCTGACCTAGATATTATCCAGACAAACATCCTGGTCAAGTTTCATCATTATTGAACCAAAACTATGGCATATGGAGTGATTTTGTTTTTGTAAGATTTGACCTGGTGACCTATATTTTGAGTTGACCCCCCTTACCAAACATCAAACTTTGCTTACAAATATAAATATTATGACCAAGATTCATAAAATCTGAAACAAAATTTTGACCTCTAGAGTGTTTACAAGGATTTTGTATAATATAATGAAAATATGGACAATCTAAAGGCAATAATTATGGCATTAATTATGTGATATATAGTAAACCAATCTTTTCACCAAGTTTCATGATGATTGGGCAAAAAAAGGGGACTTCTAGAGTGTTCACAAGCTTTTTTTACAATATAAATATGATAAAAAAAAGTATTTACATGGTTTCTCTAAAGCCAAATAAGAATAACTGCCCCCCCGGCGGCCATATTATTCAACTGACTGGAACTATTTTCGAACTCAACTCTCATATCAAGGAAACAAATGTTCTGACCAAAATTCATATGAAAATATGGCCAAAAATGTGACTTCTAGAGTGTTCACATCTTTTCACTATATACATATAGAGAAAAATGCCCCGCCCACTGGCGGCCATGTTTTGTCACCGATCTGGACCATTTTCGGACTCGTCCGAGATATCAATAAAACCAATGTTTTGACCAACTTTCATGATGATTGGGCAAAAATTGTGACTTCTAGAGTGTTAACAAGGTTTCTCTATAGCCAAATAAGGAAAACTGCCCCGCCCACTGGCGGCCATGTTTTTCAACCGACCGGAACCACTTTTGAACTCAACCAACATATCATTAAGACAAACATTTTGACAAAGTAACATGAAGATTGGGCATGAAATGTGACTTCTACAGTGTCTACAAGTTTTCTCCTTTTTTTGACCTAGTTTTTGACCCGGCACAACCCAGTTTCGAACTCAACCGAGATTTCATTGGGGCAAAACTTCTGACCAAGTTTCATGAAGATCGGACAATTAATGTGGCCTCTAGAGTGTTTAGAGCAGGTGAGCTAAAAAAAACTTCAGAAAACGGAATGCCAGATTGACAGACAGACGAAAAGACTGAAGGACTTCTATATGCCACCTTAATGGGTGCATAAAAAAGCTTTTTTTGTTTCAAAGAATTTTTTAATTATTATTATACTATTTTAGTCAATAAAAAACATTTCACCTACACAACCCTAGAGAGGGTCAATATTGACCCAAGGGGTATGATTTAAACAAACTAAGTAGAGGACCACTATATGATCTTACATGGCAAATATTTTATTAATGTTTGTACACGACAACTTTCACACACCAAATAACAAAGCTGTAGGCTGAGTGACATACGCATTCCCCGGACCAGAATGATATGTACAACTTTCAAAGATGGCCACCCGTGCATCATGCCTGTAAAGTGTTATTAAAATCTGTCGAGTGGTTTAGGAGATGTTTTGAATAAAATATTTACAACTCTGAACAACGCACAAAAGGCAGTCAGTCCCACAAGCTCACCATGTACATCGCACATGTGAGCTAGTAAAACACACAACAGCATTTAAATAGAAACCTCCCATTCATAAAATACCAGAGATTTCTAACCAGTACACAAAATTGCTTTTGTAATGCTACTGTTTTTTTTTATACAATCAACAGAAAAGGTGTTTTAATTTTCCAATTAAACTTTTTTTTTTACAATTGTTCATCCACTGAACTTCTTTTCCGACAGAGCTCTGAAAAATTAAATTGTCTTTTATGTAACGACCCATACATAAAATCGCTACATTTTTGTTAAGGAAGAAAGTACGACAATTTGGCATAATAATAAGGCTATTTCTTAAAAGAAACTTCTTATCATGGCTCTTAAATTAGCAAAACAAATTCCTGAGCTTACCTAATTCCTTGCGGTCATGTGATCGATCCAGACTCCTTTTTTCCAAGGACTTCTTAGGGACTGGCGACATAGACCTATCTCTTGCCTTCATTTTATCCTTCTTCTTTTTTGATATAACAACCTCCTCTCTAAGAGGAGACGGAGCTCTATCTTTCTTCTTGTCCTTGTTCTTTTTGTCTTTCTTCTTCTTTTTCACGGGTGAGTTTGACCTGAAGTCTGACAATGGACTCAGCTCCCTGTCACGGCTCTCATAACCTCTTGACCTTTCCAGCGAGGTGTCTTTCGACTTATCAAGAGTTTCAGCATCCTTCTTTTTTTTCTTTTTCTCCGCTTTCCTGGCCTTTTTACCATCCGGAGAAAATGACAACGACTTTTCAAAACTGGGTGACCTTGACTTTGTCTGTTTTCGTGACCCTCGGACCTTTTCAATTTTGGATTCCCTCTCAAACTCTGGTGATGCTCTTCTCTCAGCTTTTTTCTTTTTTACAGGAGACACTAAGCTCATGGCCTTAATTTTTTCACCCCTGCGCCCTTCCCCGCTGGACAATGACCGTGACCTGGTTGACCTAATTCTTGGTGGCAAGGGAGGCACTATGATACCCAGAGGAGGCGACCTTGACGGCATGGTCAGCTTCATTTTTGGTGGTTGTGGAGTGACGTCTGGTTCATCATCAGAGTGAAATCCCTGAATGGCGTTACTCACTAGGGGCTTTTTATTCTTGAATTTCAAAGGGCTCAGAAGTTTGCGTCCTTTTTGTTCTGGTTCCGAGGATCGGTCGAGGCTTGACAGGGAATCGGCCCGACTGTGCTTCTTCTTTGACTTCTTCTTGTGCTTTTTCTGATGGTCATCGCTATCAATACTGGTAAGAGGAAAGAGTACTAAGTGTGTAACATAGACTCAAAGCTTGTTTATAAGCAAGTGTGTTTTTAACTGACTTCACTTTCACTACTCTAACTTGAATATTAATAGCTCAGATGCATACAACTTTAGGGCTTGACATGTAGGCACTATAAGCAGACTTCCTTCATGATGGTTATAAATGATTTTTAATATAAATCTTCTGAGCAAATATCACTATAGATATTGTAAAATTACTGAAAACTTTCATAGTATATGAAAAGTTACATTTTACAGACAAGACAAGTAACATTGGTTTAGTAAAATATTTGGACACAAGTCTGATTGAACAGTTGCATTAAAAATTGTATGTCAAGCGCTGAACTTCATCAAGTTTTAAAGGCTTTAAGTAATTTTAGGAGATATCACTTCATCTAAATTAAATATGAGTGCTGACAAAAATTCAACCTTCTTCTAGAAATCTTCATATTAAATTTAAAAAAAAAATGCATCAAATCAAGCTATGAACTTTTTTAAGTCTGATGGAAGTCCCTTGTGAAAAACTTCTTTAATGACTAAATCAGTTTCTTTTAATGTCAGAATAACATGGAGACATTTTTTCACTGAATATAATAAAATAATTATAACGTCCATATTGTTCTCCAAAAAAATTTAATAAGGAAACAAAACACTGATATTGAAATGTTTGTGTTGATTTCCTGATTTAAAAAAAACAACACTCAAATCACCTTCTGTATTAAAAATGCAGTAGAATGATTTTTACTAAACAAAGCAATTGTTCTCAAACAAGTTTATTCATGTAAAAATGAGGTTTCATTTACCCTGGGCCAGGGCTGGGAAGCTTCAGTTTTGTTGTGGACTTTGAATCTTGCTTCCTTTTCTTCTTTTTCTTCCTAGAATGGTAAATATTCAAAGTAAAATGACAACAAATGCTAGCATAGTGAACAATTAAGAATTCAAATATGGCAATGTGCTACATGAAAAGAGAATTTTGAAAGCTATACAATATATTCATTTAGAGTCTTAAAGCTATTCTAAACTTAATTCAGTTTCTGGGAAAACATGGATTAATGCATGGGCGTAAAGTAACATCTCAGATTAGCCTAAGCATTTCACACAAGCAAATCAAGAAAGATACTTTCTGCCTAGACTGGATTTTCATTGAAAAGTGACTTCCTTTAAACGAAGAAAATTACATAAAATCTGGGATGATACTTTATATTTAGCCTAGTTTTCCTACGCACAGGCTCATACATGTATGTATTGTTATTCTGCTAAATCCAAGTTTTTTTCAATAGTTAACTACATTTTATAAATAATTTTAATACTTTTAAGCAAGTTTGGTAAGAGTTCCATTAATGTTTATACTGTGTTAAACTGCTTTAACCAGATCTAAGGGACATTCGTGCAAAGGTGTGTGTGTGTGGGGGGGGGGGGGGGGGGTATTATATAACTATGTGTGTGTGGGGGAGGGTATTATATAACTATGTGTGTGTGGGGGGGAGGGGGTATTATATAACTATGTGTGTGTGTGGGGGGGGTATTATATAATTATGTGTGTGGGGGGGTATTATATAACTATGTGTGTGTGGGGGGGTATTATATAACTATGATATGCACCTGTGAGGTTTTATAGGAAATATTGCCCCCAAAGGAGATGGATTTGAACAATGGCCCAAGGCGGAGTTTTTTTTAACGTAGTATAAACTATAACATAAAAGATGCCTATGTTATTTTTTGCATGATATTCAACAAACCTATGGTTATTTAAACAACACAATAGTAGTATTTGCAGATTTTATTGACAAAATCAAGCACTTAACAAAATTCATTTGTGTTCATATATTTTACTAAGCGCTGAGCAATTATGCCCTGATATGGATTTTTCATTTTTCGGTAAACCTGAGTTTCTAGCATATAATATATACATAGGGCACATTTAGAATTATAGCCAGATCTGGATATATACCGTACATTCGCGGCCATAAGTCTACCTCGGCCATAAGTCGAGGGGCATAATGTGGCTAGAAAAACTTGTTTTTTGCCTTGACTCTGCCATAAGTCGGGGGTAAATTTCCTCAATATCTAGGACATGTTTAAGTGATGTTTTAGTCATGGTTCTGAGGGCTTTTGTACTGGCAGTTGACATTTTTTGGGATATAAATAATAAGAATATATTTAAAACGAAACATTCAACGTTTCAATTATTTATTATCACGAAAAATATATTTTATTGTTCAAAATCATAATAACATATCATTGATTATTTTGAATTTAATATATATTTCACATTCAAATCAAAATTAGTATCCCATGTAACGTTATAACTTTCAGCGTTTTCATTATGAGCAGATATTTTTGTATTCAAATGTTAGTGCTATTGATGTGAAAATTCAGTTAAATCTTGAATGCAGAAATTCATTATATGGTCAAAATAATTGTAACTTGCTCTCAAATAATCAACAACGCTTTCGCCAATATGCGTGAAACACATGAATTTACCAACACTCGCATCGCTCGCTTTTCGACTGTTATATACATATTCATAAATCACAAGATACCCGAGGAATATTTTCTGCATTCTGGAAAAACGTCTTATCTAATAATACTTAGCAGATAATTGAAAGTCATTGTGTATTTAATATGTCCAATTACACTTTTTAATAATCCAGGGTGAGTGCGTAATATTATTATAATCAAACAATGAATGAAATCTTCACTCAGATAAGATCTATTTATTTATGTAACGATTATGCATTAATTGTGGGACAGTTGTGAATAAATCAACGAAACCACACCTTCATCCAATCAAAAAATATACCATGTGAAGTTGAACAATAGCGATTGGTTAAAGGCGTATCCAACGATAGAGTAATTTTTTATTGGTCCGAAGTAGTTTGTAGCAGAACTGTTGTGCATGTCATTAAGGGATAACTATTTTAGGCGTGACGCAATAAAGACAAATGATCGAAAGGATGCCAACACTACACTTTACACTTTGATCTTAGTCAAAATTTAAGGCCGAGAAGCGATAATTGGTGGCATAAAGACACCTGCACCTGTTGACAGTTTGTATTTACACGGATTAACTTTAAATGGGTACAAGTGTCAGCAGTCGATTTTCTATTGTTCTTAGCAGACAACGGACGATGTATCAATAGACAAATTGCTATGTACAATTTTCGCCACTTTACCGTATGTCACAAATCTTTAATATTTTCGAAGTTATTTTTACATGTTTTTAATTGGACTTATTACGAAGATTAATGAATTAAAAACCAATGTAAACAGGAGTATTTTGTTATCGGCGGACATTTAAGTAAAAGACGAGTCGGCCTTACCATAAACAGTCATCATTCCTTCGCTTCGGAGATTTATTACTTTAAAAAAAAAAGGGCATAGAAATATGTTTTTTTAATTTTTTTATTTAGTACTTCATCCCTAAGTCGAGTTGACTTTTAAAGTCAATTTTGGGAGCGTTTTTAGGTCGACTTATGGTTGCAAATTTACGGTATTATTCCAACATCATGACATATTCAAACTATGCAGGGATGGGTAGATTGGATTTTAAAATGGGTGAAGTGATGTGTAATAATATAACATAAAAAAGATAATAATTATTATTTCTATCTTGCATAGATTAAAAAATAAATAGATAACGTCTATATTTCTTACGATTGCTTCCTGGTTTTACTGCGACTGCGGCTATCTCCAGAACTGTCAGACTCAGAGCTGCTGACCTAAAATCCAAAAAAGAAAACTGACATTGAAACAAAAATACATTTACGCCCCACAACTATTACTGGCCACCAGGTCTACTAATCTCAGAACTATTTATGGCCCGAATTCCTATTAAGTGGCCAGCCAACTACAAAATGAACTTTTTCTGACAAAGAGGGTCTTTCTAGAATTACTGAGGGCAGGCAGCCATTCAAGTTACTGCATGTACAATATCCTGGCCTCTTTTGCTTGTTTTCAGGAAGTCAAAAGCTCTTTTCAACATTCAATTTCAGTCATATTCAGTCACAAGACCTTTGATAAAAAACAGCCATTGCTTTCAACAGAATCAAGCTGAAATATAGCTTATTGAGCTCTCACTCTTACTATAATGATAAATGTATATATCATAAGAGTGCCACAGTGGCCTTGGGTCGCACACCTGAGTTTAACAAGTACTGCTGCTGTTGTGGCGCTTAAATACACACATAAATAAAAAGTCAAAAGTAGTGAAAACTTTAAGAAAGGGTAAGTGGACTCCAAAATACTTAAACAAAAGTTACTTTAACAAAAGAGCTCCCAGTGTTTTCCCCACCATTTTTGGCATTGGGCCGGGCCCATTGGATAAGGAAATATCATAAGTATTTTTATTTTATTTACTACGGTTCAACCATATAGCTGGGTTGGAAAATAGTGTTGTATTTCACTTTTTCTTTTTGGAAACCTTTAATTTGGAATTCAATGCAGTAAAAAATCTGTAATTTTTGACATAAATGGTCAAATACCAGCCCCAAATTTGACCAAAAAAACACTTGTAAGGCAAAAGAACCTTTTGTACCTTCTGGAGCCTGGACTCAATGCGGAAATTCTCCCGTAAGTCTTTATCATCGTCCTCCAGCTGACTCAGCTGCCTCTTCAACGCCTGACGTTCACGCTCCAGCTCTAGCTTCTCCTCGTAGTCTGAACAACAACAACAACAACACAGGCCAGGGTCACATAGATTATAAGAGGTATAAAATCCTAGTCTGAACAACAACAACAACATAGGCCAGGGTCACATAGATTATAACAGGTGTAAAATCATAGTCTGAACAAGAACAACAACACAGGCCAGGGTCACATAGATTCTAAGAGGTGTAAAATCCTAGTCTGAACAAGAACAACAGCACAGGCCAGGGTCACATAGATTCTAAGAGGTGAAAAATCCTAGTCTGAACAACAACAACACAGGCCAGGGTCACATAGATTCTAAGAGGTGTAAAGTCCTAGTCTGAACAACAACACAGGCCAGGGTCACATAGATTCTAAGGTGTAAAATCCTAGTCTGAACAACAACAACAACACAGGCCAGGGTCACATAGATTATAAGAGGTGTGAAGTCCTAGTCTGAACGACAACACAGGCCAGGGTCACATAGATTATAAGAGGTGTAAAGTCCTAGTCTGAACAACAACAGCAACAACATGAGCCAGGGTCACATAGATTATAAGAGGTGTAAAATCCTAGTCTGAACAACAACAGCACAGGCCAGGGCCACATAGATTCTAAGAGGTGTAAAATCCTAGTCTTAACAACAACACAGGCCAGGGTCACATAGATTCTAAGAGGTGTAAAATCCTAGTCTGAACAACAACAACAACACAGGCCAGGGTCACATAGATTATAAGAGGTGTGAAGTCCTAGTCTGAACAACAACACAGGCCAGGGTCACATAGATTATAAGAGGTGTAAAGTCCTAGTCTGAACAACAACAGCAACAACATGAGCCAGGGTCACATAGAATATAAGAGGTGTAAAATCCTAGTCTGAACAACAACAGCACAGGCCAGGGTCACATAGATTATAAGAGGTGTGAAGTCCTAGTCTGAAAAACAACACAGGCCAGGGTCACATAGATTATAAGAGGTGTAAAATCCTAGTCTGAACAACAACAACACAGGCCAGGGTCACATAGATTCTAAGAGGTGTGAAGTCCTAGTCTAAACAACAACACAGGCCAGGGTCACATAGATTATAAGAGGTGTAAAATCCTAGTCTGAACAACAACAACACAGGCCAGGGTCACATAGATTATAAGAGGTGTGAAGTCCTAGTCTGAACAACAACACAGGCCAAGGTCACATAGATTATAAGAGGTGTTAAGTTCTAGTCTGAACAACAACACAGACCAAGGTCACATAGATTCTAAGAGGTGTGAAGTCCTAGTCTGAACAACAACACAGGCCAGGGTCACATAGATTCTAAGAGGTGTAAAATCCTAGTCTGAACAACAACAACAACACAGTCCAGGGTCACATAGATTATAAGAGGTGTAAAGTCCTAGTCTGAACAACAACACAGGCCAAGGTCACATAGATTATAAGAGGTGTAAAGTCCTAGTCTGAACAACAACACAGGCCAGGGTCACATAGAATCTAAGATGTGTGAAGTCCTAGTCTGAACAACAACAACACAGGCCAGGGTCACATAGATCATAAGAGGTGTAAAGTCCTAGTCTGAACAACAACAACACATGCCAGGGTCACATAGATTCTAAGAGGTGTGAAGTCCTGGTCTGAACAACAACACAGGCCAAGGTCACATAGATTATAAGATGTGTAAAGTCCTAGTCTGAACAACAACAACACAGGCCAAGGTCACATAGATTATAAGATGTGTAAAGTCCTAGTCTGAACAACAACAGCACAGGCCAGAGTCACATAGATTCTAAGAGGTGTGAAGTCCTAGTATGAAACCAACACCAGGGACATACCGTTAGTTTCTTAAACAACTTGATATAAGTTAATAATGAATTCATAGTGAATTCATGTATATTCTCTGTCTGAAAACACTGCCATAAACATATTTATAAAAAGATTCTTATACTTAAATTTTAATTTTCCTCACTAAAAATACAGCAGATTTTCAGTTACCTTTTTCTGCAGAATCTTCAGAATCACTGGGTCTGGAATCACGCTTCTGACCTTTGTGTTTTACACGCAGACGCAGATCCTCTTGACTTTCATCTTTTCCACTTCAATATGGAAACATAATTTTAACAAAGAACAAGGTTTCTATCGGATATCGCAAACTTTGTACTAACATCAGATGAGAAGTTTGCCCATTTAAGCATAAATCCTACAATTAATATTTATACTTCCAACAAAAAGATGTAACTGCCAACCTCAATAAAATAGAAAGTCTCAGGGATAAAGTCATACAAGTTATCTGTGTTTAACTTTTTAGCTCGTGGAATATTTATCCACAATCAAATATGAAATATTTTGAAACAGAAATTTTATAGTTTCTTTTTAATTCATTCAAACATAAGATGTGAATAAGCATGCTGAAAAAGAGACATATGGATGCTGATTTAAATAATACTGTTACATGTATTCATATTGAAAAAGAGACTTATGGATGCTGATTAAAATAATATTGCAATCAGTTATATACAATTTCATACTTGTAACTTCAGGTATTTAAAAAATTTCACAGGCAGCCAGACGAATGAGAGTTTAGTGTAAACTTCTTGTATATATTTCGATATATAGAAATGTCTGACAGCAAGAAAACGATCAAGAACTAATTCTAGATTTCTGATACATACAGTTTTGATTTGGGATCATGCAGAAACTTGCATGCCTTTCCATATGAACAGGTGCCTGTGGTATCCCAGTTTCTGCACCGATGTACAACCTCCTGCATCATCAAGACACATTTGACAACTTTAAAATAATCATTAATAATTCCATTACAAGGTTTACCTTTCACATGTCAACAAAATAATTTGTTTCACAACAAAATAATTTAGGTATCTATTTCACCATATGACAATTTTCTTTGAGTATTTCCCAACAAATTATGTGCAAAATTACACTAATATCATGACAATATTATGACAATAATAATCTCCCTGAAACATCAAGATTTTTTCATAGTTTTTCATTTTTTCTTCAAACTTTTTAAATTTGTGTATTTACATATACATTAATCTTTATTAACCTCCCAGATAGATAAAAATTATATGTGTTATTTGTGCATGTACTTTTATTATAATACTTGTATTATAATGTACTGAATTTGTGTATGATTTTTTGCAATGTCTATGTATATGTATATCTATATATATATTAATCTTGAGCTACTAACACAGTCTTTTGTAAGGTATGGAGCAGGATGGCTTCAACCTGCACATACCTATGGACGAGGTTAATAAAGACTATATATATATATATATAAATAATAATAATAAATAAAAAAATTCATAGTAGTGACAAATATCACTCTCACTTTGATGTCACATACTGTTATACACAGTTTTAAAATTCCTTCTGTCAAACTGTATCATGCCATAATAAAAAGTTGTATCATCCAATTACCTTGAGTCGAGCGGTTAAGGAAACAACTAAAATAATTTCTGAATTAATTCAAACAATCCTGCAATAAACGAGGTACCTAAAAAGATTAATTTCATTCCCGTAAAATCCATGTCAAAAGTGTTTATTTACATCGTGTTCAACCACACAAAGCCGATAGTTCCATGCACACCGCAATGACATATACTACGCGCGTTGTTTACCTTGAGTCGAGAGGTCACACCCGAAAAGCGAGAGTACTCCATTGCAATAGGCATATGAGGTCAACAAAACTTCGAAAATTCGATTCACTGAACAAATTTAGAGTAACTGAAAGATTAATTTATCTTTTTTACTATCTTCTATTTACCGTTTAACAAGTTTCCGTTTTATCGGTCGATCTTCTAATGAGCAACATTGACACAAAAAAGTGCTCAAGAATTTAAAAAAAAAACAACGTTCGCAATTTGTTCAAACAAAATTCCGGCATATATGTTACTATTAATAGACCTTTGATAAATATGGTTACTATTACTTTAATTAATTTTGCCGACTTTCTTTAACCGTGCCGTCTGAAAAGTCTGCAAAAAACCTGCAATTTTCGAATGGTCAATCAATTATCACGTAACAACTGCTGCTTAATACGCAGTTAGTGGGCACGCACTATTTAGACGGTGACATGTGTATTGGAAGAGATGAGATAAGATAAACAACGCCCGGGGTATTTCCTCGATAATAGGCCGAGTTTCAAATACTCAAAGACCTATAGATAATGTTATCTAGGTCTTTGAAATACTGAAACATTAATTTCAATTAGGAGCACAGCGGGATTTATTACCATGGAACTCGAGATGTTAACTGATTGACGGACGGGTCAAATTTTCGACGCGTCAAAATGAGGCACAGCAGAAAAAAGGGTTGCGTCAAAAATGAGTCATTTTTAATTTGCTCGCGTCAAAACGCAGGATTCTGCGTCTATTGAAATCCTTGTACATATAATAATGAGTTGACTCTTGCGCAGTGGTCTGCAATTAATGAGCAAGTTTAATGAAGAGTACCGAAAAAAATGCACGCAATAGGCATACATTTGGATTATTTCAGTTGAAGTAAGATTTATAAATGCAATTAAACTGTTTTCCCTTATTTAAGTCATGTCTATAATTAATTTCAAGCGTAGCTATGTTAGTAAAACAAAATACTCGGAGAGCATGCGTGTGACGTCATCACGAGAGCCGCGTTTTCAATATAAACAAAGTGATAGACTTTGGGTCATGCTCGACTCAAGGTAATTGGAGGATAATAATCATGTTGTTGAACAAAAGCTGTCCCAAGAAAGAATGCTCTTAACGACAAATTAAGCCAATTTAAGGCCTTTCACTAGGATTTTCGGATAAAGCACTGCGGAAGGGGGGGGGGGGGGGGGGGGGGTGATGTGTAGGGGGGGATCCCCACCTTTGTGTGTCATATCGTAAAAAGCGCATAGGGGGGGGGGATCCCCACCTTTGCAGGCTTCCAGAAAAGGCCGGACTGCCGGTCTTGTCCGCCAAAATTCTTTATGGTCCGGCGAAGTTTCTAATATCGCTGGTCCTTGTGACAGGCCAAAGAAATTATGACTAAATACTGAAAAGTCTGATACTTGCCAAAAGAACGAAAACACCCCATTAGAATCACTCTTTTCATGAATGTCGAGCCTTTTTGTCATTAAGAACACAAACGCGTCACTAGTTCTTAAGAGTGCTCTCCATTTGTTGTTTTTCGAAAACGTCAATTTCATTTGTTCGACATATTACTGTGCCATATCAAAACAATCAATATGAAGCCAAACTGTAAACTTTTAAACAGGATTATGGAAACATCACAGTTAACTTTGGAACCAAGAATGCACACAAGCAGAAACTTGTTTCAATCTGCGAGTTAAACACGATTCTTTTCAATCGTACAGTTTCTCCTGAAAGTCTTCGAAAATTAAGCATTTTGATGTAAGGCCTTCTTGTCCCCAGACTTTTTCAACCCTCAATATTGCGAATTAATCTTATAAAATAGCCTA
This sequence comes from Dreissena polymorpha, assembly GCF_020536995.1. NCBI lineage: Eukaryota > Metazoa > Mollusca > Bivalvia > Myida > Dreissenidae > Dreissena > Dreissena polymorpha. The sequence continues at coordinate 45,931,659 of NC_068360.1, forward strand.
CTACATGCATCCGATCCCTATACAAATATATCTTTTCCTTTGAATCTGGCTACAATTTAAAGCTGTTTTCCATCATACACTGTAATCACTTAAACACGCAAGTGTTTTGTTTTACTTTATCAAGTGTACTTATACACAAGCTGCACATTGCAATAAATACAAGTTAAACTTTACTAATTTATTCAGTTATAAACTGACAGTTCGATCAGGTGAATTTTGTCCGGACAGGCTTACTTTTCCATCAGCCTGTCCGGTTGACAGGCACTTTTTGGGACTGCTTTGTGTGTCCAAAGACCTATAGATTACACAGATTGGAATCTCTCGTCTCCGCTATAGCGATATGCGATAATATCTATCGGCGGACGCGGGTCACGTGACATTGATTTTGGAGATGCCGGTGTACCTGTAGATTATTCCCTGTTCCAGCTGCTGTCGGCCATTTTCTTATAAAGCAACCAATTATTCTTCGTAATTAGTCGTTAATATTTGATGTCGTAGGGTATTCTGAGCATGATCTGGTTAGTTTATATTATTTTGATATTGTTATTAACAATATTAATGTGTTAATTAGTGTTTTTAGCGCTCGGTTGTCAGTTTGCAGAGCAATGAATGCCTGAAAGCGCAACGTTACGAACTTTACGTAGTGAGCAAAGTCGGTCTCCGAAAAAAGACATATTGAATATTTTTTGTGTGATAAGAAATAAGTATTTATTTTCTGTCTTGATAATTCTTTAGGTTTTGGTAGTTATTATTCTAATTAATTATTAATTTATCGGAATTTGAAAGAGAACACTGGATTCGTTCATTTTCGATAATTTTTGAAAAATTGAAAGGCCCGAAGCATTTTTCTATAAACTTCTTCATTAAGCATCACATATTGATAACGTAAGATTTTTTATGCTAGGTGAGATGTTAATCTATGTATGATTTATAAAAAGTAGACGAAAATGAGGTATTTTAAAGGATTTTGCCTTTGTACTATTTATACTGTTATTTCATTCAATCAAGTGGTTTGTATTTTGTTGAAACACTTTTCTATTTTATTTCTCATCCCATATATTTGAAGTAAGATTTTTATGCTAGGCAAGATGTTAATCTAAGTATAGATTTAAACAAACTACAAGAAAATATTCAATTTAAAGGATTTGGCCTTATACAATGTTGGTACAATTTTAAGCTCTTTTCTTCTGTTGTACAAGATAGCTGTCAAACGTGTTTTTGTTCTTTTTGATAAACTTTTTCATTTTTCATCACAAATAGATTAAGTCAGATTTTTATGCTTGGTGATATGTTAATCTTGGTATGAATTAATTAAACTGTAGGATAATGTTCATTTTAAAGGATTTTGGCCTTGTACAAAGATGGTACAATTTTAAGCTCTTTTACCCTATTATACACACATGTTGTCAAACGTGCTTTGGTTCATTGTGAAAAACTTTGTCATTATTCACCTCAAATTGAAGAAATAAGATTTTTAGATTTTTATTCTGGGTAATATGTTTATCTTGGTATGAATAAAAGAACTAGATGAAAGTACAATGTATGGGTTTAGATTCTCATTTAATATCTTATTTTATTAGTATTACCAGTTTTCCTGTCAATGTTACACATGCAAGTTAATATACAAACATATTTTAACAGATAGCTGTGAGCTTACTATTAAAACACAAAAGCTGTGAGATGACTATAAAAACCACAAATTGTCATTGTTAAAAGCGTAAGCAATAGCAGAGCACACGTTATTAGTTTCAATATTCCCATACTGATAGTCCTGATGTTAAACTTCTGGTACAGACCTATAGTCCCAGTTTATTTCAAATTACCGGTATTCAGTGACTTTAAAGCATCTCTCAGGCTGGCGGATGTTTTCTTTTCATTTTTTGCACTTTTCTCAGTTTTCTTATTTATTAGTTTTGTAATTGCAAAACCTCTTACAGTAAGAAATATATATAGTCTTGTATTCTCGTGAACAAATTGGACACACATATATATCTTTCTTATCAACACTAACACTATGTTTATCAGTACAAACAGATTCATTGTCAGTATAGTCCCCTTCAAAAAGCTCATCGAGGTCTAAATCACTATCACTCCAAGCGAAAAAATCAGGGTCTCTGTTACGCGACATGATTGCACAAATGATACAGAATTTAAAAATGTAAAATCCAAAATATGTACTAGTATGTCCAACTTATAAGATACACAATCGAGAACAGCCTTTTTTTAAACAGTTTTATACAGCATTTCATTGTGTTTATAACGTACTATTATAAACAAGTATATTAAAATCTAACACATTCACAACAAAGACTTACCTTAATTGGACATCACAATGACATATAAAGAATGAATTCGCCGGCCGCGGCCACTGATCACACAATTAAAATCAATCAACAACGCAAACTGATAATTGAAGTAAGAATCCCTTCCTTTAATTAATTCTCAAGAGTAAAGAAAAAACACACAAAGCATCTTCAGTTCGCTAATTGATCCGACGATTAACACGCGCGTGAAATGTTTTTGTTTTTTTCTTTTCGCGAAATCCTAGCCCACGATACTGAAAGCTTAATTTAATTACCAAAAGAAAAAAACTGGATTACAAACAAAACTTTAATAACCTATAACTCATGAATTAAATCTCAATAAAAAGAGAATTAAACAATTGAAAAAAATCTACACAATCAATATTGAAATAAGTCGAACTAAAACCGTTTTTGGATCGAACGATCATAGCATTTATTATACTGTAATGTTGTTTTAATCAGAGACCTAGATCTATGTGTCCACATATATCTATCCTTTTTGAAATAATAATATTTTATAAGGTTTTAACTGTCTGAAATACCAAATTATACAAGAATATTTTATCAGCAAAAGCCTTTCAAATAAACTATTCAACAGCATTCTCGCCGCGATTTGGAAGTTCTTAGCGCAATTGCTTCAATGATCGCGGCATTATGAATTCTTATTGTAGGTAAATAAAATCGAGATTTTATAAAAACATAATTACTCATGTTTCTATGAAACTTAATTTTTATGAAAATCGGATCATTTTTTACCAAGTTACAGCCGCCTTTCTACAGCGCCGTAACATTTTCGCATAACTTTTCTCGATAATCGTAGCCGTTGCTACTGACGCGTCGCTATCTTATCGCAATCGTGATACACCGGCTATCTCCGTACTACTCCGATTGATTCATGGAATAAATCGTCTGCTGATCCCAAGTGTTCTTATCAGTTTCTCGACCACGTGACCCCGCCGAGAGATAGCCCGATAAGGCGCGAAGTTTCCAATCTGTGTAATCTATAGGTCTTTGGTGTGTCATATCGTAAAAAGCGCTATCAATAATAAATTCTAATTGACTACAATTAGTCTCCCTTAAATGGCCTTAGAGAAAACAGATACAAAATACAAAAATACCGGGTTGCAATATAATGTGCACAATCATATTTTAATGTAACATTTACCTTTCGAACTGTACTTAAAAATATGTGTTTAAAAATTAAATAAAAGAATCGAAAGGTGATGATTGAAAAACGCTTTGGTTCGGATTCAACGACATGAAATTATAATAAAGAGGTTACACACATCCGAGTCGGAGTCGTTATATTTGCCGACTGGTCTCTTTATTGCATTCGGTCCTAGTCTTTCAAATACGCTAGGCTTTTTTCTGTCATCTGCATCTACCGTTACTTTTCGTTTGTTTTTACTCATCTTCCTCGATTTCCAAAAAAATGCCGGTGCGTACTGTAATTATCAAGCCGGTAAAAAGATAAGGTCACACTATACTTATTCAAATCTTAATGTAATTTGATGAAAAACTTTCATCATTAGTACGACATAAAGTCAATATTGTTCTCGTATGAAGCGCCACATCTATACTTTTCTTAAAACGCATTATGTGCTGTAATAATTTAAGAAATAACAATATTTATATGTTACACGTAAGAAAGAACTTGACACGAATCAAAGCTCACTGGGGTTTTCCCAATGTTTTTCCATCTACTTTTAGTTGATTGTAACCCGCATTCGCGCAAGTTTTTCGCCGTAGTCTCCAGTCTTATAAAATAGCAATTATTTATTGTTGAACGGCAATCCTTTCCCTGTAAACAGCTCAAGAAAAAAATAGCAATAAAAATAAAGTGTCTTTATATGAAAGATGTGTTTAACTTAACACAGATGATTTTTAGAGACAATCAAAATGATGCAAGAAATGAAAGATGTCTTGGACTGGCAAAGTCACTATACATCATACATTTAAAAGTCAGTTCATACTGGACGTATCTCAGAGACATGGAAAAAGGCCAAAATCACCGCATTGTATAAAAGAGGAGATAAGAAATATGCTGGAAATTACAGACCTGTCTCGCTTACATGTATATTGTGTAAAGTTCTGGAAAGTTTTGTAAGCGAAAATATAGTGAAACACATGCAAAAATAGTTATTCAGTGAGAAGCAATTTGGTTTTATCTCGGGAAGATCAACAGTACTACAGTTACTTCAGGTATTAGACAGATGGACAGAAATAATAGATGAAGGCGGATGTGTGAACGTTGCATACTGCGATTTCACGAAAGCTTTCGACTCAGTACTTCATAACAGCCTTCTGCATAAACTACAAAAATAATATGATTAAAAGTGCTACCTAATTTACGGGCAAAAGCTTTTTAAGTTGTTTGATAACCATGTATTTTTAATAAATATATGGACATAATGTGTTCAAAATATTATAATTGTTGCAATAATTAAGTAATGCATCTTAAAAAATCAATCTTAAAACGAGTTACATGTTCCTAGCTTAAAGATCTAGCATCTTATTTTTTTTTCTAGCTACAGGAATTTAAAGCTGGTTCGGTGGCTGTGGTAAAATGGATGGGGTGTCTGCTAACTGGCTTAGTCACTGGGGGGTCTCTGTATTGATCCCTTAAGTGGGAGCATTCTTGAGATAACCCTAAAGACATACTATGGCGTACCATTTGGGTTGAAAGTCATGAAGACCTACTAAGTAAAAAGAAAAATGTACGTCGAAGTACAACAATTGTACGTCGACATACACATATTAAATACACTTGAAAGTATATGTTTGTACGTCAAAGTACAATTTGTACTTCGACATACATGTTTGTACTTCGACGTACACATTTTCTGAACAGCCAATCAAAACACTTGTCTATTGATCCTTCAGATTTATTCATAATAAATGTTTAAAATCTCTTTTTTAATTAAGGAAAAAATGAATAAAAATATCAGAATGGCAAAAAAAACACATAGAAGTTTCAAGTATTTAATGCATTAAAATAGATTACATACAAATTTGAAGAAGATTCAATTGTTACCTTTTTAAAATTAAAATTATTCAGCATATTGTGAGTATTTATTCATGCGGGGCGGAGTATCACGACCGTCCAGCGCATTACTGTGTAGGAAATTCCCAACGGTAACCAAACAGTTACCAAACATTAACGGGATAAATAATGTATAATAACCTCCCCGTTGATCGTATTTTGTAATAACCATAACTTGCATAAGTCAGAGGTTACTTCCGCCACGTCAGGTCAATAAATACGCACAATATCTATGAGTAAGCGGTCGATAGTCGCATAATTTGGTATAAATAATAATATTAATAATGTTCATTGTCAAATATCTCTAAAAGCAACAGATTTAAGGTGTCTTCTGATTGGCTAACACTCAAGGGTCGGTGAAGTACATTTCTCGTTCTACCTAGTAGGTCTTGTAGACTTTCGACGTCATGGTACGTCATACATGTATAGACACTAAGTGCTGGTCCTACCCCGGAAACAGTTTTTTTCATCAAACGTCTCAACGAACTTTACAGCTTGCTTAAGCAGTTGCATTTAGCATACAGTACACTGATTTAACATAATCAAAGTCATGTGATGTGTCAAATCAATTTTGATTGACAAATTTGACAAGATTTTTTTTAATCCAATAAGTTTTAGACTGTCAAATAACACACACTAAGTATTGAAAGCCATACCTGGAGCTTTCGTCTGTATACCACTGACTTCATCAGAAGAATGATTTTTACTGTTGGGAAACGTTAACACCGCTAATTGTCTTCTTATTTATTATCAATGTATAATTATGTGTAACAGCATAACAACATACTTGTTTCGCAATTAAAATATTTAATAAATACAGGTATCTGGCAGGTTTCTAATTTTCTTTCGCAAACTATTGTTGAATAGTTTAAATTTTGTCGCCACTAAAAAACTAGCCATTTTGTAGCAATTCTTAAATCACAGTCTAAACTGCATACACTTAGCTCTATAGTTACAATTTGAATGCAAATATTAGAATGCATCATGTTATAACATCCATATTTTTTTATTTAAACATTCAAATAACACATAACACAGTACATATAGAAAAAGGTATATGGTATTGTGTGGAGATACAAAACACTTCACATCATTTATTTGCACATAAAATAATAGTTACAAAATAAGTAATACTAAAACACTGTCATCAATATACAGTACACGAATATTTACGTATATGAAATTACAAAGTGGTGCTATTTTATTACCTTTTACAAAATTAACAATGCTGGTTTTGTACTAGTCATAAAACATTTATCATGGATTAACAAGTGACAACCAATTAATTAATAACACAATATAAAAGAAATCATATTAATTGCATTATGCATTTACTAAACAAGCTATTTGCTACTGTTTAGAATTACACTATCTTACTAAAAATGATCACAACAGGTACTTATTGCTTTTACGTACTTGTGGTAAGTTTTGTATTACTAGTTTGACATTTATTGGCAGGCACTTGTCGATATACAGACTAAATTTGCATGGGAACTTTCATATTTTTTCAGCATAATTGCCTTCAAATTTTTAATTTAACAACCCTTTGACATTGTTTGCACATCTGATCTTATTATACCATAGCTGATTTTTGCTTATAGATAGACAGATATAGACTTTTCAAAGTTCTATAAAAGTTCACACATGTTCCATCCAAGTAAACAAACAGAACCAATAAAGATCACCACAGATAATAACTGTGTGTATAGCTTGGAAACTTTGATAGTTCAGGAATCCCTCCTTTGTTGATTTCTGTAAACCAAAACTGTCAGTTTTGTCATTCTATACATAGATGGTGACGTCACTACGTTATTATCACCTCTATACTTAGACGCATCACGCACCTCCATTTGGAGGCATTTATGACTACGACACAAAGAAGTCCGCGGATGAATGAAGAATTTGCTTTATAAGTAAACTTTCATGTTATGATTTAAAATTTAAGTATAATTTTGTTCAGTCTTACGGTCTTATGTAAGTATCAATTAAAATTTTCGTAAGTTTTCAACAATTTCGCTCTTTATTCATTTTTTTTTAAACTGTACTTTCACTTTCGGTTGTATAACAACATGTATCCTTTATTGACGAAAGTTTGCAATGAAATAGCGTTTTCAAAACCGCTTAAAAAGTTTCAGAAGGTGTATCTGATGCATGTTATGAATAGACACAATGTCATAGCTACATACCGACTAGTATGGGAACAATTTGGTATTTCAAGTGGCTCCATTTGAATTGCAAGAGAAGTTCAAATTGACTTGTTCAGTTTGTTAAATTTTGACACCCTAATTATATATTTTTTTATAAGTGCCTGATAGATTTTTTTCTTTAAATAATTGAGATCAATGAAAATTTTAGTAAACGCACAGCATTGATGTTCTATGATGGTCATTTTTTAGTGGAATAGTATGTTACAATAAAACAATTATAACTATTGTATTAATGAATTTAGATTAGGTGTCATCTTTAAATGGGGTAGTAATTCATTATATGAGATTAGCACATTACATAGTTGAAAAATAAATAACACTTTAATGACTTACCATAGTAAAATAAAGTAGTATAGAATATGTTGCAGGTCATAAAATGTAAAACTGAAATTGAAGAAGCTTTACAAATATTTTACACTGACAACACTGCTGGTTTTCCAAAAAAAAATCCTTCCTATCTACCTGCCCTAGTTTTTTGGGGCAAATTTAAATATTATTAATATAATTGAGTTAAATTATTAAAATATCAATATGTTTTGATTACATTAGTTTATTATATTATTAATAATAAATACTTTGCAAGGAAAGTCCAATTCTGTTTTAATTAGTCTTAATTAGGTACTAGTAAAATTGAAAATATCAGTGACATCCAAAACTTGGCTTATATGCGTATGAATGCATATTTTCTTTGACAGTTACATAGTACCCTATTTAATTGGATTAAAAACAACAAAAAACTATAGTTTTACAACCCAGCCCAAGTTGACTCAAACTGAATTAATTCATCAATTGATCCTATTTAATTATATTAAAAACAATATGTGTAAGATTTTGAGAATATCCCATGTATTCCTCTAGTATTCCTCTAGTACACCAACATGCACGTCTTTCTAATGATTTACATGCACTCCTTAAACAGTTTAACAAAAATAATGAATGATTAATCCAAAGAAAACAACAAACAAGCTGCTTCATATAAAAAGTTTATTACATAAGATTACATAAGCAAAATAATCATTTTGATAATAAATCAAGATTATACTTCAACCAAACCATTATAAATTTATTGTGGGGTGGGGGGGGGGGGGGGTAATGTAAGCACTAAAACTAAAATGGGGGAAATGTCTGGGGAGGGAACATCTTAGGGCGGTAAGACCGGTGTGACACAATGCAGTTTTGTTGGATAGAATGGCTTGTGTGATGCCCAGCTCTTGCCTTGGCATAACAGCTTCTAAAGACGGAAAACCAACAAATATCTTAAAATCTGATCAATAATGCAGAAAATTTATAAATGTCTTGTTTTTGTTGACTTCGAATCTGGAAGATTTTTTACGTAAAATTGTGTTACAAAAATCCAAAGGTATCGGATTTTGTGGTTTTAGGCCTAAACTTATTATAGTGATATGTAACCTTTCGGGATATCGGTAAAGTGCGAGCAGACGAGGTGTACATACGTTAAAAATTAAAGCTAAAAGACTTAAAAGTTAGATCGGAATATCTTTAAATTGTGTGAATAAATGTGTTTCTAATGGATAACAACGACAACTCACCAGAATATTGCTCATGATCACACGTACAACTTCTTTCTGAGAGCGAATGGAAAATGCGTCACGAATTCTGACAAATAAACAGTATGGTGTCGTTATTGAAATACCGCGATAATACTGGAAGAATAGAGATGTCAACTATAATGTTTAAAACAAATAATTTTTTAACAAGCGTTTGTGATTTGTCAGGATAATAATAACAATAAGATATCGAAATGATCAAAGCAAATAAATTCGACAGAAATCTGAGATTCGGCAACATATTTAAGACGGGTTATGTTCACGTAAATTGTGTTTGTTCAAGACTGTCACTATATGTAGTGAACCAGTCTTCGGCTTATACCCACTGAAGATGAGTATTCAGGGGAGATAATTGAGTATGACTTAATTCTGGAACGGTTGCGAAGAAACACAAATAATGCGAGAATATTTAGTGCGATTCGCTACACAATTATGATGTCATTGATATAATTTTTCCTGAGGTATGTATTTACATGTGTTTTAGCATATGTGAAAGCGTTTGTATTTGTTCAAGGTCATAAATAGCATCGCTAAATATATGTCGCGTGGCAATTTTTTTTTGAGACGCATCCATATGTGGTATTCTTATGTAATTTTATGTCTAAATTTCCATATGTATGAACGGTCAACGCCCGCTTCGCGGGCTTTTGCCCGTATAAGATTGGGTCGTCATATATTTGCTGGCTTGAGTCATTTTTAGTGGGACGAAGACAACGGATCATTGAAAAAGGCGAATCTTCAATATGGAGACCAGTAACATCAGGAATTCCGCAAGGAAGTGTATAATGGGGCCAGCCGGTTCTCTTCGTGTTATTTGTAAATGACTTACCCAGAACACTAAAGCACACAAGTGAATTTTTTATCTATGCAGATGACACGAAAATATTCAGAAACATTATAAATAAAGAAGACTGTCTGAAATTACAAGAAGATATAGAGGAAATGCAGTTTTGGTCAGAGAAATGGTTGCTTAAATTCCACCCTGATAAATGTAAAAGTATGAGAATAGGAAATTCAAAAGTACCAGACATCAACTATAGACTCAAGAAAGACATACAACTAATGGAAATGTCAACAGAAGAAAGGGATGTAGGAGTAATAATTGATGAAAACTTGAGTTTTGAAAGACACATGAACGAACGAAAAGTTAAACAAAGCAAATGCTGTTCTAGGCGCAATCAGAAGATCCTTTAAATATCTGGATGATAAGACGTTCAAACTGGTATACACTAGTCCAGTTCGTCCGACAATAGAATACTCAAACCCTGTCTGTAGTCCATATCAACTGAAACATATTGATATGATTGACAATTTAAAAAGGAGGGCGACAAAACTACTACCACGAATGGACAAGCTTAGCAACCCGGAAAGATTAGAAAGGTTGAAACTACCGTCACTTACATACAGAAGCCACAAAGCGGACATTATTGAAGTGTTCATAATAATAACAGGAAAATATGACCCTGAGGTGAGCAAAATATTCAAAATACGAGATTCTGAAAATACAAGGGGGCACAATATGAAAATATACAAAGAAAGATCTCACTTGGAACTTCGAAAAATCAAATTCAAAAACAGAGTAGTTGATATGTGATACTCCCTCATCAGAAAGTGATAAAATGTAAAACTGTTATATCATTCGAAAAAAATAGACAAGTTTTAGAACACACAATATATTAAATATCAATACAGAGCACATATAAGCACTTGGCTAGCACCAACCCAGTACACAACAATAGAAGAAAAATTAAGGCTGAATCAAGAGGCCATGAATGGCCTACTTTCAGATTTGTGAGTATTTGTATTTGTGAGTCAAAATCACACTCATGGAACGGTCCATGTAAGTCAGTGGTGTCGATTTCTTCTTCTTCTTCCGATACAGCACTCCTTCTAGATAGAATATTTTTGTGCCGGCGACTATAGGTTAAGGTATGAAAACTTACAAAAGGTGTTCAGTTGGGTGTTTATGTAACATTATTTACATGTATATATAGTGTCTTCAGATGGATAGGGAGGAAAGTGGCAGACAAAGGCGTAAGGGTTTTTAAAACTTCTACTGTTGCTGCCTTATGTATATGGGGAGGTAGTCAATTCCATTGCATAACTGTTCTCATGTAGCAGGAAAATAAATAACAGTCTTTTGAGGGTCATATGTGTCTAAAACGATGGGGAATGCTGCGTCTGCATCGGGGATCGACAATAATAAGAAGGTTATCAGGCGGAATGATGGCAACTACGTACATGATGATTGATGAGACGGAATTTTGGTATGCGTGTTTCTAGTGTGAGCTGTCAATGACGTCTATTATATTAGTTACTCAGCTTGTATTGTGATATATTTTTATTGCGAATCAGCTGCACGTCTTTGTACGTTTTCCACTTGATTTATTTGAGGTTTCGTATGTGGGTCCCAGACACTGGAGAAGAATTTTAGTTTAGGCCTGACTTCTGCTTTTTCACGATTATGATTTCAAGAGGCTTGCGTTTTCTGGCGCTCACGCGATATGGTAAAAGCTATAGTTGCTTACTAAAAAGTCGAAAACTCGAATGCAAAATTGAAACTGGTAATTGCTTAAGAAATAGAAATGTTCCAGGAACATGCGCTAAAAGATCTAACTAATTTTGATTAATTTACACGCATAACAGCATGCATCGTTTAAATAAACTTTGCAGAGAATTATCTATTTAATGTGCAAACTATATACTTTTATACGACGATGTTACTAAAATGGTTTTAATCGGTTCATGCGACCATTGTAAGGCGTATTTTTGTTATAAATGCGACGCTAAGATATAAGGCTGATAAGAAATTCAAAGCGGTTGTTCGTCCACACTCTTTAAATTAACCAGTATCAAGATTAATGTAAATAATCGCCCTTCAAATAATGCCCGTTCGTCGGATCACTTAAAGGGGCCTTTTCACAGATTTTGGCATTTTTTTAACGTATTCATTAAATGCTTTATATTGATAAATGTAAACATTGGATCGTAAAAGCACCAGTAAAAAATCAAGAATAAAATTAAAAAAAGGAAAAGAACATTGCCCGGAGCAGGTTTCGAACCAGTGACCCCTGGAGTCCTGCCAGAGTCCAGAAGTAAAAACGCTTTAGCCTACTGAGCTATTCCGCCGAGTACACATTTTTAACGTATTTTATACCTTATATAAGCAATCTTCGTAGTTTCACAAAATTTAACGACAAAAACAGAACTCTCCAAATTATTCAATCGTTTCGCGTTGCAACGCTCTATAATTTTTAGGTTTTAAAATCGTCAAAAGATGCATTTAATGGCTATATTAGAGCATGGTAAATGTTCAGTATTACTGTTTCCTCACAAATATCAAAACTAAAACGAGAATTTGCGGATCTAAAACAACTTTTTTCAATTTTGTCAATTTACCAAAGCGTGAAAAGATCCCTTTAAGCTCTGCATGGATAGATGGTTTCTAATATAAACATAACTATAATGTTTCAAAGGTGACTAAAGACTGCACGAAAATGACAAACGTGTCCTCTATTTAAATTGCGCAAAATGTGTACACAAAAGCGGTATCAAGCCGTGACTTCTATTTACATCTTGTCTCAGAAATTGTCTCAAGTTTGTTTTATATTCAATTAATGCGTATTGCAAGTACGATGGTTGTAATTTTATTAATTGGATATTCTGTGTTATAAGTGAATACTATGAATTTCAGTTTTCTTAGTTCCGTGTTCGTTTGAGGTTTTTATTGTGGTTATTTCTTTAATAAAAGTGATATTAAGCAAGCGTCTTTTCTTGTTTAAACCCTCACTTCTTTTCATAAGCCGATGACAGGCTGTACAATCAGTTATAATTATGTCTGTGTGTTGTGCTGTTGCTTGCAGTGTCATGTACTATATAGATTATGTATCATTCAATAAATGGCTCTTTGAGAAGGACGGGAGATTTGTTCGTTGTGATGTCTCTTTGTTTAATATTTTCTATAATTCAGACAGATTATAAGCTTTTAAAGACACTTTGAAGGTTCTTCTTTGCATATATCTGTCACAATGCATAAACATAACCTCGATGAAGTTGTAGCGTATTTCTAGCATTGCCATTTTCAATGATTACTGTTCTTATGAATTCTTCAAAAATCGTGTACTGGTTTAAAAAAAAACTCCTTTAGGTATAGGGTTTCTTTAATAAATGTAATTTAGGTTTCAAATACGACGAACTTGGTCATCGTGAACAGCAATGTCATGAGGAACCTTATTGCTGCCTATAGCGAAACCCACACAATTACTGTAGGATGTTCTTCGATTGTGGACACATCAAACCGAGAGATGCGATTTTCATACGACGTATTCTGACTCGTATACTTTCATTTTCAATCAGCTCTATTTATATGGCAACATCATCAAAAGGATGTGTATGCAATTCATTTTTCAGTGAAATGGATTGTAGTTTTTGCATTTTTTAAAACACGTAAATGGTGTATTAGAGGTTCTTTAACTTAGCTATTGACACGGTCTTATAAACTCTACTAGAATAAAGGAAACCACATAAAACAAAGTATTGATATAATCCTATAGTATTTTATAAAAGGGACATTAACTTTTGCCTATACAAAACATAACAATCCATACACAATTCATACCAAAAAAAAAGCAGAACACGATTTTGAAACGGTCAATATCAAGCATCGGGAATAAAGACCTCGGATATAAACAGCTTTTTAGTGGGACGTTTTGTTTAAATCAGGTCCTTTTCCAAATAACTAGATATATTTTTAAACGTAATTGAAGCCTACTATTGGTGTGTACACATCGGTCATGTTAGGATGTACGCACACATGGCATGTAAACATGGAAAGCATTTGTATTTATCGATTATATACATGTATGAATACATTCAAATATTGTTCACCCAAATGTGAGACTACATGTGGCAAATATAGTCATGATATTATTTCGATTACTTGAAAGCTAAATGTAAATACAAATTATCTACCGATACACTCTATTTGCAATAATCAGATAGTTTTTTAAAATTGGGTTTCTTCAAATGGTCATTCATTCACAGAATTCATTATATCGGACTTATTATGTCTACAAATCGTGGTAAGTAAAGCGTCGACTCGTACTACAGAGGCGATACAAACTGAATGGCATAGCTAACTATACGTCGCATAGTAACGCAACCAAAATTCTTGTAGAATAGTTCTTTGCACTTAATTTTGTAATGATCATAACGTATCAAGTCAACACGATATTTCGGGGATATTGGTTTCACACACGCCGTAAATTTATATACTTAAACATAGGAACTTGGACGGAGGGGCAAAGCGGCGAGTACATCCGCCCACATTTCGGGAGCATACTGAAATGGCCTGATCCTGTAAAACAACGTGACTAGAATGCTCACAATTTAGTTTTTATTTGATTGAAGTATAATATATTTAAGAAAGTTAATTAATCATTACCAATATATTATAAAACAATAGTACCAGGGCAATAGGGGTCTCATCCGAAACATGAAAACCAAATTGTAATTTTAACCCGATAAGTGGCTTATTTTTCCAAGCAAAAAATAAAGTGTCATATATAATGCATCTTGCGGTTACAAAGCTATTTGCTATGAAGTCGGTTTTATACTTGTACAATTAATGTTTAAAATAAAACGGTCAGCACATATAACCACTGAAACCCGCTGAAACAACTTACGGTTTTTGAGAAATCGCCGTAAAAGACTAACGTATGTTTACATTTTGCCACCGGCAAGACCAAGAAAATCCGAGGCACGATAGAAAATCTGGAGAAAACAGTATATACACACGATTTATTAAAAATCCTAAGTAACTTAAGGTAATGAGAATGTTTAAAAATTATTGAACGATACTTAGACATAATAGTTACATATACCAAGTTTCAAGGCCATTTTGGACTTTAAATATTTTAAAAGGTATATTTGGCGGTCCGCTTCATGAATTTTAAAATCACAACCCTAAATTCTTTAGTCGCAGAAATGTATCTCAAATGACGGTAAATAATCGTGATTTCAACAACCTATAACTTTTAACGACACTTAAACTGTATCTACTCAACAATTACGAATACACGTGTCTGCATCTGCGAACATAAAATCAATTTATATGTATGTCGAATGTTAAGACTTATATGTACGTGAACGCCTAAAAAATATATGGAAAAACTATAAGGAAAAAAACAAGAATAAAATAAAATAAATGTTTTCCTAACCTATGTAATTGCCATTATGATGGCTAATTGTTCAATGGTGTATTGTGCCTCTTTCTTTATTACGCTTCATTCTTTTGTAAAATAGCTTGAATTATCTTCCGTTCTATACGAGATTTATGTTTGTCTTTATTGGTCTTTATTGTATTAAAGTTTGAGTTTTATTTAAACAAGCAGGTAGTATGTGATTTTAAAACAAGCCGGTTGCATTTTTGCAAGGATTTGTTAACCGACATGTTTGAAGTATGTTCTTTGTAAAGGGTGATAAAACGATGTAATATAATGATGACGTAATAAGCCTTAAAACACATACACTGGATATAATATTTTTTGTTTGTTGCATCTAGCCGCAAACTTATGTGAACAGCACACACATATTACGTGATGAGCATGAGAAAAAAAACAAACAAAATGTGAATGTTAAGAGGAATACTTTAAGTGCATTTCGAGATTTTGTAAGTGCAACTATTGCTATAATTACGCCTAATAAACACTCTTACGATGTAGTACTTCTGTTGTATTATTGTTGAAATATTTGTACACCAACGATAGGAGCGTTAACAGGTAGTTTGGATTGTTTTATGTAATTTCGGACTTAATCCAAATGTATTAAGTTTATTGTACAGCTTTTTCAGATGAAACAATCTTCCTATATATGGCCCTCCATGGATCTATTAGAGAGCGTCCTGGTGTAGTGCATATGGAGTCCAACTGCCGCCCGGGAGGGCATTGATTCGACCCCCATTGTGGGAGCGTTCTTAAGAACGCCCCCTGGAGCGTTCTTAACCCCCCCCCCCCCCCTTTGCAGCACAAAGTACTGATGCTACCCAGGATATTGACTCAATAGAGTATTTAAAAAATATGCTTACACTCCCTTTGCATAGGACGTATGACTTTACAAGCAACCAAATATTTGCAAATTGTAAGTCATGCAATACATGTAATACATTCGGTTTCGGTGCAATCTATCTTATTTGTCTTTCAGAATATGGCAGTGATACTTCGGCGATTGTTTCTTTTACAAATGAGCTGTGTACTATCGGGGACTCTATCAGACATGGTTCACAATAATACATGTGCTCCCTGTGTCTGTATTTCAAAAAACGAAACTGCCGGGTTGTATAATGTGAGTTGCGCCTCAAATCCGACACTGAACGGTCAAATACCTGTATTCAAACATATATTGGAAGAGCAGATCGTTCAGCTGGATATGTCCAATAACAATCTTCAGAACCTCACGAGCCAAACGAAAACACCATTTGCAAATTTCTCGAATCTGATGGACTTAAACCTGTTTAACACATCAATCAACTTAAGATTGAACAACACCGCAACGATTGACAGCGAAACGTTCGTTGGACTTTCCGGAATACAAGTTCTCAATATTTCGCACAACGTGGACCTACCACTTACAAACAAAACGAATGAGCACGTTTTCAACCATCTGACGTCACTGAAGAAACTCGTTTCGTATCAGACGACTTTTATTTATCACATCAATCATAGCTATCCGAGCAATTTATGGAGAAACCTACATTCCCTCCAAGAAATATGGATTGACGGCTTTACTTTGGAGCCGTTTAGCAAAGATTTTCTTAATATGTCGAGTTTGAAGTGCGTAGTAATGTCCGGAGAATTTATTACACCATCGGAGGAATATCCCGATTTTTGCGACATGAAGAAAATCACTGACGACACGTTGGCTAACCTGATTCACGTTACCAACTTGTCCGTTGTCCATTGTGGAGTACTCAGCATTTCGAAAAATGCGTTCAGGAACATGGCACAACTATTAAAATTGGATCTTTCTCAAAATTACCAACTGACCATAGAGAAGGCATCCACAGGCTTTACAAGTTTACCTCATGGTATTCAAACCCTATATCTCGATAGTGTTGAAAAAAACTATTTCTTTAGGATGCGATGTAAATATATCCACGAAAATAGCAGCATCACTGTCGCACACTTCATTAATTTCTTTGTCATTGGATGACAATCGAATACAATCGGTTGAAAAAGACGCATTTCTGAAATTGCCAAAGACGCTGAAACATTTGCGTGTAAGACGAAACAAGTTTGAGCTAGGCTTTTACATGTTTTTTGCTTATCAGTTAACTAACTTGAAGTCACTCGACATATCATATAACTTTTTTGGACATGAGTTCTATCTCTGGCGTCATACCGATTCTTTTTCAACATCTTTTAGTGATCTTAATTTGCTAATGACCGATGAGGAGTTCGTCACAAGCGATGTCAATTCAGATGACGTCGATTGTCCAAAACCTCAAAATTTTATTCCACCGAGATCCGTTACGGGATTTCTTCCACCAAACTTGGAAAAAATCGATATTAGTCGCAGCAAAATTGGATTGCCTATATACGACTTTTATATGGACACAAATAATTCCTTGAAATATTTCATTGGCTCATATTCGCTTTTGTATTGCTGGGCGGGACCGGTACACGGCGTTGAACATGTAGAGGTAGTCGACCTAAGTAATAATTTTTGTTCTGTAGTCAAAACGGATTTCTTCAAAGGTATGTCCAACGTGAAGCGTCTGTACCTCCAACGTAATAATCTTTACTCTGCTGTTGAGAATAAGAAATTATTTCACTCAAATGTTCATATTGAAATTATTGATTTGTCCGTCAATAGAATAAGTAGACTCCATCCACTGCTTTTCGCGAATCAAACTAAAATGAGAAAGATCAACTTGGCTTATAATAATTTGATGGCCTTTGATAACAAGATAGGTCACATGAAATCATTGCAGTTATTAAATATTTCCAATAATCACATGTACACTATGACTAAAGAACTTCGATCGGATCTTGACAACATAGCATCTTCAAGGAACAATGGTTCACTAACTCTGGATCTAAGGAAAAATGTTATAGCATGTTCTTGTGACAATTTAGAAGTCTTGGAGTGGATTCTTGATCACATTGAGCCTTCTCATAACCTGCTGGTAGTGCGTATTTCCGAATGTTACTTTACTCATAACAGGTCATCGTCACTTCCAAACGCAACTTTAATCCTCTCAAAAAATGATTTACAGTTCCAGGTAAATTTCCTGCGATATGTATGTGCTTCATATACATCTCTGATTGTTGTCCTCGTTTTTATTATATTCATGTTTATTAATATAATTGTCGGAGGCCTTGTGCATAGATTCCGATGGAAGATACGGTATTGGTACTATGTAAGCACGAACACACGTAGTTGTTATAGGTCATTAAATAGCACATTTGAACACGATATTTACCTGGTATATGACGAACATGTTGAAGAATTCGCCTTGGACATTTTAAAACCAAAACTCAACGAACTATATTATCAAGTGTTTACCTTTAACGATATTGAATCTGGTCGTTCTATCAATGATGCCGTATCAAATGCCATTCATGGCAGTAAGGTTGTTGTGTTCGTCGTGTCTAAATTATGCAACAATGACCCGGAGTGGAAATGTGCAGTGGAAATGACTGAAATAGAGTCTGGGAAAAGGGGTCATTCGATTGGCATTGTTATTTTCTACAATTCAGGATGTACGCAGAATCTCCCCAAAAGTTTAAAGAGACTTCCGCACGATTCTTTTATTGATTATCCCGAACATCAAAGTATTGAAGAAATGGACGCTTTTTGGAAAGATTTACCAATCAAAATTAATAATATTGGAAGTTTTCAATAAAACTATATTGACGGAAAAACAATATTTTATGCTGGTGCTTGAGTATATGCACACTTTTTTCATTTACTATTTATTACGAATGATAAGAGTTTTTCATTACGAGGTTATGTGCTTGTGTTTCTAATTGCTTATCTGCTTTGTCATTACTTCCGTTAATTCGGCTTACGCACATATATTCTAACAATGTTTTCAAATGACAATGCAAATGAATGAATTATATGAATATTTTTTAAACAGTTATAATACATATACGTGTTATTGTCCTTAATAATTTCTTTCAAACAACTTTCAAAACTAATTGTTGTTAGCCCTGTTCACGTACGTGCGTTTGAGATAAGTTGTATTTTACGTATCTCCATCATCAAACAATACAAACTGACGGCAACAAAATAAAATGTTTATGAACTCTCATTATTTTTATACATTCGTCCTTGTCTTCAAAGAGGCGTGTTAGCCTTGCTTCAAACGGTCGATTTACTCTCTTCGAAATATTAATGGGAAAATTCTCCGACAATAGTATATAGTAGTACGCGTATTTATTCACATTGTATGGATGAGTTACCTTGAATTGTGTAAATCCATTGTAAACAATTATCAACTTCATCGAATAACCATTCTTATATTTTGGACAAACGGCTATCAGCGTGTATAACAACGCATGTATGTATGCTTAACATATTGTTGTCGGTATCTGGAAAAAAATCCGTTTTACAAGAAAATATTTAATAGATAATCACTTACACTTATGCAATAACATATTTTACGGTAAACAATTTATGACATAACTCAGTTTTTGTAAATACAATATAGCCATTACACTATGTGCATGTACTTTACATAGAAACTGAATCAAATGTATTCACATTTCTTATGTATATATATTTTGAAATTATAAATATATATAAGCATTGTGTTGTAACATATTAGTGTAAAGCGCTAATTCGAATTGTAATAGAAAATGTATACATAAATTGATAACCTTTTATTTCCACACATTTCCATGTGAAGAGGTGACATTCAAAATCCATGTATGTCTTATTTATGCAATACTCTCCATATTTGTTTGTTGATAGCAATTCTTACTATAGAATTAGACAAATTTCATAATTAAGATTGTTATACTTGCACAAATTAGTATAGTTAAACACGTATGGTGCATGAAGTTTATCAAAAATAGTAAATTTATACTTCATTTATTATAAGTTGCCAATAAAATATGTGTTTGTGTATGTGCGCTTGCGTAATTTGTACCGTGACTGTTCTTTACGACGATAATTATTTCTAAATGTCGTCCTTTCAGTTCAAAGGCAATCTCTTGCACGACGGTTACATTGCTTGTGATAGCATTTAACGACATTTCTGGGTTGATAAAACGAGACACTATTGCGTTCAAAATGATGCTACATGTATGATAACTTAACAAAATAAACTACAAAAAGTTTAAATGTTGTGCAGAAGTCTGCATTGCACGGAATCCGGATAGTGCCATCTATAACCTCGCCCTTCTTTCATCAAGGGCAACACTAGACACACGAAGCGATACACGATATTTTGCGCGACAGTCGCGGCGACGCACGATATATTTAACACGATATATCACCATTGTGTAGATAGCCCAAAAGGCGATATATCGTTTTAAATATATTGTGCGTCGCCGCGACTGTCGTGAAAAATATCGTGCGTTTCCGCGACTGTCGCGCAAAATATCGTGCGACACTAGACACACGAAGAGACGCATGATATTTTGCGCGACAGTCGCGGCGACGCACGATATTTTATTATTCAAATATCGCCAATATTATCCGAATCTCGTGTATCGCGGTCTTATTTCAGACTGCGACACTAGACACACGAAACGATACTCGATATTTTGCGCGATAGTCGCGGCGACGCACGATATTTTTACTGTTGAAATATCGCTGTAATAATATCGCCTATCGACTGTCGCGTTTTTTTCTCTTCGTGTGTCTAGTGTCGCACGATATTTTGCGCGACAGTCGCGGCGACACACGATATTTTTCGCGACTGTCGCGGCGACGCACGATATATTTAAAACGGTACCTCGCTTTTTGGGCTACCATCACAATGGCGATGTATCGTGTTAAATATCGTGTTAAATATATCGTGCGTCGCCGCGACTGTCGCGCAAAATATCGTGTATCGCTACGTGTGTCTAGTGTCGCCCTTGGTGAAAGAAGGGCGAGATTATAGATGGCACTAGCCTGATTCCGTAGCATTGACTGCAACACTTATGATTTCAATTTTAAAAACACGCACTTCTTCCAGTAGATACATCCGCGGTGGAATATATTAGTATATGGATCCAAGCATAATAGATGTGCTTACCGTTACGGAGGTCCTGGAAATGGTATTATCAATCATGCTAAATCTTCGTCCGGTTATAAGGGATATTAAGAGCTACTATCTTCTGATTTCATACAAGGGTATAACGACCATCACTAAAGGGTCGTTAGACCCAGAATGTCAGTTTGTTTCGCTCGAATGATTGTTCCAGAGTTATTGCAAGGAAACTTTGGTATCGCTCGTTCTCTCATGACATAATTATATGCAGTATCCCTACAGGATGAACATGCACATACAAAGTGATATGTATGTTCCGTCCGTTCCTCTCCAATTATTTTCAGTTATTAATTGCCTTTTTTTAATAGTGTGTTTTTAAATAACCACGCAAGGGTTATTGCATTTGCATTTCAGGAATCTTAAATGAACTAGAAACCCTACACTTACTTTTAAAATCATATTTGCTTATTAAACACGTTACTTCGTTCACCATTTCAAGTATTTATTTTACCGTTCTAGTATATATTATACACAAGTAAAAATTGATTTAATTCAAGGACAATATCAGTATTGTTGATATTATTTTACTTATCGAATGTTTACCATTTTATTTACATTTTAGATATCCTGGTGGAAAATAATGTGCTTTTATCCTACAGCTAAATGATTTTATAGAACAAATACGACTCATAAAGAAAAGATAAGGTTTTCTTTATTGGTATTTTTTAGATCCGGTTTATACCAGTTATTTTTAGAACATTACATAGGGACTAGTTTTTTGGCCTTTCACCCCTGGGCCCGTATTCACCAAACAATTCTTAGACTCAAGTCTTAGAGTAAAGAAAATTCTTTAAATTAGAATATTCAAGAATTTCTTTAGTTTTGAGTTAAACTCTGCAGTAAACGTCTCTATCTATATAATTCTTCATATAGAACATTTTGTTAATGACAAAATCACCAGTGGAGGCCTGTATATATTCAAACACTGAACACATTTTTCTTGGTTCTAAGTCTTTTCTTTATTCTTAAGTCTAAGAATCGGTTGGTGAATACGGCCCCAGATTGCGTCATTTGGTACGAAGTCGTTTAACGAGTGTGTGTGTGTGTGTTTACGATGGATTACTATAATAATATGAATGTGAAAACACAGTGTTTGGATATTAAACTGGAATGAAACTGGCGAGACTGCATTTTCGATTTAGTTAAAATGTCGAATGTACTCGAATAACGCGATGTTTTGTTGAACAATTGATGGATTAAATTTAAGAAGTGTCAGTGAATTGTTCTTTAACTTTTCGAAGGAAATCGATTTCGAATTAAAATGGTAATTTCTTTGATGGTTTAGTCGTTCCTTTGTCAGTCGATCAAAGAATGGCTATCCACAAAGAATTGCCTGCTTACATCCAGTGCTTTAAAATGGAAAGGATGGATGGCGATGAAGAAATTTGTCTAGAATTTTAACTCGTCATGGAAGCAAATTAAACATTACGAAAATAAACATAAAATCAAACATTATTATACAACTTTGGTGAGTAGAACAATAATTTTATGTAAGTATAGAGTGTGTAAAAAGAAGAGTTGTTTAAAGACTAAAATTAACAATATCGGCGGGAATAAATGCTGAATCAAGCTTCACGTAGCCACGGTATGTGTCTACACATTTTGTAAATTTCAAAATGGCGGGAGCCATGTTTGTTTTTTTACAGTGGTGAAACAAGAATTGTAGTTTGAACACAACCGTCTGTGTTCTACTTGAGTGTGTCACATTTGGAACGCTGATTAAATTTGAATCGAGGCGTATAGCGATATTTTGTCTCGTTACTTTTCTTTTGCGTGGAATTCTTTAAGACTATTTCGATTTCCGTAAACAGGAAAGATCACAATAAATATTACTACGCAATGTTAGATTCAGTTAATTTAATGTGTTCTTGCTTTTATTTTAGGAATAAATTAAATAAAACAATATTGTAGGATAAGTAGAATAAATAATACTCGTGTCAGAAAGGCTTACAAGGCTCGGCAAGCCTCGCCATGTAAACCTCTTCACTCGTGGGATAAATTTAAGTACACAATCACACTAACATAGTATTCTCTATCTACCATGATCTCCTAATCAGTTCATCTACTAACTAATTTGTATAATGTCCGCCTAAGCTTTTCATGTTTATTGTGGAAACATCATTTACATGTATATGTAAAGGCTTGCTTGTGCGTGTGTGTGTATGTAAGTGCTTGTGCCTATGTGTGTGTTTGAGTGTGCATGCGTGTGCTGAGCTGTGTGTGTGTGTGTGTGTGTGTGTGTGAGTGTGATCGTTCGTGCTTGTTAGGGTGAATAAATAATACAAGGTATCTATGCTCGTAATGGCGGCCTTCGATGTAGTGATTGTTAAAAAAAGAAAATGAAAAAGCCTAGTTGAAACTCCACACAACGCTAGTGTAAAACAGCGCTAGTGTAAAACAGCGTAAATCATACTGCATGACATATTTGTAAATTATTAACAAACAAAATGTGAAACAATTTTTTATAATTTATATACAGGATTGTTGATGACATCATACATCATTGTTTGATTGGAACAAGGTGTATCCCTTTAAAGCAAGTTTCTTTTCCTTTCACTATCCTCGATACATACTTGTTATCGCACACTGGTATGCATTTAAAACAATTTTTATGATACATTACATTTTGCATGTTCTAAAATATTTATTTACATCTATAACAAAGAATATGAGATACTAAACACACAGGGACCTATAAATACAAGGTGCATGTTTATTATTGTTCTTGACAAAAAAGATTGAATCATAATAAAGCAGTAACAAAAACAGAACAATAACATTAAAGCTAAAAAGTATAAAACAATGTCCTCAATATCTGAAAATATTGCAGCTTACATGAAATACAATCAATATGAACGTATTTTGAGCATATGCAACACATTTTATAAACATCATTATTAAGTAAAATGTGGTAGTACTTGCTTTCATAACAAATGTCATATACTTGTATGTACATTCCTTAAAATAGCTAAACTAAGATGCACACAAATTTATTAAAAAAGGAAATATAATCATGTAATGCAGACATAAAACTGAGGCATAAAACAATACAAAAAGATATTAAAGAATGATTTCCTTTGAAGTAAATTCAGACCTTTTCTCATCAGCTTGTCAGACAACATAAATATATAAGGGGCAAAAAGAATGAGCAAATACAATATATTTGCACTGTGACAAAGTAACAAGAGCCAATATTGCTTGTGGAAAGCTTGTAGATTCAGAGAATCCAATTTGATTCTTGCATACACATAAATGTCTTTTAATGGCTTTTCAAAATGAAAAAACTAAGGTACATAATTCTTACATATATTAAATACAAAAACATAAGATTTCAAACAGAGGCATTGATCTGTCTAAAGTAAACTACTCTTTTATATGAGCCCTCCACTAGGAAATCTGGGTTGAATGCCTGTACATGTGCAGTCTGCACTAGGAAAGCTGGGTTGAATGCCTGTGTATGTGCAGTCTGCACTAGGAAATCTGGGTTGAATGCCTGTGCATGTGCAGTCTGCACTAGGAAATCTGGGTTGAATGCCTGTGCATGTGCAGTCTGCACTTGGAAATCTGGGTTGAATGCCTGTACATGTGCAGTCTGCACTAGGAAATCTGGGTTGAATGCCTGTGCACGTGCAGTCTGCACTAGGAAATCTGGGTTGAATGCCTGTGCATGTGCAGTCTGCACTAGGAAATCTGGGTTGAATGCCTGTGCATGTGCAGTCTGCACTAGGAAATCTGGGTTGAATGCCTGTGCATGTGCAATCTGCACTTGGAAATCTGGGTTGAATGCCTGTACATGTGCAGTCTGCACTAGGAAATCTGGGTTGAATGCCTGTGCACGTGCAGGCTGCACTAGGAAATCTGGGTTGAATGCCTGTGCATGTGCAGCCTGCACTAGGAAATCTTGGTTGAATGCCTGTGCATGTGCAGTCTGCACTAGGAAATCTAGGTTGAATGCCTGTGCATGTGCAGTCTGCACTAGGAAATCTGGGTTGAATGCCTGTGCAGTCTGCACTAGGAAATCTGGGTTGAATGCCTGTGCATGTGCTGTCTGCACTAGGAAATCTGGGTTGAATGCCTGTGCATGTGCAGTCTGCACTAGGAAATCTGGGTTGAATGCCTGTGTATGTGCAGTCTGCACAGGCAAATCAGGGACGACACTTTCCACCTGAAACGGATTTCTGCAAACAAAGACTTCCTTAAACATAAACAATAAAAGCAAAAACTGTTTGTGTGGATGGCACAGGCTGATCTGGGACAACACTTTACACTCATGCATTAAACCCCGTTTTTCCATAGCCAAGTCCATATGTTAGTTTTATAACTAGCTAAATAGCATGTGTCCTGTATCAATCCCAGTCACTATCAAAGTTGGCAGCCATTTCTGATTCTAGCGCCTCCAGTTCACTTTCTGACAGAAGA
The DNA here is from genome assembly GCF_020536995.1 of Dreissena polymorpha. Taxonomy (NCBI): domain Eukaryota; kingdom Metazoa; phylum Mollusca; class Bivalvia; order Myida; family Dreissenidae; genus Dreissena; species Dreissena polymorpha. The sequence continues at coordinate 45,957,464 of NC_068360.1, forward strand.
ACCATGTCATCATCATCTGTGCTGGTAAGTTTGTCAAACACAGAGCTAGCTGTTGAATCAGGCAATTCATTTATAACAACTTCAAGTGACATACAGTTACTCCTTATATTATCCACTTCATGATGCAAATTCTCACTTCTTCTCACTTTGCTATCCACAAGCTTTCTGTTGGGCTGTTCATGTTTTGCTTGTACCTTTGTGACTTCAATAGGCTGCTTACTAGTTTTCTCATGCTTTTCTGCATTAACCATACTCTTAGTTGCGTGCACAGGGATTTCTTTGTAATCACTTCCACCAATTGCCAATTCAATTTCAGTGTCTGTTGATTTCAGTTCTTCATTAAGTTCCACTCTCACTATACACTTGTCATCCACTCTCACTTTACACTTGTCATCCACTCTCACTTTACTCTTGTCATCTACTCTCACTTTACACTTGTCTTCCACTCTCACTTTACACTTGTCATCCACTCTCACTTTACACTTGTTATCCACTCTCACTTTACACTTGTCATCCACTCTCACTTTACACTTGTCAGCCACTCTCACTTTAGACTTGTCATCCACTCTCACTTTACCATGGTCATCCAGAGCATTTACACAAGTTTTAATTCTAGCACGCCTCTTAGCTCCATCTCCTTTTCTTGCATGCGTCTTAGGTCCAAGTCTTGTGGCATCCGTCTTAGGTCCGAGACAATAACTGGTGTGATCTCTTTTACCAAACTGTTGTGCCTTGAAGGTTTCACTCCCTTCTGTTGGGAAACCCTTATCACGATTTCTTCCAATTGTTTTGCCTTTAAGTTTGCCATCATCTGTTCCATACAACTGGTTCATTTCTGCATACATATCCATCTCTGCCTGTTGAATGCCACAAATGTTGCCAGGGAAACATTCAGTTAACTGATCAATCTTATTTCTGACACCATGGAAACCCGTGATAATCCCTGTAGATGGCTGGTTGCTAGGAATGGTTGTGCTGTCCTTCTGACTTCTGAAAGTCCTACTTGAAGTCTCCGTCACTCTGAAGGGTATCATAAAAATATTTGAAATAACGATTTACATGTTTGACAATATTTATAATATTTATAAATGTATTGTATTTTCACCACTCAAAATGTGCCGCTCCATGAGATACACATGCATGCCAAATATAAAGTTGCTATCTTCAATATTCCAAAAGTGTACATTAAATGAGCGATTTTGACCCATATATTTTACCTTTGACCTTGAAGGATGACCTTGACCTTTCACCACTAAAAATGTGCAGCTCCATGAGATACACAAGCATGCCAAATATGAAGTTGCTATCTTCAATATTGCAAAAATTTTGGCAAATGTTAAAGTTTGCACAAACAAACAAACAAAGCAACAGACAGGGCAAAAACAATATGTCCCTTACTATTGTGGTGGGGGACATAAAAAGCTCAGATGCTTTTTGCCTTTTAATAAAATTATTTATTAAACTTGTCCAGGAATTTGGTTATTTACCATGCCAAAAGTTCGCTTACTAACAATGCTCTTGCACAAGTTGAGTTAAATAAGGAATATTATGACACCTTGTATAAGGCCCTACATACTGTATCTTTTTAATATGAATAACAGGACCTCAATTCTCAAAACCGTTCTCAGACTTAGGAATAAAGAATAGCCTTAGACTGATTTCAAGTACCTCTTAGCATATGCTAAAAATGGTGCTCATATTATCATATGATTGTTCTAAACAAAGACTTTCATAATTGTTGGTGTGAACTTCCATGGTAGAGTAGACTTTTAACTGGATTTAGCACATTTCAGTTTTAAGCATATTCTTTATTTTAAGTTTTTAGTTTTCGAATTGATTCTTTATTTGTAGACTGATGTTTTCGAATTGATGGGTGACTATGGACCCAAGTGTAATTGTTGTACCTTGCCTCCACCTTGGCCAGGCCTTTCTCCATGTTGTACCTTGCCTCCACCCTGGCCAGGCCTTTCTCCAGTAGTATCTGAGAGAGGGAATGGCGCTGTCGGCTGGCAGGCCCTGGATGGCCCGTTGTGATCACATCGAGTATCAAGTCTATTGGAGACACGGCCATTGAAATTTCAACCTATTAATAACAAGAGATGTGTTTGTCAGAAACACAATGCCCCCTATTGCGCCGCTTTGAAATAAAATTTCAATATATCATTTGGCAGGTTTAGAAATTATCTCTCTTTTAAAGCTTATTACTTCTTTTGAATTGTATTTTATGACTTTTGACCTTGAAGGATGACCTTGACCTTTTCACCACTCAAAATGTGCAGCTCCATGAGATACACATGCATGCCAAATATCAAGTTGCTATCTGAAGCGACATAGAATTTATAAGCATTTTTCCAAACCTGAACGCGAAACCAAAATGCAAAGTGTGACGGACAGACGGACGGTCCGATCACTATATACTCTCCTTCGGGGGCATAGAAAGATGAACAAGATATGTGTTTGTCAGAAACACTATGTCCCCTTTTGAGCCCATTTGAAGATATATATTTGACCTTTGACCTTGAAGGATGACCTTGACCTTTCATCACTCAAAATGTGCAGCTCCATGAGATACACATGCATGCCAAATATAAAGTTGCTATCTTCCATATTGCAAAAGTTATTGCAAATGTTAAAGTTGGTGCAAACAAACACACAAACAAACCAACAGACAGGGCAAAAACAATATGTCCCCCACTATAGTGGTGGGGGACATAAAAAGACAATAAGGAATACGCGGTGTTTGGAATCAGCACAAGGAACATAGCTCATTTGAAGTAAGAAAGATGGGAAAAGTAAATAATAAATCTTTATAATCAGCAGAGAGAGCTGATAATGTCATTTTAATTTGTAATGAAGGCAACCAGTCTTTATTGAGGATATCACTCAACTGACAGATGTTCCTCATTGCACCTTTTCAAGTTGTGAGAATGCACTTTTTGTCAGCTAGATAGAGGATAAATAACTCCGGAATGTGCACAGCACCTGGAACGCAATAGTGTCCTGCTCATCTACACTTTATGGTGAGGACATAATTGAAGTTTCAATTTAATTTCAATTTAATTGCTTGAGTTGAGAAATTTGAAAGCAGTTTGCTCCATAGACTTGAAAGATTTATGCAAAAAACAACAATAGAGTGAGTCCAATATGACACCAAAGAAAAGCTAGTATGCAACACAATTGAGAACAGCTGCTCCGAAACAACACTTTTGCATTATAAATTTATTTCAGCATTTTTTAGACAATGAATACTCCAAAAAACACGTGCTTTTTCACAAACGTGACTCATTCTGTCACACCTCTTTGTAATCTATGTACAAGCGCTCATCACTCGAGAGAATTCCACCGTTGTATACAAAAAGACTGCTGCAATTGTGCACACCACAAATATGGATTCAATAAAGTTAAAATGAATCTTCTCATTAGCAGCTGAGAAAAACTCAGAAATAGTAAATCAGACCAACAGGGGGACACATTTTGATGCATTTTTATCAATGTATAACATGTGCAAGTATTTGTGTCCCATATTGACATATAACGGTACTTAAACTGTCAAATTTAAATATTGATTTCCAACACCAGTATAAAACTGTTTACAAACAGCAATGACATCAAGGGTTTCTCCCTCAAGTTAAGAAACAATTGTCTGAAAAAGACATATGAACTTTTATGGAAATATTATCTAAATATTAAAAAAAAAAACACACATCCATACACTTGATTTCTGAATCAACAGCAGTTTCATTAGAGTTGATCCAGGAAATATATTTTGGGGTCTCATAACCATGGTAACGGCTTCATCTGACCAACTTTGTCCAATGGGCTGCAACTGATGTAACTGAAATAAGAGATACTGACTACTTAAAGTTGCACAAATATTTACTGTTCAGCCATACAACTCTATATCTACGTTAACAACATATACTTTTTTCTTCCTTTAACATCCAATAATCAATTTTGATCATTGACTGTTGATCATGTTTCAATGCATAACAGACCTACTAAACCATTTAGACCCTATGTTCTACAAATATTAAACAAGACATGTGTCCATTAAAAGTAAAAGCCCAGATTCAACTTATGTTTAAAAATAACCTTATTCAAATAACAGGCTGTTGATGGCTGAAGACTTTCAACCACTTAGAGGGACCTTTGAGATGTTTAGACAGACGATGCACATGACAATACAACTCTTCGTGGTGGTCCTTTGCTGAACGTTATTTTCAAATTGCTTAAAGAATGACAAAGTTTAAGTCTGGAAAGCTGTTTTATAATAATTAGGGTTTGTTCTAAGATATTTCAAATTCAAATCAATGTATGACAAAGTCATTGCTGAGATAAGATTTTGGGGAATGATATTATACACTTGCAGACGTACTGACAGACGACTTTGAAAAGTGTGGCATAAAAATAAAGGCATGTGGGATTGTAAGCAACTGTTCTTTAAAGGTTTTAGAAATATGCAATATTAAGTTGTCGCTGGAAATCTTATTCTGTTAGTCATTGACCTTTGAACAGCGTACCCAATAATCAATAGAGAAATACTTCCAGTAATGGCCAGCATAATTAGAAAGCTGACAGAAGCTTAAATTCAGGCAAAGAGTGGTTTATCAACAAAGAGACCTACAAATGAAAAGATAAGTATCCTAGGTGAATATTTTATAATTCAATGTATCAGGACTTCAGGTCAGTGTTATCCAGATAACAACACATATTGAGATGTATATAAAAGCAATTATGATTACCTTGCAGTGGACAGCAAACGGGCTCTGCCTAGACAACATGAAGCATGCTACTGGGGGGTAGATATCCCTAGCGTCATGCCAGAACTCCAAACCCAGGTCCACTAGCTTTACCTGGAATAGAGATCAGCGTGTATAAGAACTCATGTGTGGGCAGGTTTCAATGTAAATGTATGCTAGACATCAGACAGTGCTCTGGCCATCCTGTAAGCTAGATATCAAGTGTTGTTCTGTTATTAAGCAACATTTCAAATAAAAAGAATAACTCGTTGTAATAGTCCTCCCATTGCATTTGAATTTGTCCTGAAACCAGTTCGCTTAAAAAATCAATTTTGGCCACTTAATAAAAAAGACGAAAAAAGGTCCACCTAGCAACCCGGAGGTCATGTGTTCGATCCCAATTGTGGGAGCATTCTTTATATCTTCCAAAAAGACACCAAGTACTGGTTCTACTCAGGAAATGGACTCAAGAGTGTCAATTAGTCTTCAATTGAGCTAAAATAAATAGGTTTTAACTACAATACCCTGTATAGGTCTGGTTTGACAGAAGCCTTTTCAACAATGACAGCCCTGTGGTATGCATGGTCCTCAATGTCCCTGAAGATATTGTTTCCATGACTACGGTACACAACACACTGTGCTCGCAGCTGCCAGATGATGTTAATAGCTGGAATGTGATCATCTGTATCATACTTCTGTCCGTAGAACGCTTGAAGGGATTCATAGAAGCTGAAAACACATAATGTCTAATTGATGTACTGTAATAAAGGAGGGAACGCCTGAAATTTTAAAGTGTCAGTCAGATGCCCGGCTATTCTGTTTGCCATAGCAATATCATTTTTACCCTATCAATAAAGGTCTTTATGTAACTATTTAAACTCTGTATGCTAAATGTGCCTTTTGAGAACGTAGCCATTTATAAACAAGAGCACCACATAACCGGTGCCAACACTCAGCTACTGGTGCAGTTTTGAATAAATGAAAGCTTGTCAGATTTTTTTTTTTTTAGAGGTCACAGTGACCTTTGACCTAGTGACCCAAAAATGGGTGTAGCGTGTAGAACTCAACAAGGTGCAGCTACATATGAAGTTTCAAAGTTGTAGGAAGCACTTTGATTTAAGAGCGAAGTTCAAAAGGTTAACAAATGTTAAGGTTTTAGCACGACGCGGATGGCGGACGACACGACACGAAGAGCTGGCTATGACAATACCTCGAGTTTTCTCAGAAAACAGCCGAGCTAATAATATATTTTAAAGGTTCCTCATAACAATTTTGTACACATTTCATGACACAGTCATGTTGATACAAATATAACTAAAATAAACTCATTTATATGCGGAAAAATGTGAAAAATAATCAATTGTATTCCTTCGTTAGTTAGTTTAAAACTAATATATGAGAAAAAAAACAACAGTTGTCAATCTTCACAATAAAATGTTCGATCGAGTTGTAATTAATACATCAGCAAGACCAACATTGATATTGTTAAAAACAGAAATGCCCCAATAGACCAATAGAAGACGTAATTACGGATCTATTGTAGAAAACAAGAGCATCGCATTACGGGTGCCATGCTCGGCTGCGAAAGCTTGTCAGAATTTTTTAATTTTTTTTAAGAGGTCACAGTGACCTTGACCTTTCACCTAGTGACCCAACAAGAAATGTGTTTGTCAGAAACACAATGCTCTCTACTGCGCCGCATTGAAATAAAATTTCTATTTATCATTTGGCAGGTATAGAAATCATCTCCCTTTGAAGGTTATTACTTCCCTTGAATTTTTTTCAATCCAACCGGGTGGTGGGGTTCTCACAATCAATTATGACCATGTCAAACATCATTGACTTTAAAAAGAGATCATAGAGTTGATTATGTATCTATGGACATAAGTCCACAAGTATATAATCAAAGAAATTATATCATTAAAAAAAAATAAAATTGACAAATCAATCATTTGGGTTGTAAATAATCAAAATAATAAATCTGTACAGTAACTGTGAAAAGAACTTCAATTCTTGGTAGGGAAATATATAATAATATATAATATAATAAGAGATTTATAATGATATAAATTACTTCTTCTTGAAAATAATTGTCTGTAACAAATCTCTGTTTTTAGTAGCAAGTAATTACCGTGACTGTAGATTCACCACTCAAAATTAGCAGCTCCATGAGATACACAGGCATGCCAAATATATAAAGTGGCTATGTTCAATATTGAATAATTTTCTACCTTTTTAAAGCTTATTACTTCGCTTAAATCTGTATTGTTACCTCAGACCGTAAAGGATGACCTTTTACCACAATGTGTTTGTCAGAAACACAATGCCGCCTACTGCGCCGCTTTGATTTATTTTACAAAAATATATACATGGGCAGGTCAGATAACTATGTCCATTTAAAGCTTATTACTTCCCTTGACTTTGTTTTTTTGACCCTAGACCTTGAAGGATCATGTTCACCTTGAAATTTTACCACTCAAAATGTGCAGCTCCATGAGATACACATGCATGGTAAATATCAAGGTGCTATCTTCAATATTTAAAGTTATGGCCAATGTTAAGGTTTAAGCACGACGCCTACGGCGGACGACAAGCTGGCTATGACAATAGCTCGGGTTTTTTCCTCGAAAACAGCCTCGCTAAAAAGTATGGATAAACGAAAGACTACAATGGTGTTTGACAGCAACTTACCTCCTCATGTGTTCAATGTCCTTTTCATACACCAACTTACCTCTTCATGTGTTCAATGTCCTTTTCGTACACCAACTTACCCCCTAATTGCTTCAATGTCCTTTTGGTACACTTACTTAACTCAGCATGTGCTCAATGTCCTTTTCATACACCAACTTACCTCCTCATGTGTTCAATGCCCTTTTCGAACACCAGCTTACCTCCTCATGTGTTTAATGTCCTTCTTATACACCAGCTTACCTCCTCATGTGTTCAATGTCCTTTTCATACACCAGCTTACCTCCTCATGTGTTCAATGCCCTTTTCGTACACCAACTTACCTCCTCATGTGTTAATGTCCTTTTTATACACCAACTTACCTACTCATGTGTTCAATGTCCTTTTAATACACCAGCTTACCTCCTCAGATGTCCAATGTCCTTTTCATACACAAGCTTACCTCCTCATGTGTTCAATGTCCTTTTCATACACCAGCTCACCTCCTCATGTGTTAAATATCCTTTTCATACACCAACTTACCTCTTCATGTGTTCAATGTCCTTTTCGTACACCAACTTACCCCCTAATTGCTTCAATGTCCTTTTCGTACACTAACTTAACTCAGCATGTGTTCAATGTCCTTTTCATACCACAGGTGGTTAGCGTGTGGCTATGATATTAATTAGTGAAAACATCATTTTGAATGATAAATAATCATATTATAACGAAAAATTAACTTTTCTGAAAAAAAATATTTCACTATCAAATATATATATAACAAGGTATGCAACTCAAAATCAGCCCATAACGGGGTGCATCGCTTTGAACAGCCATATCTTCATCAATTTTGCAGCGATTTTCACGATCTCGGTCTTATTCAACGCAGAAATGAATTTCCTTTCTGGAAATGTATATGTCTTGCAATATTTTTACAAATGCTGGGTCAACTTTTAAGAAATAACACGATACACAACACGCATGACCCAGTTGACAGTGATCATGCTGTCTTTAAGACTGAAATCTTCACGGAGTAAAGGGCAACTTCCCTACAAAGTTCATGTAGTTCGATACCATAATTCAATAAAACGTATGAAAAAACATTATTACCGTTCTTGTCGTTACATTCTGCATCAAGACTAACTGTCCAGCGCCGTTTGAAACCTTTGTTTACATACATTTCAACTAACTGACATTTTAAACATACGAGTGATTTCATTGGTCCAATGCGGAGGTGTGTCTTTACAACTGGAGATTTCATTCATAAAGAATACATGATCACTGTCAACTGGGTCATGCGTGTTGTGTATCGTGTTATTTCTTAAAAGTTGACCCAGCATTTGTAAAAATATTGCAAGACATATACATTTCCAGAAAGGAAATTCATTTCTGCGTTGAATAAGACCGAGATCGTGAAAATCGCTGCACAATTGATGAAGATATGGCTGTTCAAAGCGATGCACCCTGTTATGGGGTGATTTTGAGTTGCATACCTTGTTATATATATATTTGATAGTGAAATATTTTTTTCAGAAAAGTTAATTTTTCGTTATAATATGATTATTTATCATTCAAAATGATGTTTTCACTAATTAATATCATAGCCACACGCTAACCACCTGTGTTTCATACACCAACTTACCTCCTCGTGTGTTCAATGCCCTTTTCGTACACCAACTTACCTCCTCATGCGTTAAATGTCCTTTTTATACATCAACTTACCTTCTCATGTGTTCAATGTCCTTTTCATACACCAGCTTACCTCCTCATGTGTTCAATGCCCTTTTCGTACACCAACTTACCTCCTCATGTTTTTAATGTCCTTTTTATAACTCCTCATGTTTTCAATGTCCTTTTCATACACCAACTAACCTCCTCAAGTGTTCACTGTTCTTTTCGTACCCCAGCTTACCTCAGCATGTGTTCAATGTCCTTTTCATACACAAACTTACCTCTTCATGTGTTCAATGTCCTTTGCATACACCAGCTTACCTCCTCATGAGTTCTATGTCCTTTTTGTACACTAAATAACCTGCTCATGTGTTCAATGTCCTTTTCATACACCAACTTACCTCCTCATGTGTTCAATGTCCTTTTCATACACCAGCTTACCTCCTCATGTGTTCAATGTCCTTTTCATACACCAGCTTACTTCCTCATGAGTTCAATGTCCTTTTCATACACCAGCTTACCTCAGCATGTGTTCAATGTCATTTTCATACACCAACTTACCTCCTCATGTGTTCAATGTCCTTTTCATACACCAACTTACCTCCTCATATGTTCAATGTCCTTTTCATACACTTACTTACCTCCTCATGTGTTCATTGTCCTTTTCATACACCAACTTACCTCCTCATGTGTTCAATGTCCTTTTCAAACACCAACTTATCTCCTCATGTGTTTAATGTCCTTTTTATACACCAACTTACCTCCTCATGTGTTCAATGTCCTTTTTATACACCAGCTTACATCCTCATGTGTTAAATGTCCTTTTGATACACCAACTTACATCCTCACATGTTCAATGTCCTTTTCATTCACCAACTTACCTCCTCATGTGTTCAATATCCTTTTCATTCACCAACTTACCTCCTCATTGCCTCAATGTCCTTTTCGTACACCACATAGAAGTCAGAGGGAGACTGACATGACTTGACAACAACTGGCATCTCATCAGAACTGAGAATATAGAAAATGCAAACTCAATATTGACAATATTGGTTACAAAAAGCCACAACGTTTACTTTGATAAAAAATCTACAAAATGACAAAATGTACCATTATATATGTCTGCAACATTTCTGTACATTCTGAAAACATTTTATATTTGCATGTCGTCTTCACAAAAATCAGCGGACACCATGCTCAATTTTTAAAACGCACGAAGTGACCCATTGACCAAGTTTTTGACCCTGAAAGGCCCATGTTTTAACTTGGCCTTAAGATCATCTCCATAAAACTTCTGACCAAGTTTGGTGAAGATCGGATGTAAACTATTTGAATCAGAGAGCGGACACCATGCTGAATGTTAAAAAACGCACTAAGTGACCCTGTGCCCTAGTTTTAGGCCCAGAATGGCCCATGTTCAAAATTGTCCTAGAGATCATTTAGATAAAACTTGTGACCAAGTTTGGTGAGGATTGGATGAAAACTACTTGAATTAGAGAGCGGACAACATGCTGAGGTTTAAAACGTACTAAGATACCCTGTGACCTAGTTTTTGACCCGGCATGACCCATATTCAAACTTGACCTAGACATCATCTAGATACAACTTCTGACCAAGTTTGGTGAAGATTGGATGAAAACTACTTGAATTAGAGAGCGGACAACATTGTGATGTCTAAAACGCACTAAGTTACCCAGTGACCTTGTTTTTGACCCAGCATGACCCATATTCAAACTTGCCCTAGACATTATCAAGATACAACTTCTGACCAAATCTGGTGAAGATTGGATAAAAACTACTTGAATTAGAGAGTGGACAACATGGTGAGGTTTAAAACACACTAGGTGACCCCGTTACCTAGTTTTTGACCCGGCATGTCCCATGTTCGAACTTGACATACACATCATCTAGTTACAACTTCTGACCAAGTGTGGTGAAGATTGGATTTAATTTACTTGAAATAGAAAGCGGACACCATGCTCAATGTGTAAAACGTACTAAGTGACCCTGTGACCTAGTTTTTGATCTGGCATGGCCCATGTTCGAACTTGTCCTTCAGATCATCTAGATAAAACTTCTGACCTAGTTTGGTGAAGATCGGATGAAAACTACTTGAATAAGAGAGAGGACACCATGCTGAATGTTAAAAAACGCACAAAGTGACCCTGTGACCTAGTTTTTGACCCGGCAAGGCCCATGTTCGAACTAGGCCTTAAGATCATCTAGATACAACTTCTGACTAAGTTTGGTGAAGATCGGATGAAAGCTACTTGAATTAGAGAGCGGACAACATGCTGAATGTTCAAAACGCATTAAGTGACCCCGTGTCCTAGTTTTTGACCCGGCAAGGCCCATGTTTGAACTTGGCCTTAAGATCATCTAGATACAACTTCTGACCAAGTTTGGTGAAGATCGGATGAAAACTACTTGAATAAGAGAGCGGACAACATGCTGAATGTTTAAAACGCACTAAGTGACCCTGTGACCTAGTTTTTGACCCGGCAAGGCCCATGTTCAAACTTGGCCTATACATCATGTAGATACAACTTCTGACCAAGTCTGGTGAAGATCGGATGAAAACTACTTGAATTAGAGAGCGGACACTTAATACGGACTGACAGACAGACGACAGACTGACCGACCGACCGACAGACAAGTTCACTCCTATATATCCCCCTAAATTAAAGAATTTAATAGGCCATACCTGTTAAAGCCAGTGTAATAAAAGTCAATCAGAATGACTACGAAAACGTAGTTTCAACACTGTTGTGGGCTAAAGCTAACACACATACATTTTGCATCTTAAATAAATGGAATAGCTTTGCTTTGCTAATAATATTTATCAAAATAAAAGGGTGAACATATTTTTACACATACAAATAACATAATTTTAATTTTTATCACATGTCATACCCTGTTTCCCATGTAATATTTCCATTACATATATTTTTATCTTACACATGTGCATTATACTTTTTAAGCTTTTTGATTGGCTTATTTTCATTCTATTGACCAATCGTATTTTGTTATTTTGCTGAAATGACGATGCAACGTCAAATGACGTCACAAAATGTAAACAAAATTTGGGATTTATCGATTTGTTTGCATAAATATTTCTTTAATTTGCTCATTTAAAAGCATGTGGTAAAAAAGATATAACACAGTTAAGATCCTTGTCACTTCATACCATATTTTATTAAAATCGTCCAGGAAATTCGTTAGTAAGCTCGCCAAAGGCTCACTTACTAACGAAATTCCTGAACTCATTTAATAAAATATGGTATAATATGACAACTCGTGCCAGATCCTGTATATATATATTACAGGGCCTTGTAAGTGAAATGGTACAGTACGAATTTATGATTGCATTAATGAGAAATAAAGAGATTTTTCACAGACAAAACAGCATTGTCATACCATATCAATTTTGTCAGAGAGAGAGAGAACTTAATAAAAGTAGCTTAAGTACTTTTATGAGTTATCACAGGATCCATATTTTAGTAAAAACTTAATTCTGTAACCATAGCAACAACAATTTGTGTCTGATGAAACAAACTGAAATTAAGCGCTTTCCCCATATTGCCCTCCATCCATATCCTTAGTTTCATGAACATTGCTTAAGTACTTGCTTAAGTACTTTTAGAGTTTCCACTGCATTCAAATCTAAGTTTTTACTTATATCTGTAACCATAGCAACCACAATTTTTGTCTGATGTTAAAAAACTTAAATAGCGTGCATATTCCCCATGGCTGTCAATAAACATACCAAGTTTCAACAAACAACCTTAAGAACTCCCTGCCTATAATACTCGAAAGAGCGGTTGGCAGTATACAGAGATGGATAGAACTTTTTGAGGTGTCAAAGGATTCATTCTTTAGTTTTCACTTACTACTGTAACCCAAGCCAGCTCAATTTTTTCAGACAAATTATTTTGTTAAATTAAAATTCACATTCTCCATATGGCCCTCTACTCATCATACTAAGCTTCATTAACCTTGCTTAAGTACATTATGAGGATATTGCAATACCCAGTTCAGTAACCTTGCTTAAGTACATTATGAGGATATTGCAATACCCAGTTCAGTAACCTTGCTTAAGTACATTATGAGGATATTGCAATATCCAGTTCAGTAACCTTGCTTAAGTACATTATGAGGATATTGCAATACCCAGTTCAGTAACCTTGCTTAAGTACATTACGAGGATATTGCAATACCCAGTTCAGTAACCTTGCTTAAGTACATTATGAGGATATTGCAATACCCTATTCATTAACCTTGCTTAAGTACATTATGAGGATATTGCAATACCCAGTTCAGTAACCTTGCTTAAGTACATTATGAGGATATTGCAATACCCAGTTCAGTAACCTTGCTTAAGTACATTATGAGGATATTGCAATATCCAGTTCAGTAACCTTGCTTAAGTACATTATGAGGATATTGCAATACCCAGTTCAGTAACCTTGCTTAAGTACATTACGAGGATATTGCAATACCCAGTTCAGTAACCTTGCTTAAGTACATTATGAGGATATTGCAATACCCTATTCATTAACCTTGCTTAAGTACATTATGAGGATATTGCAATACCCAGTTCAGTAACCTTGCTTAAGTACATTATGAGGATATTGCAATACCCAGTTCAGTAACCTTGCTTAAGTACATTACGAGGATATTGCAATACCCAGTTCAGTAACCTTGCCTAAGTACATTATGAGGATATTGCAATACCCAGTTCAGTAACCTTGCTTAAGTACATTATGAGGATATTGCAATACCCAGTTCAGTAACCTTGCTTAAGTACATTATGAGGATATTGCAATACCCAGATCAGTAACCTTGCTTAAGTACATTATGAGGATATTGCAATACCCAGATCAGTAACCTTGCTTAAGTGCATTATGAGGATATTGCAATACCCAGATCAGTAACCTTGCTTAAGTACATTATGAGGATATTGCAATACCCACTAAGCTTCATTAACCTTGCTTAAGTACATTATTAGGATATTGCAATACCCAGATCAGTAACCTTGCTTAAGTACATTATGAGGATATTGCAATACCCAGATCAGTAACCTTGCTTAAGTACATTATGAGGATATTGCAATACCCACTAAGCTTCATTAACCTTGCTTAAGTACATTATGAGGATATTGCAATACCCAGATCAGTAACCTTGCTTAAGTACATTATGAGGATATTGCAATACCCAGATTTATTGTGAATAACAGACACACGCATCTAAAGAAGAAACTGAACTAACCTGCATTTGTTCCCCATATGACTCTACATCCACGTATATGTAATAAGTTTCATCAACCTACTGGTAGCTGTTGAACTTTCTGCGTTTTCACTTCATCAAGATATTTGATTTCACTTTATGTAACCAAAGCAATCTCAATTTTTGTCAAACTAAAAATTCCTAGAAATAAAGCGTATATTCCCCATATATCCAGGTACAGAGTTTCATTGACCTAGATTAAAGACTTTATTGAGTGATTGCAGCACTCAGATTTAGTGTGACAGACGGACACGGACAATGAAAAAATAATCATGTCCAATATGTTACCTGATACCAACTGTATTGACAATTTAAATAATACAAATCAAACAAGAAGGCCTGAAGACCCTCTGCTGCTCACCTGACACATGTTGGAACCAAACTAATCAATTGGTAAAAGCAACAATATGATGTGCATTGAAATCAAACAGTTCTCAGTCACATTGTGGCAAAATCATGACATGTCATTTTAGAAAATATAGGGTTATTTTGCTATACAAGTTTAAACACAATTATCCGACCCCTGGAGCGTGGCCATTTTGAACCTCTGGATTTGAAAACAATCCTGAGGCTCAAACAATGTTCCAGTTAGCAGTTGGACTTCGCTTTGAATTGAATGTCTTGAAAATGCTAAACATGAAATGTCTTTATAAATAACTACAGGTTGATTTTTTTAACTTATAACGGGAAACTTCCATGGCTTGTACTTACAGTGAACTTTGATCCATTTCCTTCTTTTTCAGAGCTGTAAATGCAAACATTCGCATCTGGTAAAAGTTACTCATTACCATTAAATATATTAAATATCAAGGGACAGAACTAAGGCAGGTAGTTAAAATGATACTGAAGTAAGAAATAACCTTTTTGCTTCACCCACAGACAAATACAAAACAAAACTATCCAACTGTTGCTACATTTTACTGATACAACTATTCCTTTGAAGGATATGTGTTTTGTAGGTTATCAATTATGTATTGTACAGATCATTTTAGAAATATCAAACAAGACCAGTCAAAATATATAAAAGATGTATAAAATATATATCTAAAGTGAAAGCAAAGGCAGTGGGTGCCGGCAGAGTGGTTTAATTATCTTGAACTATAAAATGGTTATTCTATATGCAAAATTCTGCATTCATTTAACATCTATGCCTCTGTTGAAAGCCTTTTTACTATTGATCATAATTATGTCAAGGTTAAAACAAGGACAGGTAAAGTGAGTCGGCTGGTTGTTGAATGCAAGTAACAAAGCTTTCTAGTAAGTTATGTCAAGGTCAAAACAAAGACAGGTGATGTGTGCTGACAGTGGCCAGGAATACAAATGATTTTACAGTATATATAGCTGGAATACTGATGTCAGTAAGGCATCTTACAACAAGAGCACCGCATAACGGTTGCTATGCTCGGCTGCGAAAGCTTGTGTTTTTTTTTATAGGTCACAGTGCCTCGACCTTTGACCTAGTGACCCAAAATGGGTGTGGCGTGTAGAACTCATCAAGGTGCATCTACATATGAAGTTTCAAAGTTGTAGGTGGAAGCACTGTGATGTTAGAGGCAAAGTTAAAGTTTTATATTAGAGATCACAGTGACCTTGACCTTTGACCTTGTGACCCAAAAATGGGTGTGACGTGTAGAAGTCTTCAAGGTGCATGTACATATGAAGTTTCAAAGTTGTAGTTGGAAGCACAATGATGTTAGAGGCAAAGTTAAAGTTTTATATTAGAGGTCACAGTGACCTTGACCTTTGACCTAGTGACCCAAAAATGGGTGTGGCGTGTAGAACTCATCAAGGAGCATGTACATAGTTGTAGGTGGAAGCACTTTAATTTTAGAGCCAATGTAAATGTTTTAGCACGATGCCGGACGGCTGAAGACGAGGAGGCTATGACAATACCTCGGGTTTTCTCCATAAACAGCCAAGCTAAAAAGAAGCTCAAATTAAAATATTTGGCAGCTAACATTAGTCCAAATAACAGAAGCTCCACTGCCAGTGAGCCAAGTAGATAACAATAACCACAGCAAACTACTTTAATACTTATTTCTTAAATCAAACTAGACGACAATAATACCTAATTCACAAATAATACATCTTACCTATGCTTATCATCTTTGAATTATACACAGTGGTCCACAGTGTCAGATTGTGACAGGTCTTCTGCTTATAATAGTCTCTTCCCTGCCCATACTTTCCCTGCCCATCTTGTCCCTGTCCATACTTTCCAGCCATGACTTCTCTACATAGTTTCTCAACACAATGACCATACTTAATACTGCTCCCGATGTTGCTAAGTGTTTTAAATTCTTCATTGCAAATTTCTGTCTGGAATGTAGAAAATGATGTGTGCAGTAGGCAGATGGTTTAAGCCTAGTTGTACAGTTTCATACTGTTTTATATTCAAACAGTGTCTATTAAACTTACAACAATTGTATGATCAACACTCCATTATTTTTCACATAATATTATGTACTGCATGTAATGAACGGAATGATCTTTATATGTGCTCCTGTTTGATTAAATCCATAACTATGCAAAAAAAGAACACTGAAAAAAATTCAGAAGTTGAAAACATTATAATTTGAAAATATTTTCATTCAATAGCACGTTCCAAACTAACAAGATATGTGTTTGTCAGAAACACTATGTCCCCTTCTGCGCTGCTTTGAAGCTATATATTTGACCTTTAACCTTGAAGGATAACCTTGACCTTTCACCACTAAAAATGTGCAGCTCCATGAGATACACATGCATGCCCAATATGAAATTGCTATCTTCAATATTGCAAAAGTTATGGCAAAATATTAAGTTAAAGCAAACAAACACACAAACCAACCAACTAACAGACAGGGCTAAAACAATATGTCCCCCACTATAGTGGTGGGGGACATAAAAATACTCAAACGTGTGAACATGGTCTCACCAACACAGTGATCTTATGGTCCTCACTAATCAAGTGCATGAAGGCACCGTTTGGGCTATAAAGCGAGGGCTTCATGTCGTCCATTCTATCGCTACACGGCAGACATTGGTAGATGGGCGGGAGGTCGTAGTCAGGGCAACTCAACTCACACAGCAGGTCCACTCCTAGAATATAAGTGCCTGGCTTGTGAGGTCTATAAGTGTTTATCATATGCCAATGTCAAGTAAACTGGAAATAATACAACTAAGTAATGGATCAGTCTCCATCAGTATCTTTCAAAGAGCAGGCATGACTGAGGACTGAATGGCCTGTCTTGAATAACATATGTAGCCAGTCTTTAGCTCCATATCTGTGACCTTTTAACAGATATAGGATGTTTTGAAGTTTGTCATTAAATGCTTTAAATTGATAAATGTTAACATTGGAAATAAAGGGCTCCAGAAAAAAATAAACAAGAGGGCCTAAAAGGCCCAAAGTCGCTCACCTGAGATAACAAGATATTAATGGGACAAATCTTCTGACCAAGTTTCACGAAGATCGGAAAATAAATGTGGCCTCTAGAGTGTTAACAAGGTTTTACTATAGCCATTTAAGGAAAAATGCCCCGCCTCGTGGCAGCCATGTTTTTCAACCAACCGGCATCATTTTTAAACTCATCCAAGATATTACATGTAGTTAGTTAGTCCAGGTTGTTCAACAGTTTAGATCAGCTCTAGGAATTCAGTTTGGATTTATAGGGCATTCTGTGAGTAAATCTCATCTGCAGCTGCAAAGTTCGGTTTGTTCACTTAAACTCAGATGGGGACTACTTATTATTTTAATGGAACATTTAGGCTTACAGCTGGACACGTGTACCTATAATTGTTATATAGTTGGAAAAGAAAATCAGGAAAATTGAAAGGAAAGTGGACTCAAAAATGACAATGACTGTGTTGTCAATTAAATCGTGTTGTTATCAATCCTGACACGAAGCTAAGTGACAAGAATTACATTCTCAATTCATCAAACCACGCATCACGTCATTTATGGAACTATGTAACTGCACCAGTACTAGTTGAACATCAAAAAGAAGGCACTTTAAAGAAGTTCAGACTACCCCACATTTTCTCTGTCAATTTGAGATTTGAGATTTTGTTGGCGTGATATTTAAATTATGTACATCAACCAAAAGATTGGAAAACAAACATGTCACTAGCAACTTCCACCAGCCAGTGTCTATTCTAGAAATCCAAAAGTAGGGAGGAAATTCCGCCCTCATTTTGGAAAATAGGAGGGATTTTTCAGAAACAGGGGGAGGGGGTATTACAAAATTCCATTTTAATACATTTGAGATTTAACAGTTTTTACATTATCACATACCATCAAGTCATTGAACTACAATAGTAACTGCTTTTCAATAAAAAAAGCACTTTCCATAGTATTGCTCTGACTAGACTAAAAGAACAACTATAAGATTTCACGTATTTCTGTATAATTTTAAATAATAAAAACAAACATTAACGGATTTGCATGCATACTATTATATTAAGGGCTCCGCGCTTCTAAGAGTTGACAAAAAAATTGATTCACCCACACTTTCCATGCGGATGAAGTGACGCTTTACATGCAGCATGATTTTCGCGCCATTTTATTGAGACAAAGATAAACATGAAATACATTGAAGCTAGAATTTTTAACCGTTCCGTTACCATTAAAAATAAAAGAATGTTATGGATTAAAAATATGAGAATTCAACAAAATGTTTACAGTTGTGTATTAGGAGTTCAATGATTATTTGTTTAAACGCTTCACATATGGAATTTTGACAATATTATGCATGAAATTCACAATTTCCACAAGGATTTCATCCGGACGCTAGCATCAATTTTTTTTTTTAAAGAAACTGACCACAATTTAATCCTTGAAGTGTGCACTTTTTGGTCCAATTATTGTGTTAAGTAAAATGAAGCCAACAAACTGCCAAAGAACCATGCACTTATGGCAATTATGCCACGTGTCATCTGCAGCATTTTACAACAGGTATTGACTGTGTTCAAGTGCTGTTGTTAATCCAAAGAGTGCCCTTTCATTTGCCAATATCCATTTTTTTTCAACACTACTATGCTCCGCCTTAATGCAGGCTTTACCTGGGTAAAGAGATATATGTAAACGACAGAAGATCGTTAATCAGCTCTAAAAAAATTCAGCAAAGTCGATATAGCTTCGATCTTTAAAAAAACTCCTGGATGCATGCTGAAAATGTGCACAAATCCCGCAATTCCGCAGTCCAGAATGGACACTGACCAGGTACCTAAAATAAATTACATGGAAACACGAGTGACCATTCTAAAAACTTACACCCCCCCCCCCCCCCACCCTAAAAAAAAAAAATTATTAAAAGATGGTTAAACAATTTAGAAAAGGTACAAATGTACTAGTTACCTATGATTGGAATGTCGATATTGTTATCTTTCATTCTGTTCAGAACATTATTCAATGATGTTTCTTCTTTTACTAACAAAGCCTTTGCTCTTGGGATTTCTTTAACACATGGCATTAACAATGCATTCTTTTTCTTCATCTTTCTTGCTTGTGAGTGAACATTTGCTTTTCCATTAAAATCCAAATTATATTGGTTTACATCATATGAACTGTTCGCACTATTCATGGGACTGACAACATTGGCAGTCTTTGCAGTGACTTGGCTAGGGTTATATGTCATGCGTGTGCTACCAGCACTTATTGGATTGCCAGACCAAGTGTTGCATCTTGGCATAATGTCATCAAACACATATTCACCCGATTGAAACTTTGGATTTACAAAGCCCAGTTCTGATTGTTGGCCGAAATAGGGTTGTGTCGATTCAACTTCAACTTTGTTCTCATGACTTGAATCAAAGCTGGGAGCAGAATTTTGTGTCTCAATAGGAAACCAATTATCTTGATTTTTGCCTGTCATTACTATCATTCCAGTGGGAACACCAGTCTGTAAATCCAAGTTTCTGTTAAATTCCTTCATGCCACCGCTCGAGTCAGATTTCAAGGACTTCAATGTTACATTTGCTGCTGGAGCACTGGAAACACATTGACTGATTTGTTCATTTTTGAATTCAGCCCGGATCTTCTTTATCTCAGTGTTCTCCTTCTGGCCACTGGACAATGTGTGGGGTCTTTTCTGCGGCGTTCTTATCGGATTCTTGCTGTTATATTCCCTGTCCTCCAGCCATACATCAACATCACTGCGTCCACTTCCAGATCTAAAAGTCTCAGAAGAATTCCTCTGTTTCTTAAATGTTTCCACATTCACATGAGTTTGAACTCTTTCCTCATATTCAATATTCATTTCTACTTTAGCAGATGGCATTGTCTGATCTCCAGATCTGGTTCTTTTCACAGACCGTTCAGTCTCATGTTCAGAGGCCTTTTCTAGACTCTTTTTGAACAGTTTGCTTTTTGGACCCGTGTCCTTTTCACGACTATTTTGTTTATGGCTTTCAAATCTTTCATGGCTGTTCCTGCTTTCAAGTCTCTCATTAAGGTCTTGTTCTATGCTGTTTCTACATTCACTTTTCCCATGATTTTCTACTTGAACAATCTCATCACTGCAGTTCCATCGAGATGGCCGCACTCGAATCCTACTGCTTCTTCTAGCCTTGTTTGAATCCTTCCCTGCATGAGAAAGAGACCAAACAACTAAAGCAAAATCTGCATCGGTAAATGTTGAACCCATCAAATTCATTATCGGATTCTATGACTCAACAATTTTGTTTAGTACTTTAATTGTATACAAAAAAATCCAGACATGATCATAGCTGAAATATTATACTGAAATTTAATAACTAGTAAAAAAAAATATAAAAATATTGCATATATTAACAATGAATGTGCTTAAGAGTTTGTAAACACAATTGTCAGCCATTTTTTTTAATATACAGGAAGAAGGTACATCATAATTACTCTTCCTCCATCGGAAAAGCCTAAATAAATGTATTTGTCCTTTCAGAAATTAGGCATAGTAATTAGGATTGCCAATCTAAATTAACCAATTCCCAAATCACATATTCTCTTTGAGCACATCCAGCAATATTCTTATTTACTGGCCTTCTGTTAAAGATTTGCCGAGGGGAGCTATACACGTGCTGTTAAATATTTGGACGATTGCAAGATAGTAATAACAAACATGGTATTGGTTTAGCATGTTGACCGCTACACAAAGGAAGCCAATTTTATCAACCTTTCACCAGAAAGGTGTTATTTTATGGCTTTTTGACAGGAATCAGCATAGGTTTGATAAGGTTAATTTGTCAATTCTTACATATTGCGTATTTTAGTAAGGCGTTATGGCTCTTACTTAAGAATTTCACTGTTAAAAAAACAACAAAGGCTAATATTAAACTTCCAATTTAATTATCAAAATAAGACAAGAGTAAAGTTGACACTGTAATAACATTAATTATACCGCAAGGATCCATCGGCCGTAATTTTTTTCATGAACAGACAGTAACTTTAATCCAGTATTGACGGATTTCTTTTATATATACTTATATGACAGTTATTTTAAGTTATTAAAACATTCTGACTAAATTAAATCAATACAGAACAAAAACAATTTTTTTAAATAAAATACATTTTAATTATTAAATACTTACCTGCTATCTCATGCTTCTTTTTTCCAAGGGAAATTAACTCATCCGGAACTTTAACTGGGAATCTGCCACCTCAATACCATAATACAGGCCAGGTTTAACAAAGTGCAATGCAACCTAGCCAAAAATCGGTAACCAACCCTCAATATTCTTTCAATATATATACAAAAATATTAATGAATAGCAGGGTGGGAGGTGGGACTTTCCGATAGCAGGTAAGTATTTAATAATTAAAATGAATTTTATTTAAAAAATTGTTTTAATGTCATAACAAGAGTTCCGCGGTCGGAGATGACCGCATTGAAGCCGGATTTTTGATTTAAATGACAGGAAAGTACCTTTCGTGTTTTTGTCAATGCAATACTTAAATTACTGAAATATTGTTCAAAGGTCAAAATGAAATGTAAGTACTTTTCAAGGCATGAGCAAACCTTGTGTTATGTTTTGAATGCATGCATATACATGAACAACAATAACATTTAAGGTCACAAATATGAACTTGAATTGACAATTAGGAAAGTTTGATCTCAATTTTTTTATTAGCAAATTAGTAACATATTGTTTGAAGTTTCCATCAATTTCATTATCAAATGTAAGAAAATAAACTTAGATGAAATAATACTATTTATTGTTTTGCTTTCACATACCTACACAGAAATCCAGACAGCTTTATGATCACTCCAAAAGGTTTCTATCACACCAGTTCTAGCAGTGACCTTGACCTTAGAATGAATGACCTTGAAATGACCAGTGGTCATCTAAGTGTGCTTGCAAACCTTCATGTCAAGTTTGAAGACTCTATGTCCAAGCATACCAAAGTTATAACAATTTTAACATTTTAACATTTAAGGTCACAGTGACCTTGACCTTCAAATGAATGACATTGAAATGACCAGTGGTCATCTTCTAGTACTGGCCAATCTTTATTTCAAGTTTGAAGACTCTAGGTACAAGCATACCAAAGTTATAACATGAAATAAGAACTTTAACATTTTTACATTCAAGGTCACAGTGACCTTGACCTTCAAATGAATGACCTTGAAATGTCCAGTGGTTACTTACTAGTTCTGGCCAACCTTCATGTCAAGTTTCAAGACTCTAGGTCCAAGCATACCAAAGTTATAACAACTTTAACATTTTTACATTCAAGGTCACAGTGACCTTGACCTTCAAATAAATGACCTTGAAATGTCCAGTGGTTACTTACTAGTTCTGGCCAACCTTCATGTCAAGTTTCAAGACTCTAGGTCCAAGCATACCAAAGTTATAACAACTTTAACATTTTTATATTGAAGGTCACAGTGACCTTCACCTTCAAATGAATGACCTTGAAATGACCAGTGGTCATCTGTTAATCCTGGCCAACCTTCATGTCAAGTTTGAAGACTCTAGGTCCAAGCATACCAAAGTTATACCATGAAATAAGAACTTTAACATTTTTACATTCAAGGCCACAGTGACCTTGACCTTCAAATGAATGACCTTGAAATGACCAGTGGTTACTAACTAGTTATGGCCAACCTTCTTGTCAAGTTTCAAGACTCTAGGTCCAAGCATACCAAAGTTATAACAACTTTAACATTTTTTATATTGAAGGTCACAGTGACCTTGACCTTCAAATGAATGACCTTGAAATGACCAGTGGTCATCTGTTAATCCTGGCCAACCTTCATGTCAAGTTTGAAGACTCTAGGTCCAAGCATACCAAAGTTATACCATGAAATAAGAACTTTAACATTTTCGAGCACGCCGCCACCCCGCCACCCCGCCACCCCGCCACCCCGCCCGCCCGCCCGACAACATCAATCTATAAGCCGAGATTTTTTCGAAAAAAATCCGGCTAAATACTGTCCTGCTATCTCATGCTGATTTTGCAGCTGCGGTGGGAAGATTGGTATATATTTTCCCAACACAGTAGAACCCATAAACAGGGTTATCAGCTAATGATAGCAAAACCTTAAACAAGAGTTATCAAGTAATCTTCGTTAAAACGGTTTTAATTATGACTTCTCGGACAAAGTAATATGTCTATGTCGTAAAGAAGACACTACCGTTAGTGAAACCACAACAAGCCCAAACATTTACAAATTGTATTGTTGGCACTTCAGAAAACGAAGATAAAAAGATGACAAAGGTGGTCGGATTCCTCCAGAAAACAGCTTAGAGCACGTCAAAAAGTGGGGAGTGACTTATATATGCCCACAAAACAGACAGAGCTTTTAATTCATGCAGTCAGATCCTAAAAAGGAATGAATCCTTAGATAGAGATAAGAGTAACTTTCCATAGTCGAGGTCTAACCCTGAGAAATAGAAGCCGAAGACAAATCTCCCCCCTTTTTTAGGGAAATGAAGAGTGTCTTTTGAGAACCTCGAATGAACTCCCGACTATCACTGCTGAGATAGAACTTCAAAGCCCCGATTGCCCATAGAAGTTTATCCTCATCTTCATGACTACCAGTTTAAGAAAACTTGGAAACTTGAAGGTTTTTTAGAAGCCATATAGAGGACTTGATATTAAGCAAGGATTCCTGGCTGACACAACAAAGTGAAGACGATCCAACTGGAATTTGTAGTATTCAACAGAAAAAGCATGAATTTTCCTTCTCCGTATGGTAAAAGCCATAATAAGAAGGAAAATCGTCTTAAAATTATAATGGAACTGTAGATAAGCCTGATGAAAAAGGTTCATAGGAAGCTCATTAGGCATCCCAATACATGTAACACAAGCCAAAACCGCTTAAGAAGGTAAAGGAACGAAAAACATAGTGTTGACGTTCCATAGCTTGGATCAGTTCCAAAATAGGTAAGACAGCACAGAGTTGTGATGACTTACACTAAACAAGGTATACGAAAGCATAGTCCCTATCCTTTGATGAAGAAAAGAACAAATTTCTTATCAATAACAAGAGGGCCATGATGGCCCTGAATCGCTCACCTGACTAACCAAATACAATCCCAACCCAGATGTCATCAGGATAAACATTGTGGCCAAATTTTATAAAGATTAGAAGAAAACTGTGACCTCTATTGTCTACACAAGGTTTTTCTATAATTTGACCTAGTGACCTAGTTTTTGATCCCAGGTGACCCAAATACAATCCCAACCCAGATTTCATCACGATAAACATTCTGACCAAATTTCATAAAGATTTGATGAAAACTGTGACCTCTACTGCCTACACAAGGTTTTTCTATTATTTGACCTAGTTTTTGACCCCCAGATGACCCAAATACAATCCCAACCCAGATTTCATCAAGATAAACATTCTTACCAAATTTCATAAAGATTGGATGAAAACTGCGACCTCTATTGTCTACACTAGGTTTTTCTATTATTTGACCTATTATGTGACCTTGTAGTGAAGTCATCGATTTGTGAAGTACGGAAATATGATTGACAGTGGTACCTCCAGAATTGGAGGTCTGATGACAAAAAAAGCCGAAAACCCTAGAAGTAACCTTAAGGGGGTCTATCATGCTGAAAGAATGCTTTGAAGTCTTCAATTCTGACTTGATTAATCCATTGACCTCAAGACTCCTAACCGGGACAAATTCCGAAAGGAATACGACCAGTTATAGTAAGACGGCCTGTTATGACCAGAAATGTAATAGAAGAAGAACTTTAAGATGAGGTCCCTCCAGATCCTAGCATCTAAGATCTGAGTTCAATAGCTCCCAAGCCATCTACAAGACTGTAGGCGCCATGCAGTCAATCTGATTGGCAATCCTATATATCAAAAACCTTTTTGATTCCAGTAGCTTGAAATTATGCACTGTCTTTGGAGCAAAAGAAAAGCAGAAGTCGATACGAAAAGTCGTCTTGCTAATCCTGCTAGCATCACGTATGTGTTCCAACTGTTCCGTGACACTGACTGCAAAATCTGTAGCCGACAGATTAAAGCGCTTAAAACAGTTCATCCTTTGAGTCTCGAACATAAATTAATAGAGATCAAATAGTAATGTTCGAACTCCATGCTAGACTCCGAGCCCGCTTTAGCCGATCTATCTGCAAGACCAGTAGTCTGTATGTAGCTGGTTGAGATAGAAGTAGAAATAACAGATATAGGTATTTCATAATCTTCTAGTATAAGTAGTTCATAACCAGCACAAGAATGGATAGCTGGTCAGGAAAATCAACCATAGACCAAGTCAGCGGAGATGATTTGGTAACCAACGGTTGCCAGTAGAACAGCATGGTAGAAATAAACCATTATTTGATAAAACAAGCATGGCTTACCTTTACAAATAAAATAAAATCCATTAAATCCACATAAATTAATCCGAATGAGAAATAAATAGATAAATAACCCAATCTATTCAAAACCCCAATCAACCAAGTGAAATAAATCGAAAAACAATTTTCAATTCAGAGCCTTGAAAGACACGTATAAACCTGGTCGATCCGGAAAGAATATTGAGGGTTGGTTACCGATTTTTGGCTAGGTTACATTGCATTATGTGTAACCTGGCCTGTATTATGGTATTGAGGTGGCGGATTCTCAGTTAAAATTCCGGATGAGTTAATTCCCCTTGGAAAGAAGAAGCATGAGATAGCAGGTCAGTATTTATGACATTAAAAATATGGCCACTGTAATTTTACCATAATAACACATGTGTTCTTAACCATTCCTTGAACAGATGAAACAACACTTCACTATATCATAGCACACAGGATGGTATTTCATACCTGCATCTTGCATGGCTTTCTTCAAGTCCTCGCTGTCAATTGCCATCTCAAGCATGACGTCAAGCTCTCTTACAGCGTCCTCTGTGGTCTGTATCAAGCTGGCATAGTCCGTAACCTCAGTTATGGAATCCCCACCACTTCCTGTGGCTAGCTCGTAAAGGTAGTGGTAGTTCTTCTTCTGAAAACATGAAGTTTTTGAGGATTAATCAACAAGAGGGCCCTGGGAAGTTAAGTGATAATAGTTTTGCTTCTTCTGTTTATCTGGATTGTTCAGTAGTATTTCAGTGATCATCACATACTTAAATTAGCATTCAAAGACTTTTCATGGATAAGCTGGTTTCCAGCTTTAAGTGCACATACTAATGCAAGTGACAAGTAACTGGCAACTGCCCCACTTCAATTACAGGTAAATGGAAGAATGGACGAATTTTCTCCATCCAATATCACCATAATTATTTCACCTTGATTTAATCAGCCATCATATTTACCCTTCAAACACATATATTTTCTTTCTAAAATACATGAGCCCTGCTCTGGGGAGATGGGTTTAGAGAATGTGCGTAAAGTGCTGTCCTAGATTAGCCTGTGTAGTCGCAACAGACCAATTAGGGAGAAAACTTTCTACCTTAAATGGATTTTCTCTAAGAACAGACTTCCTTTAAACAAAAAATACAACAAATTAGCAAACTTTAGATAGGCGAATCTTGGACGACACATTACACACTTTTATAATATACCTGTTTAATGCTTTTAACAAAATACAGGTTGTATCAATCATTGAAATAAAAAATCCTGTATTACGCTACTCGCTGTTTCCAATTCCGTATTACCATACTAGCCGGACTACTTCGACCCATTTAATGACGTCACATTACGCGCACCGAAAATAGAAATATTGTATATTACGAAATATATTACGCAGTACATCGTGTGACGTCATTTCTGTGACGAAACACAATTTAGTTTTATCTAAACTCTATGGAATTTAAGGACCTGTCGGACGTGGTGTTTTTTAACAGTAAACTATTTGTAAAAAATATCGAACGAATTCAAAACGTATTTTGGAGTGTGTGTTTATCATGCATATCGATAAATGTATATTTCAATAGGAATACAATAAAATAGCGTGGTTTAAACTAAGTTTCGATAAAGACATGGAAGATAGAAGTGGAACTGCATATTGTTTGAACAATTTATTATTGGAACAATTGACTAGCGTAATATTTCGTATTAATTATATACATGTTTAATGCTTTTGACAAAATACAGGTTGTATCAATCGTTGAAATAAAAAATCCCGTATTACGATACTCGCTGTTTCCAATTCCGTATTTCCATACTAGCCGGACTACTTCTACCCATTTAATGACGTCACATTACGCGCACCAAAAATATAACAAAATATATGACGTAGTACATCGTGTGACGTCATTTTTGTGACGAAACAAATGGTTTTATCCAAACTCTGGAATTTGAGGACATGTCGGACTTTTAACAGTAAACTTTTGTAAAAAACATAAAACAAATTCGAAAAAAAATTTGGAGTGTGTGTTTATCATGCATAAATGTATATTTCGATAGGAATACAATACAATAGTGTGGTGTAAACTAAGTTTCCATATAGACATGGAAGATAAAAGTGGAAGTGCATATCGTTTCAACATTTTTTGTCATAAACATCGGATTAAAATTTAAAGTTGTCAACTTAATTGTTATAAACATTGGATTTATGATGGTATTAAGGTAAGCGCGTCGGAAACCTGTGTTTTCCCAGTTTGAATGTTTACACGTTAATTAACATAAACTGTTTTCATACGCGTCTTAAATAAACAATGACGTACCGTTGACCATTGTTTTGTCAGTTTTGTTAAAGTAAACAAGGGCTGTTTGTAAAACATGCATGCCCCCCATATGGGCTGTCAGTTGTAGTGACAGCCATTTTGTAAATATTTTTTTTGTCACTGTGACCTTGACCTTTGACCTAGCGACCTGAAAATCAATAGGGGTCATCTGCGAGTCATGATCAATATACCTATGAAGTTTCATGATCCTTGCCATAAGCTTTCTTGAGTTATCATCGGGAAACCATTTTACTATTTCGGGTCACAGTGACCTTGACCTTTGACCTAGTGACCTGAAAATCAATAGGGGTCATCTGCCAGTCATGATCAATGTACCTATCAAGTTTCATGATCATAGGCCTAAGCGTTCTTGAGTCATTATCCGGAAACCACCTGGTGGACGGACCGACGGACCGACCGACCGACATGTGCAAAGCAATATACCCCCTCTTCTTCGAAGGGGGGCATAAAAATACAGTTGTAAACTGCTTTCGTCAGTTGTTGTATATAATAAAAGGAATAAGCTCTGTGTTCCATAGGGAGGCTCAGATAATTTTTTAGATAATATTTCTTAAATGAAGGCACAATGGGCTCAAGGTTGATCACTTGAGTTTGTGTTTAGGAATTTTCAACAAGTAGTGATAAATTTTCTATACACACACTGAAAACTCTTTCAAATGAACTGTATCTTGTCATTAATAATGTGGAAACTCAATGCATGTATTTAAACACAAGGTTTTCCAAGGTAGATATCACACACTTCACCACTCTGCAGTCAACATGAAAAAGTCTTGCCAATCCTTATCCAATAAGAATTAGCTCATAGTTTCTTAGTTGATAAGAAATCCTACCTTTAAATCCTCAGGATCTAAATTTTGACATGAATTTACCCAGTTCTAAGCTTTGTCTGGATATGGACATTCAGACTTCAGTGTAATTAGGTCACATATGACAGATTTAAAGTGATGATATTTTGTTTATTTGAAATTTGACCTGGTGACTTAGTTTAGAGCTTCGACATTGTCCAGATGAAGATTCTGACCTTGTCTAATGAGTATTGAGTTAAACATGTTGCTTTAGCAAGGTTGATCTAAGAATTGATCTAGTGATCCAGTTTTGAGACCACTTGACCCTGAATCCAACTTTGCCAAGATTTTGTCAAAATAACCATGACCAAACATAAACAAGATTCATTCATTAACACAGCTTTCAGAATAGTCACAAGGTTGTTAAAATTCTGACCTTGTGACCTATTATTTGACCCCACTTTTGACCTAGCCACCTATTATTTCACCCCGCTTGACCAAGATTTGAAATTGGCCTATATATTGTCAAAATATAAAAAGAGACCAATTTTTATCAATATTGAGTCATAAATTTGGTTTTTACAGAGGTAAAAAGGTTCATCTAAGATTTGACCTGTTGAATAGGAAGTTTTAATTATTTATTTTAGAACTGTGGAAAAAGTATGCTCCACAAACTTCTTACATTTTATGAAGACGGCTGACAGAATGAGCAACAAACTAAACAACATAGTGACTCCAATATTAACCGTTTCTGCGGGGGTATATCTAACAAGAACAAACAGATTATCTAAACCAAGCACTGACCATGTATGCGAGCCTGTGGCTTCTTGAGGTGACATGCTGCAGGATACTGTGCCAGTCCAGTCTCTCCTCACACACGAAACACAAGTACCATGGGTCAGCAGTAATGTCGGGTCTCTGGAACTCTGTCACCTCCTTCAGACCTGTAACAGAGGAGCACAGCAGCTTTAAATGAGCCGTGCTCTGTGAAAAGGGGGTTTAATGCATGTGTATAAAAAGTCGTCCCCGATAAGCCTGTACAGTATGCACAGGCTAATTATAAACAACTTTTAGCAACTCTGCCCACACTGGATTTTTGCTAAGAAGAGTCTTTGAAAGGAATAATATCATAAAAACTGAGAAAAGTCTTTGATAAGCCTGCATTGACTGCACAGGCTTATCTGGGATGACACTTTACCCAAAAGCATTTAACCTCGTTTCTCAAAGCGCGACACAATGAAATGAAAGCTGAGATTCACATTAACCTCTACATTTTATTCCAGGAGACTTGTATTTTAAATTTACATGCCATATGTGCCAATGACCTTTTAGGTGTTGGTAAAGTTAATTGTGTATTATATTGATAAACAGTTCATTTAAGTATGATGAACACAGTGTTTTTGTTATTATTTCAAAATTCAGATTGCAGGGTTCATACAGATTTTCTCCAATGAAATTCAAGCACTTTTTAAGCACTTTTCAAGAGAAAAAATCCAAATTCAAGCACTTTTTTTGTCCAACCTACTGAAAACTGTATATTATTCTGTGGCCAATACTGACAATATTTTCGCTAAATTGGTCTCTTCTTGCCTAACATTCTATGTGAATTTCAACAGTCTGCACTACCCTGCTACAGTAACAACTGTTTAATCAAAAGAAAGTTATTTCATTTTGATATAGTAATTGACCAAGGCTTTACACATACCAAAAAAACCTTGTTATTTGTATTGAATATCATTATGTATTCTAAATGTTCATAACAGATATTCCAGTGGTATAATATAGCTGCTACAAAATGTTAAAGACAATTATGCATCTAATACAAATTAATTTTGAAGTAAAAATAGAAAACTACAAATGTACAGAATCTCGCAACGGAAATATAAAATGCCATGTATTAATTGAGGCTTGTAAAAATTATACTTATTAAGTAATTTTCTACAGCAGGTACACATGTACATGTAAAATCTGTTATAGATGCAATAGTGTACTGTGTATGTTCAGACTGAGAGTCTGCACTCATTTAAACAGATTGCAGTTTCTTCACAGTATCATCTATTTTTTTTGACAATAAGTCACGTGCAACTTTTTTGTCTTTTGTCTTTTGCAGTACGTCTGAATGAATTGGGTTAACCGAATGAATTTGCTTCACAGACAAACTGCATTTTAGGTGGCTTTTCATCGCCGATTACCCCATACTGTCAATCTCTTTACCTGTTCTGTGTTCTTTACAAGATGCTTTGACTTTAGAATCGGCATTGTCAACAACCCAAGGGTACTTCAAAAGCCACCCTTTCTGAAAAATGCACTTATTCGCTGGCATATTTGTCAGCACCGTAATGGCATAATGCGTACAACACAAACCGAAGTAGACCAATTGCCGGAAGATTAGTAGTAGTTGCCTCCCTAACATTCTTAAGCCCGTACCAACTCGTACCGATCCAGTACCTGCCCGTATGAACAGATCGGAACCGTCATAAATCGTGAAAAAAACAACGACTTCCGACTCACGGAAATTAAATATTTTTATCCATTTTTCAAGCACTTTTCCAGCCAAATTCAAGCACTTTCTAAGCACTTTTCAAGGATATGGTTGAAAATAAGCACTTTTAAGCACTCCAGATCGTTTTTAAGCACTTTTCAAGATAAACCTTGATTTTCAAGCACTTTTCAAGGTCTGTGCGAACCCTGGATTGGTATCACAATATAATTTTGATTTTGTTTCTATTCAATAGACCAATTGTTGTTACATTAATTTTTAATTGAAATTAAATTTTTATAAGTGCTGTTTATGGTGCATCAGCTCACTTGACTAATTTATGTTTTGAGCAACCAGACTGTTGGTCTATGTCTGGATATTTTGGAAAGTAGAATTGGTCGAGGTGTATTTGCTCCCCATTCCCCCATGAAAACATCATCAAAACCGAACACTGCCAAACAAGCATCTTGATGACTTCATTATGAATGGAAACTTTACAGAACTAGTGCTAGTTATGTGATCTCATCAGAAGAATGACTTAAAATGTTAATATACTAATTAACAAGGGCTGTTTGTAAAACATGCATGCCCCCCATATGGGCTCTCCGTTGTAGTGACAGCCATTGTGTGAATATGTTTTTTGTCACTCTGACCTTGACCTTTGACCTAGTGACCTGAAAATTAATAGGTACTGCCAGTCATGATCAATGTACCTATGAAGTTTCATGATCCTAGCCATAAGAGTTCTTGAGTTATCATCCGGAAACCATTTTACAATTTCGGGTCACCGTGACCTTGACCTTTGACCTGAAAATCAATAGGGGTCATCTGCGAATCATGATCAATCTACCTATCAAGTTTCATGATCCTAGGAATAAGCGTTCTTCAGTTATCATCCGGAAACCATTTTACTATTTCGGGTCACCTTGAACTTGACCTTTGACCTCAAAATCGATAGGGGTCATCTGCGAGTCATGATCAATGTACCTATGAAGTTTCATGATCCTAGGCATAAGCGTTCTTGAGTTATCATCCAGAAACCAATTCATTATTTCGGGTCACCATGACCTTGACCTTTGACCTAGTGACCTCAAAATCAATAGGGGTCATCTGCGAGTCATGATCAATGTACCTATGAAGTTTCATGATCGTAGCCATTAGCGTTCTTGAGTTATCATCCGGAAACCATTTTACTATTTCAGGTCACCGTGACCTTGACCTTTGATATAGTGACCTGAAAATCAATAGGGGTCAACTGCGAGTCATGATCAAACTACCTATCAAGTTTCATGATCCTAGGTATAAGCGTTCTTGAGTTATCATCCAGAAACCATTTTACTATTTCAGGTCACTGTGACCTTGACCTTTGACCTGAAAATCAATAGGGGTCATCTGCGAGTCTTGATCAATCTTCCTATCAAGTTTCATGATCCTAGGCATAAGCTTTCTTGAATTATCATCCGGAAACCATTTTACAATTTCGGGTCACCATGACCTTGACCTTTGACCCAGTGACCTGAAAATCAATAGGGGTCATCTGCCAGTCATGATCAATGTACCTGTGAAGTTTCATGATCCTAGGCCCAAGCGTTATTGAGTTATCATCCGCAAACCATTTTTCTATTTCGGGTCACCGTGAGCTTGACCTTTGACCTAGTGACCTGAAAATCAATAGGGGTCATTCGCGAGTCATGATTAATGTACCTATGAAGTTTCATGATCCTAGGCATAAGCGTTCATAAGTGATCATCCGGAAACCATTATACTATTTCGGGTCACCCTGACCTTGACCTTTGACCTAGTGACCTGAAAATCAATAGGGGTCATCTGCCAGCCATTATCAATCTACCTACTAAGTTTCATGATCCTAGGCATAAGCGTTCTTGAGTTATCATCCGGAAACCATTTTACAATTTCGGGTCACTGTGACCTTGACCTTTGACTTAGTGACCTGAAAATCAATAGGAGTCATCTGCGAGTCATGATCAATCTACATATCAAGTTTCATGATCCTAGGCCTAAGCGTTCTTGAGTTATCCGGAAACCATTTTACAATTTCGGGTCACCGTGACCTTGAACTTTGACCTAGTCACCTCAAAATCAATAGGGGTCATCTGTGAGTCAGTATCAATGTACCTATGAAGTTTCATGATCCTAGGCCCAAGCGTTCTTGAGTTATCATCTGGAAACCACCTGGTGGACGGACCGACAGACAGACCGACATGTGCAAAGCAATATACCTTCTCTTCTTCGAAGGGGGGCATAACAAGTAGAAAGGCAACTTTTTCTACCTTGATTACATTTCAAAGAGGAGTTGAAACAAAGTAAAAATGGCTATGTCAAAACAGCCCTTTCCCACTCAGAAACAAAGTAAAAATGGCTATGTCAAAACAGCATAAAACCAGAACAGACTGTTTGTAACTCGCAGTCTGTTAAGGTTTTATGCTTTTTGCTGCTCTTGAGTATCTAATGGTTGGAAATGGAGCCTTTAAAACTTGAATCTAGTAAGAAAGGTCTTCAATTGAATTTAACTTTCTAAGGGACTACAAACACGTCAAAATACGTATCTAAGAGGTAAAGGGTCAATCATATACCAATGAGTGGAGTGCGGGTAGATCGTGATCCGTGCACTCGAAGGAACTTTGAGGCGCGCTGGCATTTGACAATCGACTGCTTTTCAATACGCTGTTTGATCAACTCTGGAATAAAAAATAGAATGCACTACGAGTATACAACTATTTTAAACAATAGCACCGCCTTGCGGGTGCAGACCGCTCATCTAATTTGCTTTTTAAAGGTGTAGGGACCTATCTCAATTTCAATCACAAAGGAGGGAGGGGTGGAGTGGAGAGGGGTGTATAGTGTGGGGGTGTGGTCATTTATATCATTATCTTCCAAAAACGCAAAAAAAAATGCAAATTTTTTTTTTTTGTGGGGGGGGGGGGGATTCTTGGGTGGGATGGTTAGACGGTATTCCAAAAATAAAATAATAAAAACAAATATTTGTGTTTTTTAACCATGTTTGAAAAAAACAAGAGATGTGTTTGTCAGAAACACAATGCACCCTATTGCGCTGCTTTGATTATTTTTTTTGTATTTTGTTTACCTTTGACCTTGAAGGATGACCTTGAACTTCCATCACTCAAAATGTGCAGCTTAATGAGAAGGCCGCTTTGAAATATTATTTTTTTGACCTTTGACCTTGAAGGATGACCTTGACCTTGAAGGATGACCTTGACCTTGAACTTTCACCACTCAAAATGTGAAGCTCCATGATAATGCCGCGTTGAAATTATTATTTTCTTGACCTTTGACCTTAAAGGATGACCTTGACTTTTAAGAATGACCTTGACCTTGAACTTCCAACACTCATAATGTGCAGCTTCATGAGAACGACGCTTTGATTTTTTTTTTACCTTTGACCTTGAAGGATGACCTTGACCTTGAAGGATGACCTTGACTTTGAACTTCCACAACTCAAAATGTGCAGCTTCATGATAATGCCGCTTTGAAATTTATATTTATTTTTTTTTACCTTGAAGGATGACCTTGACCTTGAACTTCCACCACTCAAAATGTTCAGCTTCATGATAACGCCGCTTTGATTTAAAAAAAATTGTTTGACCTTTGACCTTGAAGGAAGACCTTGACCTTGAAGGATGAACTTGACCTTGGACCTACACCACTCAAAATGTGCAGCTTCATGAGATACACATGCCAAATATCAAGTTGCTATCTCCAATATTGAAAAAGTTATGGCCATACATACTGACGGACAGTTCAACTGCTATATGCCAGCCTACCAGGGCATAAAAATTATTTTTTTGGGGTGGGGGTGTGGGGGGGGGGAATAGTGTGAGGGTGTGGTGGTCATTTATTAGACGATCTTTAATTTAAAAAAATGGGGGGGATTGAGGGGATATTCAGGGGGGGGGATGGATTCAGGGGGGGGGGGGGCGTGGGGAATGGTTTTGACGGAGTCAATTGTGGTATGTCAGGTAAGAGTTGTTTTGTCATTGTATCAACCGAATCGAATCATAAATAAAGAAGTTATGGCAATTTTAGAAAAATTTAATAAATTGACCTTGAGAGTCAAGGTCATTGAAAAGTCAAGGTAAAATTCAACTTGCCAGGTACAGTACCCTCATGAAAGCATGAAAGTATTAAAAGTTTAAAAGCAATAACCTTGATAATTTAGAAGTATATAGTGGATCTAAACACAAAATGTAACCATATATTCAAAGTTACTAAGTCAAAAAAGGGCCATAATTCTGTAAAAATGACAACCAGAGTTATGCAACTTGTCCTTTACTGTCCTCTTATGATAGTTTGCGAGTGTTCTAAGTATGAAAGCAATATCTATGATACTTTAGGGGTAAAGTGGACCAAAACACAAAACTTAACCAAATTTTCAAGTATAAAGGGCCCATAATTCCGTCAAAATGCCAGTAAGAGTTACATAACTTTGCCTGCACAGTCCCCTTACCATAGTTAGTAAGTGTTGCAAGTATGAAAGCAATGGCTTTGATAATTTAGGAAAAAAGTGGACCTAAACACAAAACTTAACCAAATTTTCAATTTTCTAAGTATAAAAAGGGCACATAATTCCGTCAAAATGTCAACCAGAGTTACATAACTTTGCCTGCACAGTCCCCTTATGATAGTTAGTAAGTGTTGCAAGTATGAAAGCAATGGCTTTGATACTTTATAAAAAGTGGACCTAAACACAAAACTTAACCAAATTTTAAATTTTCTAAGAACAAAACGGGCACATAATTCTGTCAAATTGCCAGTCAGAGTTACAAAACTTTGCCTGCACAGTCCCCTTATGATAGTTAGTAAGTGTTGCAAGTATGAAATCAATAGCTTTGATACTTAAGAATAAAATGGACCTAAACACAAAACTTAACCAAAATTTTCAATTTTCTAAGTATAAAAAGGGCACATAATTCTGTCAAAATGCAAGCCAGAATTATCAAACTTTGCCAGTCCCCTGAAGATATTAAGTAAGTGTACCAAATTTGAATGCAATAGCATTGATACTTTATGAGAAAAGTGTACCAAAACGCAAAACTTAACCGGACGCCGACGCCAAGGTGATGACGATAGCTCGTATTTTTTTATCAAAAAATAGATGAGCTAAAAAAAACAACTGAAATAAAGAACATTTGATTGGTAAGTATTATATAAAGAAGACTGGTTAAGAAGACAAGAGGGCCTGAAAGGCCCAAAGTTGCTCACCTGAGATAACAAGATATTATTGGGACAAATCTTCTGACCAAGTTCCACGAAGATCGGAAAATAAATGTGGCCTCCAGAGTGTTAACAAGGTTTTACTATAGCAATATAAGAAAAATTGCCCGCCCCCTGGCAGTAGCCATGTTTTTCAACCAACCGGCATCATTTTTAAACTCTTCCAAGATATTATCAGGATGAATCTTCTGACCAAGTTTCATGAAGATCAGACTGTAAATGTTAACAAGATTTTACTATAGCCATATAAGGAAAAATGCCCCGCCCCTTGGAAGCCATTTTTTTCAAGCGAACATAATTATTTTCAAACTCATCCAAGATATCATTGAGACCAATCTTCTGACCAAATGTCATAAAGATTGGACAATAAATGTGGCCTCTAGAGTGTTAACAAGGTTTTACTATAGACATATATAGCCATGTACGGAAAAATGCCCCGCCCCTGGTGGCCATGTTTTTAAAGCAACCAAAACCATTTTCGAACTCATCCAAGATATCATTGGGACAAATTTTCTGACCAAGTTTCATGATGATCGGAAAATGAATGTGACCTCTAGAGTGTTAACAAGGTTTTAGTATAGCCATGTAAGGAAAATAGCCCCACCCCCGTGTTGGCCATGTTTTTCAACCAACCGGCATCATTTTCAAACTCGTCCAAGATATTACTGGGATGAATCTTCTGACTGAGTTTCATGAAGATCTGACTATAAATCAGGCCTCTAGAGTGTATATGGCCATATATAGCCATATAAGGAAAAATGCCCCGCCCCTTGGCGGCCATGTTTTTCAAGCAAACGTAACCATTTTTTAACTCATCCAAGATATCATTATGACAAATCTTCTGACCATATTTCATCAAGATTGTACAATAAAAGAGGCCTCTAGAGTGTTAACAAGGTGTTACTCTAGCCATATAAGGAAAAATGCCCCGCCCCCTGGCGGCCATGTTTTTCAACCAACCTGCATCATTTTCGAACTCATCCAAGATATTATTGGGATAAATCTTCTGATTAAGTTTCATGAAGATTGGAAATAAATGTGGCTTCAAGAGTGTTAACAAGATTTTTCTATAGCCATACATGTATATAGCCATTTAAGGAAAAATTCCCCGCCCCTTGGCAGCCATGTTTTTTAAGCAAAGGTTACCATTTTTAAACTCATCCAAGATATCAGTGGGACAAATCTTCTGACAAAGTTTCATGAAGATCGGAAAATAAATGTGGCCTCTAGAGTGTTAACAAGGTTTTACTATAGCCATATAAGGAAAAATGCCCCGTCCCCTGGCGGCCATGTTTTTCAACTAACCGGCATCATTTTCGACCTCATCCAAGATATTATTGGGATGAATCTTCTGACCAAGTTTTATGAAGATCAGACAATAACTGTGGCCTCAAGAGTGTTAACAAGATTTTACTATAGCCATATTTAGCCATATAAGGAAAAATACCCTGCCCCTTGGCAGCCATGTTTTTCAAGCAAACGTACCATTTTCGAACTCATCCAAGATATCATTGAAACCAATCTTTTGACCAAATTTCATGAAGATTTGACAATAAATGTGGACTCTAGAGAGTTAACAAGGCAAATGTTGACGCCGCACAACGTACAACGGACAAAAAGCGATCATAAAAGCTCACCATGAGCACGTTGTGCTCAGGTGAGCTAAAAAAGACAAGAAAACAAAAAAGTGTGCGGATCCTATGCCTAAATTTCCAGAAGCTGATAATGTAACTGTATGACAAATCAGGGCGATAAGCTTATGTTAGGCACATACATTTTTTCTAGAGATGAACAAAATGCCAAAATTGCAATTCAAACTAGAGGGAGCTGAGGTGAGGTGTCTGTCTTGGATCCTAAATGTTTAGTAGACATATTATTCTCCATTTAAGATATAATTTTTACATAAAATAGACCCAACCACTAAAAATTATAATATTTTCACGAATTAAAGGGACTTGTTACAGGTTGGCAAAATGACAATCAAATAAATTTGTCATACAACAAGAGTGCTTTATTTTTACAAAATAAGCATGTTAAAAGGTGAAATATATATTGATCTGCGTATCATGTATTAATTTGATAGCAAAGAAAATAATAGTTGCAACATGAAACATGATGATGCGATGAAACCAGGTCTTCAAAGATTTACATATATTCATCTAATTTAATTAAAACAAGTGTTCTGCGGTCGGAAACATATGCCCCCCAAATGTGACCTTGACCTTAAACCTAGTGACCTGAAAATCAATAGGGGGCATCTGCCAGTCATGATCAATGTACCTATGAAGTTTCATGATCCTAGGCCTAAGCGTTCTTGAGTTATCAACCGGATACCATTTGGTGGACAGACAGACTGACAGACGGACCGACAGACTGACCAACATGTGCAAAACAATATACCCCCTCTTCTTCGATGGAGGGCATAATATGATTTTACAATATCTAGTAAGGTCTTCTGGTAATCTACCTACACACACAATTTCCACATAACACCTCCATCCAAACTAAAGTTCATTTGCAGAAACTTGTTTCTTTTTTTTGGTATTAGCGCCTTGACATTTATCCAACTGGCTTGAAATCTCCAGCTAAATCTACATGACACCAACCATCGTATACACACACACACACACACACACACACACACACAAACTTTCACTGCACTACCTGTATCCAAACTTAGGTAAGTCAGTGGAACCTGTTTTTCTATATTAAGCAACAGTTAACTTGATCTTTAGCTGAATAGTCTCAAATGCAATCCCAAGCTTGGTTTGAAGGTAAGTTACCTACACACACAATGTCAACTCTTTTGAAACCAAAGTTATTGAGCAGGAACTGTCATTCTATTTTTAGTGACCTTGACCTTAACATTCCATAAGCAATGCCAATACAAGTCAATTAAGTACTTACATAACAAGAAATGTGTTTGTCAGAAACACTATGTCTCCTACTGCACCGCTTTGATTTATTTTATTTTTTTATCAATTGGCAGGTTCAGATAATTATCTCCCTTTAAAGCTTATAACTTCCCTAGAATTTTTTTTTTTACCTTTAACCTTGAAGGATGACCTTGACCTTTCACCCAGTCAAAATGTGCAGCTCCATGAGATACACATGCATGCCAAATATGAAGTTGCTATCTTCAATATTGCAAAAGTTATTGCAAACTGTTAAAGTTGGGGCAAACAAACAATCCAACGGACATGGCAAAAACAATATGTTCATCACTATAGTGGTTGTGGACATAACAAATTGAATTCCAATACTTTCACACTAACTTAATTAAACTGATTTTCTATTTTCAGTAACAGTGACCTTAACCCAATTTGTTATTCCACTTTGCAAATACAATCTGAATACTGTGAAAACATCATTATTTGTCAGGGATTAATTTTTATCTCTTTTGTCAGTTGACCGAGTGACGAATTCAAGATCCTTACGAATAATAATGTCCAATGCTTAAACAAATTTAAGACTGAATTACCTTCGGCATGAGGCATTAAAATTCAATATAATCCAAAAATCTGGGTTTGGTACAAAGGGGTGCACAATTCACAGTGTACGAAACTGAAATGTGGCATTGCTGTAAAACATGGATGCAGTTAAGCTGTATAGAATGCGTTGACTTTGTTTAGGTAGAATAGTAATGATTAATGCTAATTGTTAACAACTTTATTTCCCATTGTGTGTTTTGTGTTTTTCAACAGTGTTGACTAATCGGCAACTGGCTTAGTTGATTCAAACACTCGTTAACCGTTATTTGGTCCCGCTAATCCGCTTATCATAACAATTAATTTGTCAATGGCAAACAATAATAAGGGCCCATTACTATCACCTGATAACAAAAGACTTTATATTGGCATGTGACAAACAGGACTCCCAAGTGTCCTCCCTTTTCCCCACCATTATTTGTCGCAACCGAAACCTCGATTTAACTGAACATGTATTACAAACAAATCGGATATTGAAGGACGCATTTTTTTTCAAAATTAGAAATTAGCAAATTTAAGTGCTGACAAAATAGTCATTTTTTTTAATGATGAAATTGCAAGCTTACGAAAACAAAAAGGTTTCACAGAAAAAGCATTCCTACATCTCGACCACCTTTTGGCAGCATATACAAAGGTGTGTCCAAACATACAAACTATTTTAAAAATCTGAATGGTTGACACCCAGTCTTCTTAGATGTTTGCAAGAATCTGTCCACAAATTAATCAGCTAGGTAAGATGTGTTTCAAATACTCCCATTCACATGAATGTTGCAAATTGATGGTGACTGATTACAACTGAACCCAAATTACATGCTGAAATACCCATTATGTTTATGGAGCCACAGCCATAAACATTATAAAATGGTGTTTGACTGGTTTGCAGGTGTTGACATAAGGGTTGTGTGCCAGCCAGCTCAAACCCAGACCCTGCCAAGCCAGGGCCCAATTTAGCTTGAGAAATCAAAGTTAAGCTCATCTAAGTTACAAATCAGGTAACTGTTGAGATAATGTAAAGCTGGCTATTTTTTTTTAAGTTCAGCCCTTGATTTCAAAACATTCGCCATGGATGTTCACATTTAAAATTACCCAGATAGAAGGCATTTTAAATTTAAACCAACATTCAGACAAAGACAGGAAAAGAAGTCTCCTTTATGAAAAGTAGTTGACTTGTCAGTCATCTACCCATCCCATGGTTTGATCTTTTTAATAATTCATTATCTTCTTTTAAAATGATTAATATTTCTGATGTCACAACACATCCTTGCAATTTTAAATACAAAATGCGCTGTTCAGTTCATGTTTAAAACAAGGGACAAAATTGTCACAAAACCAGGTTTTCATTGTGAAAAAAAAATCTGATAAAGGGAGAAAACTCAAACTGAACTTTTAAAATGAACAAAAAAAATTAACCCCCTTTGTAAGTTTTTTTTTTTTAAATCTATTTTTAGTCGTGGCGACCTTGACATTGGAGATATTGACTTGATTCTTTCGTGCGACACACCGTCCCATGATGGTGAACAAATGTGCCAAATGATTTTAAAATCTCACAATGAATGACATAGTTATGGCCAGGACAAGCTAATTTATGGCCATTTTTGACCTTTGAACTCAAAGTGTGACCTTGACCTTGGAGATATCGACGTAATTATTTCGCGCGACACACCGTCCAATGATGGTGAACAAATGCGCCAAATGATTTTAAAATCTGACAATGAACGACATAGTTATGGCCCGGACAAGCTTGTTCCGCCCGCCCGCCAGCCAGCCAGCCAGCCCGCCTGCATTCGCCAATCTAATATCCAGTTTTTTCCTTCGGAAAACCTGGTTAAAAAAAAAAATTGTGATTGATCTTGTGTTCTTTTAATGGTTGGTAGAACAACACAAATGTATTACCGTAAATGTATAATTGTATAATTATAATAATAATTATAATGTATAATTTTTAGAGCAGAAAATCTAATACTGTTTGCATGTTCATAGGTCAAAGTGTTCTCAAGATATCCTGTAGAAACAAAATTACTGCAACAAGCCCATGTGACCTTGACAATTTACTGCAACAAGCCCATGTGACCTTGACATTTTACTGCAACAAGCCCATGTGACCTTGACATTTTACTGCAACAAACCCATGTGACCTTGACATTTTACTGCAACAAGCCCATGTGACCTTGACATTTTACTGCAACAAGCCCATGTGACCTTGACATTTTACTGCAACAAGCCCATGTGACCTTGAAATTTTACTGTGACAAGCCCATGTGACCTTGACATTTTACTGCAACAAGCCCATGTGACCTTGACATTTTACCAGTTTATTATGTATTATGACGGGTTTGTATCAAGAAGATTATTTGCTTAAATTAAAAGTCCACATTCTAGATATCTGATTCAGAAAGTTTCATCTTAATGTGTTACCATTGGAAACATTATATGAGCCATGTTTTGAGATAACTTGGCTTAATTTCAGTAGTGTAAAGTGTCATCTCTTAATTTCAGTAGTGTAAAGTGTCGTCTCTTAATTTCAGTAGTGTAAAGTGTCATCTCTTAATTTCAGTAGTGTAAAGTGTCGTCTCTTAATTTCAGTTGTGTAAAGTGTCGTCTCTTAGTTTCAGTAGTGTAAAGTGTCGTCTCTTAATTTCAGTAGTGTAAAGTGTTGTCCCAGAGAAGCCTGTGCAGTGTAAAGTGTCATCCCAGAGAAACCTGTGCAGTGTAAAGTGTCGTCCCAGAGAAGCCTGTGCAGTGTAAAGTGTCGTCCCAGAGAAGCCTGTGCAGTGTAAAGTGTCGTCCCAGAGAAGCCTGTGCAGTGTAAAGTGTCGTCCCAGAGAAGCCTGTGCAGTGTAAAGTGTCGTCCCAGAGAAGCCTGTGCAGTGTAAAGTGTCATCCCAGAGAAGCCTGCAGTGTAAAGGGTCGTCCCAGAGAAGCCTGTGCAGTGTAAAGGGTCGTCCCAGAGAAGCCTGTGCAGTGTAAAGTGTCATCCCAGAGAAGCCTGTGCAGTGTAAAGTGTCATCCCAGAGAAGCCTGTGCAGTGTAAAGGGTCGTCCCAGAGAAGCCTGTGCAGTGTAAAGTGTCATCCCAGAGAAGCCTGTGCAGTGTAAAGTGTCGTCCCAGAGAAGCCTGTGCAGTGTAAAGTGTCGTCCCAGAGAAGCCTGTGCAGTGTAAAGTGTCATCCCAGAGAAGCCTGTGCAGTGTAAAGTGTCGTCCCAGAGAAGCCTGTGCAGTGTAAAGTGTCGTCCCAGAGAAGCCTGTGCAGTGTAAAGTGTCATCCCAGAGAAGCCTGTGCAGTGTAAAGTGTCGTCCCAGAGAAGCCTGTGCAGTGTAAAGTGTCATCCCAGAGAAGCCTGTGCAGTGTAAAGTGTCATCCCAGAGAAGCCTGTGCAGTGTAAAGGGTCGTCCCAGAGA
Organism: Dreissena polymorpha; assembly: GCF_020536995.1. Taxonomy (NCBI): domain Eukaryota; kingdom Metazoa; phylum Mollusca; class Bivalvia; order Myida; family Dreissenidae; genus Dreissena; species Dreissena polymorpha. The sequence continues at coordinate 46,001,322 of NC_068360.1, forward strand.
AGCCTGTGCAGTGTAAAGTGTCGTCCCAGAGAAGCCTGTGCAGTGTAAAGTGTCATCCCAGAGAAGCCTGTGCAGTGTAAAGTGTCGTCCCAGAGAAGCCTGTGCAGTGTAAAGTGTCGTCACAGAGAAGCCTGTGCAGTCCAACCAGGCCAGTCAGGGACAAATATTTTCATTGTTGATGATTTTTTTTTATTAAAAAAAACTTCATAAATAGAAAAACTGCTTAAGGGGAAAGCATCATCCCTGATTAGCCTGTTTGGACTGCACAGGCTAATATGGCATGACACTTTATGCACATGCATTAAGCCCAGTTTTCTGCGAGTGTGGCTCAAATTAGCATCCTCTCATCACTTGTCTATCAGGGTTTTTTCCCCACTTTTTGGGAAGATAGCCCATGGCTTTGGAATTGGGAATTTTATCGGCATTTTCAAGAAATTGGGAAAATAAATTCATTATCAAACTTTTTGGCCCCAAAAGTCCACTGATTTGGGAAAATATAATTTGATATAACTCTTTATAATAATTCGAATTAAAAAACAAAATCATTATTATCTGTGCTAGATGTAATTGAAAAAAATTGAGATAAAAGAATCATAAAGACACTTCTTTCTATAAAAAAAAAATATATATATTTTTTGGGAAGTTGGGAATTGTTAAGCAAATTTTGGGAAAAAAGTATACTTTTTGCCATTGGGAATATAGCCGTTTTCGGCTATAAAAACGAGCCAAAAAAAACCTGTGTATATATGTACTTGTATATAAAATGACATAGTTTTTCTTACCATACTCCTCTTTCCAATTAAACTTTGCCTTTGGTTCCTTATCTGAAATAAATCATGACAACAACTTTATATATATAACATAAAGAGTGATTCTAAAAAGCTCTATTTTCTATATTAAGAGAATACAGCAACTGTGTCAACCATCCAGATGTTTTTAATTTGATTGATTGAAACTCGCCAGTATTTAGCTATGAATTTGAGAAGTAAGAAGTCTGTATGAATCATACTAATGCAAAAAAATAAAATAAAATATTTTGGATTGTACATTCAACTAACATTCCTAATAGAATCCAGTTATAAGTTATGGCACTAACTTTAACTATTTACCTGATTTGCTTCTGATCTTAAATGACAGCTTGCTCATGCCTGTACTTGGGTTTAGAACTGTATTCCCAACAGATTCTATATTGGATTTCACATTTTCGGAATCAGATCCTTGCTTTTCTGGCATAACAATCTTTTTCGCAGATTTAGCTTGTATATCAGATGACACTTGTTTTGCTTGAAGACACTTTTCCAGCTCCAAATTGTGGGCATCTTTTTGGGCCACAACACTGCCTGTCTGTACAGCATCCTTCTTTGATGCGTCATCCTTTATTAAATCTTTGTCTATACTATGTAAACGAATTGTCTTAGTGTTTTCTTTTTGTTCAACATGTGCACTTTTAGCTTTAGTAGTTTCCTTTCTTTCTATTACACCAAGTAAACATTTATCTGTTGAGTTTTCTTTTGCTTTTTTTACACCTTGTAAAATTTCAGCCTTAGTGTTTTCCTGTGTATTTATATTGCCATGTCCTTTCCTTATAGAGTCAAGGGTATACATACCCGCCCAGGGGGAGAAATACTTTTTGTCTAGAAAACAGAGAAAAATCATTTGACAAAATTAAAATGTTGGAAACAAATTAAGGGAGGAAATACTCTAAACCCTATACAAATTCTCATCAAACACCAAAACTTGTCACATTTAAATGATCCAGCCAAGTTAGCAATTTTTAAAAACTAATCAGGCATTGAAATGGAGGCAATCAACAAACAGAAGGAGCATTCACATCCCATAATTTGTAATTTTTATGTGCAACAGACTCAGAAGCCCCCACAATACGTATTTGGCTACAGACAAAGAGCATCTCTCCAACATAAAATGTAATAACAGATTTGTTATACTAAAATAAAAGGCACTGCTTGCTAGACTATTCTTTGGCTTTGATAGTGGCAGTCACCTGATAAAATGATGACACAGACATATATGAAGTTGAACATGTGTAGTAGTTATAGAGAAAATACAATTGAAACCCTCTAAATAGGATCCTCTCTATACTGGAATCATCTTGACAAATTGTCCAGTCCCATTTTTTCCGTATAAAACCATGAATAAACAAGGGACAAAATTGTCACAAAACCAGGTTTTCATTGTGAAAAAAAAATCTGATAAAGGGAGAAAACTCAAACTGAACTTTTGAAATGACCAAAAAAAATTAACCCCCTTTGTAAGTTTTTTTTTTTTTAAATCTATTTTTAGTCGTGGCGACCTTGACATTGGAGATATTGACGTGATTCTTTCGTGGGACACACCGTCCCATGATGGTGAACAAATGTGCCAAATGATTTTAAAATCTCACAATGAATGACATACTGTGAAACCATTATTAATCGTCAGGCATTAATTTTCATAAATTTCGTCAGTCGACCGATCGGCGAATTTAAGATCCTATCGAACAATCATGCTCTATGTTTGAACAAAAAAACAAACTAAGTTGAACAATATTTTAAAACTTTACCGTAGACGTGAGGCATTCAATTCCAACATAATCCATGCACACATTCACTGCTGTTTCGTAATCAAGATTAATCCGGTTTTGACACAAAGAGATGTTGATTACACAAGGTACTTAACTGACACGTTACACTTCTTTAAAACGCGTGTGCAGTACAGCTGTATCGAATGCGTTGACTTCGTTTATGTAGAATGGTAATGAATTAGCGCTAATTGTTTATAACTTTATTACCCATTAGGTGCATTGTGTTTTTCAGGGGTGTTGCATATTAGCCATCACGCAGCGAATGCCGATGAAAGACAATAAACCTAATGAAAAGATGACGATGTGTGATCAACATGCGTATTTATCACAAATAAATAAAGATTATTTTAATTGCAGTTTGTTGTTTGATTGTTGCGTTTAACCACACTTATTACTATTTTATATGTATCAATTTATTTATTTTTAAATTATTGACATAATTGATTTATATACCGGTAGTTTACTTTTTAAGAACAAACACACACATAGAGTTTATAATTTTAATGTTGATATCAGAATAAAAAAGCGTTTTATTTGAAAAAAAACAACACTTAACAATCTGGAACCTCTTTTGTAGTTTTAAAACAGTATCGACAGCATTTTAATAAAATTGTTATCAGTATGGCAATTATAATAATAGAATAAGACTAATTGGCAATTGACCTGCTGTTACAAACACTCGTTAACGGTTATTCGATCCCACTTGTCCGCTAATCATAACAATGAACGTGTGAAAGGCATATATTATGAGGGTCCATTACTGTCCCTTGATAACAAAAGACTAGTTAATTGGCATGTGACAAACAGGCCCCAACTCCTGCAGTGATTCTCAAGTGTGTTCCCGCATTCGTACCACGATTTTTCGCAACTGCGATTGATCGAGAATATGTATTACACACAAATCGGATATTGACTGACGCATTTTTTAAAAATTCAAAATCAGAAATCGGCGAATTTATGTGCTGACGAAATCGTCATTTTTATAAAAATGGCGAAATTTTGTGCTGTCGAATATAAATGGTTTCACAGTAGTTATGGCCAGGACAAGCTCATTTATGGCCATTTTTGACCTTTGAACTCAAAGTGTGACCTTGACCTTGGAGATATCGACGTAATTATTTCGCGCGACACACCGTCCAATGATGGTGAACAAATGTGCCAAATGATTTTAAAATCTGACGATGAACGACATAGTTATGGCTCGGACAAGCTCATTTATGGCCATTTTTGACCTTTGAACTCAAAGTGTGACCTTGACCTTGGAGATATCGACGTAATTATTTCGCGCGACACACCGTCCAATGATGGTGAACAAATGTGCCAAATGATTTTAAAATCTGACAATGAACGACATAGTTATGGCCCGGACAAGCTTATTCCGCCAGCCCGCCAGCCAGCCCGCCCGCATTCGCCAATCTAATAACCAGTTTTTTCCTTCGGAAAACCTGGTTAAATATCTTCTCAAGACTGGAATCCCCTTGAATCCGAATACCATTCTTTGGATCAAAATTGGGTAATTCCGTACGTATCTCTCTACCGGTAAGGACCGGTTTATTGCACCTCAGACATCAACAAATACTTGTGAAAAGCAGATTAAAGACACGTGAAATTAATAAAGGTGGTCAAAAATTTTGCCAACTGTAAAAATCGCAAAACAATTTGAAGACATTTGGCCTGTGATGTAAATATTGATCAATAGAAGCAATAATACTGATTATAATTACTGATAACAAACATAGGGTTCTTTAGTGTCTTTTGTTTTTGATGTAGGAAGCCGTGATAAATTTCAATAAGCTTAATGCTATTTAATTTGAATTGTTTATTACAATTGCTAATTTAGTGTCAATAGTCATATAAAATGGTGATTTGCAGAGTCCATGAAGCAGTTGCATCTAGGTATTCATTTTCCACATAAGGCTTTGTAATTGACCTTTTGAAAATAAAATAGTCAATATCCTCTCTAAACCGGAACCTTCTTTAAACCGGAATTTCCTCTCGGTCCCAGGGTCTCCAGTTGACAGGGGTTCCACTGTATAAACTTAAAGCTGAAAATTTATAAACTTAAAGCTCATTAAGATTCACTTTGAAGATACCTTCAACCACCTCAGGAAATGTGTACTGGGGCTCGTTTCTATTGTTGTACCCCACAATCCTGACCAGGGTGACCATACGAGGCGCCGAGGCATCAACCCAGCGCGCATACTGCTCCAGCCTCTGGGGTTGGTCCTTGATCACAGATTCGAGGTCCTTGTGGAACTTCATCTAGATTAGAGAAACATGGACACTACAGAACATTGGTTTGATTAACAAGACTATTGCCATATACCCTACCGGCCCCACCATTGCCAGAATATTTTTTTATTTTGTGTTATTTGTTGCCATAGCAACCAGAATTGTTGACGTAGGAAGAAAATGAAATGACGTGCATAATCTCCATATTGCCATCTATCCATGCTACAAGTTTCATGAAAAAATATGAAGAACCTTATAAAGTTATCGCAGGATCCAGAAAAGTGTGCCGGATCCACCATTTTCAGCAGTCTTTCTAGTCTATTTATTGCCATAGGATCCATATTTCTTGACGAAGGAGCAAAATGAAATGACATGCATTATCTCCATATTGCCATCTGTCCATGTTTTAAGTTTCATGAAAAAATATGAAGAACTTTTAAAGTTATCGCAGGATCCAGAAAAGTGTGACAGACTGATGAACCGACGGACACACAGAGCGCAAACCATAAGTCCCCTTCTGTGAAACCGGTACACCTGTAGGGGACAATTAATACATAAAGCAATGGTATTTCATGTAATATGTGTCCTTGATAACCGACTGGCGTTCCTAATAGCTCATCAACTAGATTAGAATGCAATAGAAACTACAGAACCATAATGTGACATTATGGAGGTTGTTTGCAACATGGACTGATTAATGAATATATATATAGAGCGATGATATTTCATGTATTTCACTGACGTTCACCCACCAGGTATTTGATGTAATGTGGATGGCTGGTAAGATGAAGGTGAACGTTGGTCACGGTGAGGCGTTGGTTGCAGACCTTACACTCGAATGTCGGCTTTTCCTCCATGTGGACGTCATTCATGTACTCTATCACCTTGATCAGACCTAGCAACAACAACAGCATGATACGCTTTATCATCATCCCTACCACCACCCCACCATCATCATCATTCAAGGCTTTTAGAAGGATATCTTATAAAAAAAGTGTTATCTTTACCAGACTCTCATTATAAACCTACTAATCCTCTTCATCCTCCTCCATCTCCTCCTCCTGCTCCTCCTCATCATCATAATAGAGTTAGATGACAAATATCATCATCTTCTTTCCCCTCTTTCCATTAACATCATCACCCATTTCAGCTTTAAGTATTTAATCCACAGAGGTATTCAGCTTTACCGAGGAATTCATACCAACAAGATGACCTCTTTAATACTAAACGTTGTATAACCAATATCATCACATATGAACATGAAAGTTTGTTTGTTTGCTTACTGTTGTTTTTGTGTGCAGATTTCATCAATCCTCAGTCATATCAGGGAAGTCATATGACCAACTGATACTTTTCAGGGGTAAGCATGGTTGAACTGGTGTAACAGTATTAACTGTACATACTTATGCCAGTTCAGGAACAGTAAATCGAATAGTCATCCAGCAGCATTGAGACCACAAGTTGGATCCCCACCAAGGGAGCATTCATGGACCCCCCCCCCCCCCCTAACAGACACCAAGTACTGTATCTACCCAAGAAACCGGACTTGCGAGTTTCTCATTTAGGTTTCGGTTTTTCAATAAAAAGGTTTCAATTAAAGTATTTATCCATACCCACAATCGGTTTCAGCATGTGTCTGTCATTCCGTCGTATGATGTCAAACAAGCGTGGCTCAATCACTGTCTGAGCTGGCTCGCTGGTCTTCCCTTCTTTCACTTCCTTTTCTGTCTTCGAGGTAGACACTTTTGGATCATCAGATACATCAACTGTAGAAGGTGTGTCGAAGAAGTTTATAAAATGTATCTAACATTATTAGGATGTTTAGCATAATAGGGGACATAATGTGAATGAAATAAATGAGTAGAAAAACATTAATTCATCAGACTTATACAATGCCTGAAATAATGATACAAGAGCACCACATAACAGGTGGCTCGCTCAGCTGCGGGTGCAGTTTTGAATAAATGAAAGCTCGCTCGGCTGCAGGTGCAGTTTTGAATAAATGAAAGCTTGACAGATTTTTTATTCATTTTATTTTTAGAGGTCACAGTGACCTTGACCTTTGACCTAGTGACCCAAAATTGGGTGTGGCATGTAAAACTCATCAAGGAGCAGCTACATATGAAGTATCAAAGTTGTTGGTTGAAGCACTTTGATTTTAGAGCCAATGTTCAAAACCTTGACAAAATGTGAAGGTTTTAGCATGACACGGATGGCAGACGACACAACGACGGACACGACACGACGAGCTGGCTATGACAATACCTAAGGTTTTCTGCAAAAGCAGCCAAGCTAATAATCATACCATGTAAATTCAGAATGAGTGGCAAGGGTGCGAAAGATACATTTGGTTTTTGTTTTCTTGTGTTTCAGCATTTTAACAGAATACAAATCATGAGTGATCAAATAAGCTCTATTTGTTCAATTCGTTCAGAAAAGAAAACATGTGTCACATGAAAGAATATTTGTACCAAATTTTCTTAACTACACAATTAACAATCATAAGCTTAAAGAAACAATTTTTTGACAGTAACAAATACTTCTGTTTAAAGAATTTACCTTTCTTCAATTTGTTTGAACTCTGGACTGAGTTTTGTGTTACTGTTGCCAAATGTGATTCACTTCCCTTTTTTACAACAACAACACTAATTCCCTGGTTGCCATGTTCCTCATAATATTTCTTAAGCTGGAACATGATGATTTCCTTTCTAACGGAGCCCCTGGCCATGGCATATGATGAGTTTTGAAACGTATTTACTCCACAATACGTTTCCTGGAAACAAATTTATAACAGCATACTATAATACAGATCATGCCAACACTTACATGCCTGAGATCAAATTTGATCACTAAAACAAAATAATCGTTTGGATTTGTTTCTCTTTTAACTCTTTCAGTGCTGGAACTGAATTTTAAAGGCCTTTGCAAACAGTTTGGATCCAGATGAGATGCCACAGAACGTGGCGTCTCATCAGGATCCAAACTGTTTGCTATTCTAATAGTATTCTTTAAAAAAAAATCGAAGAAAATGCTAATTTTAGAAATTCAGCAGACGACATTTTAGCAGACAACAAATTTCCCAGCATGCAGTTAACCTACCCACATCTATAGAGAATAACAGAACATTTCCCTGTATATATGTCATACATAAGGTGGGGCGTAAAATAAAATATTGGTGAAGCTTGCCATGCCGTTTTTTTATTCGTGCCAAGTCTGATACATTACAAAACGATAGGACAATAAACTTTTTTTTTGTCGATAAAGCCCCCATTTAATTAATTTTTTTATTAGAAATTATAAAATTTAATCGCTATGACTCTGCATTGACTGATATACAAGCTGCTTACTTGATATAAAACATTTATCAGGCACCTTTGTATCAAGCCCATATCAGCACAGAGGTATTATTAAAGACATATCCCAGAGATTAATAAAAAATAAGATGGAAAAAAGTGGCTTATCTGCGAGAAAATACCATACAGTAACTGATAAGCTTATTCACTCATAAATAATAATCACATATTATAAATTTCAATTCAAATTTGGATATGGCAAAAAAATTGCTAGTACTTAAGTCATTGAATCAACTACTTGTCAATCAAATTTCGATAAGGCAACCAATAACAAGGCAATAATCACAAGCAGGAAATTGTGAATTTGAACATTTCAAGGAGCATGCAAATGTGCAGGTATAAAATATAAAAGGAAGGCTTTTATTCTTCGAAGGCATTGCTTTTAAACCGACATTCCTTGAGTTCCATTATATTTATTTGGAATAGTTACAGGGCTTTTTTGGCTGATTGTATAGCGTTCATATGGTGGTATTCCCCACATCAAAAAAATTCTCACCATGTGCAGAAGTCCCTGTACATGACTCTTGGCCACGTCCCTGTTGCCAAGGACCTGTGAGCACATGCAGCAGAAGTAAACATGTCTTCTGGCACCTTCACCTTCCTGTATCTCCACAATGTGCTCCAGACCTACAGGGTTAAAAAGTAAATATTCAATCTGCTCCAGTCCTATAGAGTTAATCAGGGTTGGTAAATATACAATCTGCTCCAGTCCTAAAGAGTAAATTAGGGGAGATAAATATACAATCTGCTCCAGTCCTATAGAGTAAATCAGGGGAGATAAATATGCAATCTGCTCCAGTCCTATAGTGTAAATCAGAGGAGATAACTATACAATCTGCTCTAGTCATATAGAGAAAATCAGGGGAGGTAAATATATATCTGCTCTTGTCCTATACAGTTAATCAGCTCAGGTAAATATAAAATCAGCTGTATCTGCTGCAATGCTGAGTTTGAAGAGCACATCAAGGGAGGTAAATATACAATCTGCTGCATTAATGGAGTGCAGGTTTTGAAGAGTATATCAGAGGAAGTAAATTAACAACCGCTGACTCTGTTACAATCCCCTTTTTGAAGAGTACATCAGGGTAGGTAAATATAGTCTGCTGAATGCCTGTGTTTGAAAAGGACATAGACTAAATCATGGACTGACTGGTTAAGGGTTAAACGCTCACCTGACAGAGGTGTGTCCATGAGTTTGTGCTCCTGCAAGTACTTGTAGAGGTGGACAGTCTCCAGCTGGGATGAGAACTCCACCTTCTGAGCTGCAGCCAGTATACCGGAGGTCTCTAGAAACTCCTTGCTGAGCTGGGATGTGAATCAGAGTGGTGAGACATGGAAGAAGAAATGAGCCGCGTTCTTGGAAAACGGGGCTTAATTCATGTGCACGTCATTCCAGATTAGCTTTTGTAGTACCCACAGCCTAATCAGGGACAACTCTTCCCGCCAAAGTTGGATTTTTGAAAAGAAGAGACTCCCTTTAAACAAAAAATATCATTAAAGTGGAAAGAGTTGTCCCTTATCTGATATGACACTGTATGCACGTGCATTATGCCCCATTTTCCCAGAACATGTCTCCTATGTTATAACAGAGGCTATGCAATGAGTTGTATTTGACAGTAATGAAATAAGAAATATTGTGCAAATCCAGTAGAACAAATGTATTGCCTAACCATACAGGAGATAAAGTTAGATGTCAGTTTCACTACAATAAACTGACAAAAGAAGTAGAATAAACTGAATCAAATGCAAGATTTTATAGTCACGTTTGCACAAATGAAATATGTGTGGATATCTATCAAGAAACGTGTATACCACATACACAGATCTCAAAACAAACGCATACAGAGTATGAAATAAATGAGGTGTTCTAGTGGCATGTTTCACATGAGTTTATTGTGTGACGTTGTATGTGATGTCACACATTCAACAAGTGAGACAAAACACACCGAAGCACAACATTAATGGTATGTTCCATTTATTATATACCTCCCCACTATAAAAATAAAACAAAAATTCTATTTCTAATAAATAACACATTAATAAAGCTCATTTTGACAGCCGTTTATATAAAAAAGTAAAGGCAAATAAAATAAAATTCTTTACTACCCAACCATTGCCACCATGGTGACAGGCTTTACACCCAATGTACACTAATATTTGAGTCTCTCTCTGTACACAACCATTGCCATCATGGTGACAGTCTTTACACCCAATGTACACTAATATTTGAGTCTCTCTCTGTACCCAACCATTGCCACCATGGTGACAGTCTTTACACCCAATGTACACTAATATTTGAGTCTCTCTCTGTACCCAACCATTGCCACCATGGTGACAGTCTTTACACCCAATGTACACTAATATTTGAGTCTCTCTCTGTACCCAACCATTGCCACCATGGTGACAGTCTTTACACCCAATGTACACTAATATTTGAGTCTCTATCTGGAAAAACAGGGCTTAATGCATTTGGGTAAAAACTAGGGATGCAAGAGGTTAACCGGTTAACCTACCGAAACAAATTTTCTTAAGTAAAATTCATTTTAATTATTAAATACTTACCTGTTATCTCTAGCTTACCCCTTTCCAAGGGAGTTATTTCATCCGGAAAATATTCAAGCGCTGGGAATCATCCACCTCTATAAGAATCCAAATCAGGTTAAACATAGTACAATGCAACCTAACAGGAAATCAAGAACCACAACTCATCTTTCCTTTACGCAAACATAAAAAGGCGATGAGCAGGGTGGGAGGTTGGACTTACCGATAACAGGTAAGTATTTAATAATTAAAATGAATTTTACTTAAGAAAATTTGTTTTAATATCATAAATACGTTACCTGTTATCTCTAGCTGATTTTGCAGCTGCGGCGGGAAGGTTCGCATATTTTTTCCCATCACAGCAAAACCCATATAGAGGGTTTACAGCCAGAGATAGTAGAATCAAGTCCTCTTATAATCTTTGTTAGTACAGTATAGTACTTAATTCTCGGATGGCACCAGTGTACTTACGCCATAGAAAAAACTACAGTTTGAGCCACTACAAGAGGACCCAACTTATACAAATTGTCTTGTTGGCACTCAAGAGAACGAAGATAAAAAGAGGAGAAGGTGGTCGGATTCCTCCAGAAAGCAGCTTGAAGCACTTCAGATAGTGGGGTCTGATTAATATAAGCCCACGAAGCCGAAAGAGCTCTTAATTCATGCGGTCTTATCTTAAACAGGGATAAATCCCTCGATGAAAGAGAAGAATAAGCTTTCCTTATAGTCGAGGCTATCCAATGAGAAATAGAAGCCGCATACACATCGCCCCCCCCTTTTAATGGAATGAAAAGTCTCTTGCGAGAACCTCGAATAGACTTTACCTTTTTAAGGTAGAACTTCAAAGCCCTGACCGGGCAAAGGAGTCTATCATCATCTTCATGTCCACAAGTTCTAGATAGACTTGGAACTTTGAAGGGTTTGGAAGCCATAGAGGAAAGTTGATTTTTAGCAAGGAATCCTGACTGACACAGCAATGTCACAGAACCATCAGAAGAGTCAAAACGAAGATGACTATCCTCGATAGAAAGAGCATGAATTTCACTTCTCCGTTTGGCTGAAGCCATAGTAAGAAGGAAAACGGTCTTCCATGTTAGGAATTGTAATGAAGCCTGATCAAGAGGTTCATAGGGAGCCTTAATAAGGGAACCAAGCACACAAGCTAAATCCCATTTGGGAGCAAGTGTACGAGATACAGGACGACTAAGTTCCATAGCTCGAACAAGTTCTGAAATAGCTGGATCAGCACAGACTTGTGAAGACTTAGTGAAAGCCAATGTATGCGAAATCATAGATCTGTATCCTTTGATGGAACTAAGAGAAAGTTTCTTATCATCAAAAAGATAAATGAGAAAATCCGCTATTCATCTAGCAGAGGGATTGAGGGGATTAATTTTCCCTCGAAAACACCAATTGGAGAAGAGTTTCCAACGAGCATCATAGACTGCTCTGGTGGATTTTTTCCTTTCCTTGCCGAAGCAACGAGGGTTGAAGCCCTGACAGAAAAACATTTCTTCTGCAAAGATTGCCTGATAACGGCCAGACGTGTAAGTGGAACATTTTTGGGTCCGCATGTAGTCTGCCGCTTTGAGACAGAAGATCTGACCTGTGAGGAAGATTCCTGGGATAATCGTACAGGAGACTGAGAAGATCGTTGAACCAAGATCTTCTGGGCCACCAAGGGGCAATCAGGAGTATCCTGCAAGAGCTCACCCTGATTTTCCCCAATATTTGGGGAATTAGAATGGGTGGGGGATAGGCGTAAGCGTCCAGTTGGTCCCATGCGAACGAAAGCGCGTCGATTGCCCACGCTGCTGGATCGTAAACTGGACTCACATACAGAGGAAGTCTGTGATTGTGTCTGGTTGCAAATAGATCGACCAGGGGATAACCGAACTTGAAAAAGATCTGGTTGGTCACTTCTTGATGAAGTGTCCACTCCGATGGAAGTAACTGGTGTTTGCGAGACAAACCATCCGCCAGGGCGTTGAGGCGACCTGGTATATATTTTGCCAGCAGATGAATGTTGAGTGTTTTGCAAAGAACAAGTAATTTTCTGGTTTCCAGATACAGGGATTGAGAATGTGTTCCCCCCTGTGCCTGGATGTAAGCCACCACAGATGTGTTGTCTGTTGACACCATCACACAAGAGTCTCGAAGATGTGATTGGAAATGAGATACAGCTAGAAATACTGCTCGCATTTCTAGATTGTTGATATGAAGGTGAGATTCCTGATGAGACCACAACCCTGAAATTATCAGACTGAGAGGTTCCAGGTGAGCACCCCACCCTTCCTTGCTCGCATCCGTTATTAGACATAATGACGGTTGCGGGGGAAGAAGGGGTACTCCTGCCAACAGAGTCTCCTCGTCTAGCCACCACTGAAGATGAGACCTTAAGGAGGGAAGGATTGGAATCCGTGTTAATAGATTGCCTGGAGACCATTTCCAACAAGCTGAGAGATAGTGCTGAAGAGGACGTAGGAAGAGACGTCCCAACTGCACAAAGTCTGCTACTGAGCTCAGGATACCGTTGAGAGAGAGGAATTCTTGAGCTGTTATATGAGATTGGGACAAAACCCAGTTGACCTTCATCAGAAGGTCTGATATACGTTGAATAGACACTCTGACCCGATTGATGTGGGTCAAGAAATTCATTCCCACAAACGTAAAGTCCTGTGAAGGAATGAGGTCTGATTTGTCTGCATTGAGAAGGAGCCCTAACGAGAGGAGCTCCTTCCAAGAGAATTCTAGGTTGTACAGAAGCAATTGACGATCGAGCTGGTGTAAGAGCCAGTCGTTGAAATACTGAAGAAGAATAATCCCGTGAACTCTGAGGTGTGATCTAACTGCCGACATTAGTTTGGTAAAAACTCGTGGGGCTGTCGCCAACCCGAAAGGCATAGACCGGAACTGGTAGACTTGGCCTTGAAAGGCGAATCGCAAGTACTTTCGGTAGTTGGGATGTATAGGAACATGGAAGTAAGCATCTTCCAGATCCAAAGACACCCCCCCAGTGCAGGGGTTTGATGGATTCCCGTATGAAAGAAGGAGTCTCCATTTTGAAAGTTGGTTTGAGGAGATACATGTTGAACACTTTTAAATCTATTACTGGTCTCCAGGAACCATTTTTCTTTTGAACAAGAAAAAGACGACTGTAAAATCCTGGAGAATAAGGATCTTGAACCCTTTCTACCGCCTGTTTTTCCAAGAGCCCGAGAATGGACTCTGGAATATGTGGATGCCGAGATACCAGCTCTATAGGGTCGCGAGAAAGTGGAGGCCTTTTTTCGAATTGAAAAGTCAGGCCTTTTGTCACAAGAGAATGAACCCATGCGTCTGAAGTAATTTGAAGCCATCGATTTGAGAAGTGGAAAAGTCTGGCCCCGACTGGTATTTCCGGCATCGGAGGTTGTGGCGGTAGAAAGGGAAGGGACCTAGGGCTGATAAGCAGGAGGTGCGCCCCTGCCGGTAGAAGGTTTGAAATTCCTCTGTCCCGGCTTGGGTTTGCCCTTTTTCCCAGAATCTTTATTAGAAGACTTGTGTGACAAAGAAGGTCTGTTATAGGAAGACTGCCTATTAGGACCTGACCGTGGATTAAAAGAAGGCTTTTTAGAGAAAAGGTTATTTCTCTTAGCCGTCTTGAATGCTGGAACTGCTGGTGGCCTAGAAGCAGGATGCTTAAAGACCCCTTGGCGTTGTCCAGAGTTGTTTCTAGCTAAAGAAGCATGAAGTTGGTCATCCTTGTCAGCTGTGATTGCTTCTTGTATCCTTCCACCAAAAAGAAACCCTGATGTGAGAGGAGCTGTTCTGAACGAGTTCATACCAGGTTCCAACAGAAAATCTTTAGGTAAAGAAGTAAGGATAAGATCTCTACGAATCCTTAGCATTTCGGACATTGAAGAAGCAGAAGTATGAGATAAGGCCAGTGTGGTCCGTGAGAGATGAATTAACAAATCACGGAGTTCCTCCGGAACAGATTCCGACCAATCACACACCATTTGTAAAATTGTCGCTAGCATGAAGTCAATTTGGTTAGTCAAACCTAATGATCTACGTTCCCTCATTTCCCAAGTTTCCAACATTGAAAACGGAACAGAAACTGAATTGGAACCACTTTGCATTACAAGAGATAGCTTGCTTATGTCCGGATCTGGAACCGGAAGTTTTGAAAAATCCAACCCAGATGTTGCATGTGGTACAGGAGGTTTGTAACTTTAACTACCTTCCTGGTGTTTTGGATCAGCTAGTTCCTTAGGAATTTTCCATGTTTCTCCTCGTTTTGGAATAGTCTTATTAGCTGATTCCAATGATTGAAGAACAGATAGAACAGTAGAACCAATGGGAAGTCGTGGGTCAGGACGAGCCGTCGACTTAATAACCCTGTTGGGATCAAATGTACGAAAAAGTTGTTCTGTCACAGAAATCGTCGCATTTGAAGACAGTTCAGCAGGTCTTGGACAGTAATCTTCACCAAGAGTACGAAACATCAGTTCATAGATCTGACCAATCGGAGCTAAATATTGATCCATCTCAACATTAGATTCTGCATCTGAATCAGCCTCACTCTCTACAACACCAGCGGTTTGTATAGAATCAGCAGGAACAGAAGTGAGAATATCTTGTACCGGATTGTAATTGTCTGGTAACAGCGAATGATCATCCCCGACGTCAGTAAACTGATAATGTAAACCGGAAGAAGGTAAATTATCAGCATTGAGCGGTACAAAATGTCCCGCCGAATTCTGTATCCATAGTGTATCAGGATTCGACAGGGTAGCTGTAGGGGGTACACGACTAGATACTGTAGATGATACCCGTGGTGTTGACACTGACGCCGTAGTAGTGAGATGAGCTCCTGAAGATGCAATACGTGTGGCAGTCAATGTTGGAACCGACACATTTGGCATGGAAACATGCGATTCCATAATGGAACACGATGGTGAACGACTATACGTATGGTAAGTCCGATGCTGTCTACGTGAGCGTTGCCGACGTCCTCGTTTCCTGCAATGTCGAGATCTGGATCGGCTGCGCTGTCGAGATGTGGATCGGCTGCGATGAGATCGAGATTTTTTTGAATACCGTCTCCGTGAGTGACGACGTGATCGCTTATGAGCGCCGCGACGATGAAAACTGCTCGACAAAGAAGAGCGTGTCCGATGTCCACTCCTTGATGAAGACGATGTATTCGACGACGAATCGGATGTAGAAGAATACGCCGATGATGAAGACCGAGTTCTTCTTGACAGGCGATTGGTGTTATCGGTGGCAGGCCCAACTGATGACTGTTGACCGGACCGGACCGGTGACCGGACCGGACCGGTGATCAATGACCGGACCGGTGACCGGACCGGACCGGTGACATGACCAGACCGGACCGGTGACATGACCGGTGACCGGACCGGACCGGTGACCGGCCGGTCATATTACGACCGGTTACGTCACCGGACAAAGACCGTAGAATGGCGGCTGCCATGTGGTCTGACATTGATCCAGTCGTTCCATGATCAATGTCGCCGGTATGCATGGTGTGAGTCATAAGATCTGATGACGATCGACTGACAACAACACCATCTTGCCCGGTACCCAGTGACTGACAAAACCGCTGGTCATCCTTGACCAGTGGAGTCACCGGGTAATCAACGTCGGATGGAGGTTCGTTGCGTTTGCGGCTGATCGACGTCCTCCGGCGACCTGCTTTTGTCCATACGTCGTAAGCCCACAAATCGCAAACCGCACATTTGTTATTAAATGTGCAACCGGTACATGCCAAGCAAGTATCGTGGGAATCCCACCTTGCTTTGATATGACCACAAGAACCTCTATCCTGTAAGTTCATTCTGAAATAAAAGAAACAGAAAGAACCTACAAAAAAACAAATTAATGATTATAAATTCAAATAAAAAGTTAAACCACAAAATGTAAACACAAAGAACGCTGTCCAATTGACCTCAATTACTTATTGGGGAATAGGCACGAATTCCTCGTGGTTCACGTGCTCATGACGTCATGTACATGAGCGACGATGCAAACAAAGAAACCCAGCAAAAGCAGAAATATGACAATTACTGCAACAAAAAGTATAGAAATATAAACTGAATGATACAAATAAAAGATAAATAAACTTTATCCTTTTAAACTCCGCCAAAAACACAGTGAAAAGAACACATAAGTCCTGAGCCTAAAATAGGCGTGCACATGGTTTTATCCGGAAAGGAAAGATGAGTTGTGGTTCTTGATTTCCTGTTAGGTTGCATTGTACTATGTTTAACCTGATTTGGATTCTTATAGAGGTGGACGATTCCCAGCGCTTGAATATTTTCCGGATGAAATAACTCCCTTGGAAAGGGGTAAGCTAGAGATAACATGTAACGTATTTATGATATTAAAACGACCAGTTAACCGGTTACATTTTCGGAAAAAGGTTAACCTGGAAAAAAATATTTGATTATTTTTTTTCATGGAATAATTTGTACGATTTTACTTTTTTCCCGTGACATACTGCCAACTTGCGCTGGCGACTAGTTACAACATGCCTCACGATCGACGGTAATAAATAACGTGTCAACAATCAAAGTAATAAAACAATTAAATAATACTTTTGTGATAAAAAATAGGCAGTACGTTTTGATAACTGACACAATTGTGGTTTTTTTTTACTCGCTAAAATTTAACTAGCGAACTGCGGTGAGCAGGAGCTATTAGCGAAGACGTAATTGACACGTTTATTGAACTCGCGATTAAAAAACAGTTGAGACATTAGACGGCTTATTTTGATGTTTTGTTTACCAATACCCAACACGGATTGCTCGCAAAAATACCGTGTTTATAAGTAACATTTTTATCAAGAATTGCATCCGTAGTTGAAATCTTGACGAGTTAACGTCCTTTTGTTTATCAAAAATTAATATAATTATGATAATATTACGTCTAATGATTCCACCATTACCGTCCAGTGAAAGTGTTATTAAAGAAAGCAAATTATTAACTTATTAAATAATTAAACATCAATTAAACATAGATACAAAATAAAACCATTGAATTAAGTATTTGTGTAATTGCTTAAAATTTTCGCGCTATGGTACGTTAACAAACATACGTAACTATCAGTATTTGAGATCATTATACTTAGTTACTTCGCTATTAAATAAATGTACTGATTATATTAAACATTCAACTTACATATCATGCAAAATTAATTTAATTTGCATTTGTGTTCTTTATTTTACCCACATGTTTTAATTGTATAATGAAAATCAAACGATACTACTTCGGCTACAAACGCTAACATGCAAACAACAAAATATGTAAGTATCGGGTAAGAAGAAATGCGAATTCGTTGGACACACATGACCCACTTTACGTCGAATAGAAAGGGAAAAAACGTTTCTATATAAAGCCAATTTGAGTTTCGAAAATTAAAACAGAATGAACACACCATTTTTTTTAGCGATACGACGCTAACGTAAAATAAGCGGCCCAACCAAAAATAAGTTATTAAGACGTGAAAATGAACATTGTGTAGTTTTAATTTTTTTACCCATGTGCATATACGCAGGAAAACTAAATAAAATATATAGCATACATTTACAAAATTATTAAAATAAATTGTACAATACATTTTATTACGAAACTGGCATGTTATCAACGCAAGCGATTTCAAATTTGAAATAACTTTTGTTTCTACAGAGCTGTTCGAGCGGTATAATTTTTTTTACGCACTCTAAATCATTTTCACTACTTAAGGCGTTTCGGTTAACCGGTTAATAACCGGTTACAGAAAAGGGTTAACCGGTTAATGATTTTTGTAACCTCTTGCATCCCTAGTAAAAACTTGTCCCAGATCAGCCTGCACAGTCCACACAGGGTAATTGGGGAATAAACTTTCAGCTTTTATGCCATTTTTCATAACAAGTAAGTTTCTTTTAAGCAATTATCCAGTTTAGGTGGAAAGTTTCCTCTCTGATTAGCCTGAACAGAATTCACAGGCTTATCTGGCACAACACTTTACTCACATGTATTAAAGCTTGTTATCCCAAACCGAGGCACATTTGATACCTTCATTTGAAAGATGTCTTTGTCCACTTCCACCACAGGAAAAGGGCTCACATCAAGGGACATGTCTGGGACCTCTGTCGTGTCTTCCAGTGTCAAGGGTGGGGCCAGGTCAGGGTCACACTTTGAGGCCTTGTAATTGATCTACAAAATACCAGTGTGTACTTTAAGCCCCCGTTCACACAGATATACATGGACAGAATCGTGAGAAAATGTGTTTTTATTGAGGATATCACTGAAAATCCGGTTGAAATTGATTGAAAACAAACAATAGAGCAATTTTTATTTTGGGGTCGAGTACGGTAGAGTACGAAAATGACCTTATTAATATTCATGATTTAAAACTTCAAACAAAATTGCAGATACGTGCGAATTTAGCGGAGGAAGGTAAGAACAAATGCAAATACATCTGTTACAGACGGAAACTGAGTTGCAAGGCTACGTTTTTGCTATATCTATGTATTTATCTTCCATATGCTAATACTGTCTAGTGAAAGCTAAATATAGATATAATTTGCATAACTCGCGGCGCTGCAATGATTTTCGCCTATTGCATGTATTTATGAATGATCATTTATATATTATTTTATCTATTCAAAACCGATTTTGACCAGGTTTTCGATGTCAACCTCAATACAAAATATATTTCAATGAAATTATGTAAAGTTTATTTCTCGCTTTAGGATTTATATGCAAAACAAAAATCTATTTTTGCGAATGAGGACTTTAAAGAGTTTGTGAAAAACATTACTAACCCCCCTACAACCCTTTGTAAGCTACGTTCATGGGTGAATAATCAGATATGTAAGGATTACTGGACAGGAAAAGGGGTTAATAAAATGTTTTATGTTTCTATTTAATTGTGTAAGAAATGTGAAAGTTCTAATTAATACCAGCTGCAAAATGGAATGTCATACAGCACCACAAGACCATTCTTTTAACAATGAACATTTTGTTAAACATGATATTCTCACTTTTTTTTTTTGGAGGGGGGGTGTGAAATAAAATTAAAAAAATTATTCAATGAAATCAAGATGCTTCTGTGGTTGTCTTACATGCCAAGCAATAGGCCACTTATAGTTTTCCAAATTTTAAAATGTCATAAAGGAGATCATATTTTTGCAAACGTTTGTGATAATATGAAATGAGAACAAAAGAATCCAACAAGGCACCAAGGTTCAGATCATTCTGTAAAACCCATATTCACTGATGAAACAGACACCTGTAACATGCTTTTTAAATTTTTAGACTTTCCAAAAAAACATTTTTCTGACCCCATCACTCCCTTTCCATGGGCCCAAATAGCAACACCCAGCAGTATATTCTAGCAACACCCAGCAGTATATTCTAGCAACACCCAGCAGTATATTCTAGCAACACCAAGCAGTATATTCTAGCAACACCCAGCAGTATATTCTAGCAACACCCAGCAGTATATTCTAGCAACACCCAGCAGTATATTCTAGCAACACCCAGCAGTATATTCTAGCGCTCAAATAGCAACACCCAGCAGTATATATTCTAGCGCTCAAATAGCAACACCCAGCAGTATATTCTAGCAACACCCAGCAGTATATTCTAGCGCTCAAATAGCAACACCCAGCAGTATATTCTAGCCAAATAGCAACACCCAGCAGTATATTCTAGCGCTCAAATAGCAACACCCAGCAGTATATTCTAGTGCTCAAATAGCAACACCCAGCAGTATATTCTAGCAACCCCCAGCAGTATATTCTAGCGCTAAAATAGCAACACCCAGCAGTATATTCTAGCCAAATAGCAACACCCAGCAGTATATTCTAGCGCTCAAATAGCAACACCCAGCAGTATATTCTAGCAACACCCAGCAGTATATTCCAGCCAAATAGCAACACCCAGCAGTATATTCTAGCGCTCAAATAGCAACACCCAGCAGTATATTCTAGCGCTTAAATAGCAACACCCAGCAGTATATTCTAGCAACACCCAGCAGTATATTCTAGCGCTCAAATAGCAACACCCAGCAGTATATTCTAGCGCTCAAATAGCAACACCCAGCAGTATATTCTAGCGCTCAAATAGCAACACCCAGCAATATATTCTAGCAACACCCAGCAGTATATTCTAGCGCTCAAATAGCAACACCCAGCAGTATATTCTAGCCAAATAGCAACACCCAGCAGTATATTCTAGCGCTCAAATAGCAACACCCAGCAGTATATTCTAGCAACACCCAGCAGTATATTCTAGCGCTCAAATAGCAACACCCAGCAGTATATTCTAGCGCTCAAATAGCAACACCCAGCAGTATATTCTAGCTCTCAAATAGCAACACCCAGCAGTATATTCTAGCAACACCCAGCAGTATATTCTAGCGCTCAAATAGCAACACCCAGCAGTATATTCTAGCGCTCAAATAGCAACACCCAGCAGTATATTCTAGCAACACCCAGCAGTATATTCTAGCGCCCTTTCCATGGGCCCAAATAGCAACACCCAGCAGTATATTGTAGCGCTAAAAAATAGTCAACATAAGCCCCTGTCAGACACCTATAAATATATATACACTTCAACACCATTATTTCGAACACCTATAATCCGAAGTCACTGTTATTTCGAAGAATTTTTCCGGTCCCGATTTTGGTTCTTCTTTGTTTAATGTAAAATTTAATTGTTAACCCGAACTTTGTTAAACCGAAAAAATCATTAATTCGAAGTGATTCTGTTGGTCCCAACACTATAATTCGCACCTAATCATCAATCTTTAATCCGAGGTCAAAGCTGCAAAACGCTGAGCATAATTTCACACCTTTATTGTCTGGGCGCGTCAAAAGCTGATAATAACACCTTTGTCGTCTGCGCATAGCGTGGTAATTTTATAATGTCGTCAAAAGCCGATAATTACTATTTATGTAGTTTTGCATTCTTTATTAACAAATAAACGTGTCACATTAGGTCTGAGTAAATGTGGTCAAATGAAATTCATCTTAAATAAACTCTACCTTCTGGAAGCAAAACACGGGCAGAAGTGAGTTCTTCAATGTCCTTGACATATTGGAGAAATATGTTACACGCGTCCGTTTTAGTGCTGCTAAGGCAAGTGTTCAGAGAGACATCGCGTCTTATTTACAAAAAAAGTTAATTCATTTCTGAAAATGTATTCATCTGTATTTACATGTATGACAATTTGTGCTATTCGTTATATTTTATATGGTCTGATAATTTGTGCATACTGTAAACGTATAGAAATTCGTCGGTATGAAATTTCGTGGTTTAATAAAAAACAACTAATTCGTTGACACGTAATTTCGTGGATTTCAAATAAAAAACAACTAATTTGTTGATACGTAATTTTGTGGATTTCAAATTTTCGGGGAAGAGTGACGGTCATAATAATAAAACTTTTATTAAAACAAGCAGAGTAATAACGAAGCATAATATGCTAATCTGTGTTGACAGCAATACTTGAGGTTAATGTGCACTGAAGCATGAAAGTGTTGCCGATAATTGTCGATAAGAGCGATAAAGCAGCGCACTTGTGGGTCCCTGCTCGCTAATTGCCATCAATGTTGTTTTGACAATATTTGCAATTCTAAGCGCAATCGGCTCCCATAATAGTTACAATTGAGTAATACTAGTACATGGTTCATCTCCGGTTACATGATTTCTTGAAGACATACATTTTGGTATTTGTTTGCACAAGCCTTATTTGTTCACTATGTCGAATCATTTATACTGTCTTTTTATGATACTACCTGTCCAAAAAGCTTTTATATGGAAATGGCGTGCTATGTCACTTATCACAAGTCTGCATTGATATGTTACATGTACGTGAATATCGTTTGCACGTTTTTCTAAAGTTATACCTAGCCGTCTCCATTTGCAAACGCATGCCATTCACGTACACTTGTTGTTATCTCCTGTTTTAGGAGTATGCGAGGACAACATCAGCAATTGTGCTGCTGACAAAGAAACAGTTTGCAACACCCCGATCTTGAGAACGTTCTGTGCAAAGACTTGCTGGCTATGTTCAGGTAAGAATGTGTTCGGTTCGTTTAAAAAGGATTTTTTTGTGTAAAAGGGCCACACATGGGATCAATTTTAAAATTATCTGAATTTGACCAAACACATGGCAAAGAATAATGGATACTACTCTGCATACTGTAAACGTATAGAAATTCGTCGATATGAAATTTCGTGGTTAAATAAAAAACAAGAGGGCATAAAAATATGTGTCGGAGATAAACATGAACAGTTGTGGTTAAAATCTCATAGAAACAAGGGCTGTTTGTAAAACATGCATGCCCCCCTATATGGGCTATAAGTTGTAGTAGCAGCCATTGTGTGAATACGTTTTTTGTCACTGTGAATGGTGGTGGTGGTGGTGGTGGTGGTGGTGGTGGTGGTGGTAGTAGTAGTAGTAGTAGTAGTAGTAGTAGTAGTAGTAGTAGTAGTAGTAGTAGAAGTAGTAGTTGTAGTAGTAGTAGTAGTAGTAGTAGTAGTAGTAGAAGTAGTAGTAGTAGTAGTAGTAGAAGTAGTAGTAGTAGTAGTAGTAGTAGTAGAAGTAGTAGTAGAAGTAGTAGTAGTAGTAGTAGTAGTAGTAGTAGTAGTAGTAGTAGTGGTAGTAGTAGTAGTAGTAGTAGTAGTAGTGGTAAAAGTAGTAGTAGTAGTGGCAGTAGTAGTAGAAGTAGTAATGGTGGTGGTGGTGGTGGCGGTGGTGGTGGTGGTAGTAGTAGTAGTAATAGTACTAGTAGTAGTAGTACTACTAGTAGTAGTAGTAAAAGTAGTAGTAGTAGTAGTAGTAGTAGTAGTAGTAGTAGTAGTAGTAGTAGTAGTGGTAGTAGTAGTAGAAGTAGTAGTAGTAGTAGTAGTAGTAGTAGTAGTAGTAGTAGTAGTAGTAGTAGTAGTAGTAGTAGTAGTAGCAGTAGCAGTAGCAGAAGCAGTAGCAGCATTACAAGACCAATACTTAAGAATGATCAAATGGGAAAAGGTAACCTAGCACTGGCAGTAAATATGGGGCTCATTTACAGGTCAGATTTGGAATCTCTGCTGTAAAATGAGATTTTGAATGAATTAAAGGGAGGCAAATCTGTAATAAAAGAACATGCATAAACCGTAGTTGTTTCCCTTGTTTGAACCATGCTAAATCCTTACAAGTTTGGAAAGAATTGGATGAAAAATTTGGACTTTATTGCATAAACACCATTTTCTCAATTCAAGGGGAGGTAATTCTGTACTTCATGGACCAATAATGCTCATTTTCTGTAGGGTTCGTGTCCTCATTGATATAAAGACACTGTGCAAATTTGGAAAGGATCGGACAAAAAATGTGGAAGATTTTTGAAAGTTTTCACAAAATAGGCAAAAACGAATAAACATGCAAAGTTCAACGAGCTCCTGCGGCCATGTTTTTTGACGATCAAATTTCTTTGAACAACTTTTTCAGGGGAGCCTTCAAAGGTCATCCCTGTGAAATTTTTTGAAAATCTGATGAGCGGTTTCTGACAAGAAGATTTTTTAAGGTTTTTACCATATATGGTCATGGCGGCCATCTTGGTTATGCGATCAAATTTTTTTTTTAAATTCTTTTGTCCCATGACCTAGGGATGCTCCACATGAAATTTAGTTGAAATTGGCTCAATGGTTTAGTAGAAGAAGATGTTTACAAATTGTTTACAGACAGACAGACGGACCGACGGCCGGACGCTGAGTGATCACAATAGCTCACCCCGAGCTATCGCTCAGGTGAGCTAACAAGAGCACCGCCTTGCGGGTGCAGACCGCTCATCTATTTTCTTTTTAAAGGTGAAGGGACTCTCATTTTCAATCACAAAGGAAGGAGGGAGGGGTGGAGTGAAGAAGGGTGTATAGTGTGGGGGTGAGGACATTTATTACATAATTTTCCAAAAATGCGAAAAAACAAAAAATCGGGGGGGGGGGGGGGGGGGGGGGGAGGGGGTTCAACATAAATTAATAAAAATAAAAATTTGTGTTTTTTTAACCGTTTCAAAAAAAAAAGAAATTTGGGAGGGTGGGGTGGGGGTGGGGGTATAGTGTGAGGGTGTGGTGGTCATTTGTGAGATGATCTTAAAAAAAAAAAAAAAATAGGGGGGGGGGGTGGGATTCGGGTGGGGGGAGGGGATTCTTGGGTGCGATGGTTGGACGGTAGTTCAAACATATATTAATAAAATAAAAATTTGTGTTTTTTAACCGTTTCAAAAAAAAAAAAGAAATTTGGAAGGGTGGGGTGGGGGGGGGGGGGGTATAGTGTGAGGGTGTGGTGGTCATTTGTGAGATGATCTTAAAAAAAAAAAAAAAAAAAAAAAAATTGTCAAATCTAATCATAAATAAAGAAGTTATGGCAATTTTAGCAATATTTAATAATTTGACCTTGAGAGTCATGGTCATTCAAAGGTCAAGGTAAAATTCAACTTGCCAGGTACAGGAACCTCATGATAGCATGAAAGTATTTGAAGTTTGAAAGCAATAGCCTTAATAGTTAAGAAGTAATGTGGATCGAAACACAAAATTTAACCATATATTCAAAGTTACTAAGTCAAAAAAGGGCCATAATTCCGTAAAAATGACAACCAGAGTTATGCAACTTGTCCTTTTACTGTAACCTTATGATAATTTGCGAGTGTTCCAAGTGTGAAAGCAATATCTATGATACTTTAGGGGTAAAGTGGACCAAAACACAAAACTTAACCAAATTTTCTAAGTATAAAGGACCCATAATTCCGTCCAAATGCCAGTCAGAGTTACATAACTTTGCCTGCACAGTCCCCTTATTATAGTTAATAAGTGTTGCAAGTATGAAAGCAATAGCTTCGATACTGTAGGAATAAAGTGGACCTAAACACAAAACTTAACCAAATTTTCATTTCTCTAAGTATAAAAAGGGCACATAATTCTGTCAAAATGCCAGTCAGAGTTACATTACTTTGCCTGCACAGTCCGCTTATGATAGTTAGTAAGTGTTGCAAGTATGAAAGCAATAGCTTTGATACTTACGGAATAAAATGGACCTAAACACAAAACTTAACCAAAATTTTCAATTTTCTAAGTATAAAAAGGGCACATAATTCTGTCAAAATGCACGCCAGAGTTATCTAACTTTGCCTGCCCAGTCCCCTCATGATAGTAAGTAAGTGTTCCAAGTTTGAATGCAATAGCATTGATACTTACTGAGAAAAGTGGACCTAAACGCAAAACTTCACCAAAATTTTCAATTTTCTAAGTATAAAAAGGGCACATAATTCTGTCAAATTGCATGCCAGAGTTATCTAACTTTGCCTGCCCAGTCCTCTCATGATAGTAAGTAAGTGTACCAAGTTTGAATGCAATAGCATTGATACTTTCTGAGAAAAGTGGACCTAAACGCAAAACTTAACCGGACGCCAACGTCGACGCCGACGTCAAGGTGATGACAATAGCTCATAAATAGATGAGCTAAAAAACTAATTCGTTGACATGTAATTTCTTGGATTTCAAATAAAAAATAACTAATTCATTGATGTTATTTCATGGATTTCAAATTTTCGGGGAAGACTGACTGTCATAATAATTAAACTTTTATTAAAACAACCAGAGTAATAACGAAGCATAATCTGCTTATCTGTGTTGACAACAAGACTTGAGGTTAATGTGCACTGATGCATGAAAGTGTTGCCGATAATTGTCTATAAGAGCGATAAAGCGGCGCACTTGTGGGTCCCCGCTCTCTAATTGTTGTTTTGACAATATTTGCAATTCTCAGCGTAATAGGTCCCCTAGTAGTAACAATTGAGTAATAAGGTCCCCAAAATACACGTGTGATAACCGTTATGTCTCTTTTAACTTTAATTGGCACGAATTGACATATGTGATAAATCTGTAAACTTAATTTGATGACGTCACGCAAAAGAGAACAATCGTTGATGTACAGTTTAAATACCGTGCTTGATTTAAAAAGTATTATGACCATTTTCAATTCGGAAATATTTTAATTAGTCAAGATATAGTGTAATGTGACCTACTGAAGTGAAGTACTTATTACAAAAAGCAAATATCTCGGATAACCGACAACAAAAGAAATGTCAGAAATGACATTCGGAAATGACCAATTTCGGATTAAAAATTGTATAAATAATCGTTGGTACTTGAATTCATGGCTTAGCTCACCAACGAAATCCACGAAAATTCGTACCACACGAAATTTAATGGTTTTACAGTATTCATTATATTTAATATGTTCTGTACTTAGAGAAAACATAAAAAGAAGAACAAGAATCGTTTTCTGCCTTCGTTTGTTACAAGTAGAAATCTATTGCAATCTGACTAGTTAACGTAATTGTAAAACAATTATTAATAGTAGCGTGTCACCAAACCATGCAAATTCCACGTTTTATTTTACAGAATTAAAGAAGTCGTCTGTCAAATGATTATTTCAAATTATCATAATTCAAATTTTTTTTTACGATCCCGACGACTTCCAAATAACGGTGTTGAAGTATACATAGAATCAAAAATTTTGTCAATTGTGCTGGTTTTCTCATGGCCCAATTCATATATATATATATATGTACATACATGTACCCTAATGTGATCCCTTACCATTGGCCCGTATCGTGCTTCCAGCAGTATCTTCTGGCCCTCAGTGATGGTGAGCACCTGACACAGCCCCTCTTCCTGCTCTATAGCCTGCGCAGCCCTCTGACACACTGACTTAAACTTCTTGAGCCCCTGTTCCTTGCTGTTGTTGATCATCTTGTACACCTCAGGCTTGCACACCGCCTGTCATAGAAACATAATATACACCTGTACCTTGCTGTTGTTGATCATCTTGTACACCTCAGGCTTGCACAATGCCTGTCATAGAAACATAATATACACCTGTACCTTGCTGTTGTGATCATCTTGTACACCTCAGGCTTGCACACCGCCCTGTCATAGAAACATTAATATACACCTGTACCTTGCTGTTGTTGATCATCTTGTACACCTCAGGCTTGCACACCGCCTGTCATAGAAACATAATATACCCCTGTACCTTGCTGTTGTTGATCATCTTGTACACCTCAGGCTTGCACACCGCCTGTCATAGAAACATAATATACCCCTGTACCTTGCTGTTGTTGATCATCTTGTACACCTCAGGCTTGCACACCGCCTGTCATAGAAACATAATATACACCTGTACCTTGCTGTTTGTTGATCATCTTGTACACCTCAGGCTTGCACACCGCCTGTCATAGAAACATAATATACACCTGTACCTTGCTGTTGTTGATCATCTTGTACACCTCAGGCTTGCACACCGCCTGTCATAGAAACATAATATACCCCTGTACCTTGCTGTTGTTGATCATCTTGTACACCTCAGGCTTGCACACCGCCTGTCATAGAAACATGCAGTCTGCAGGGATATCTGAGCTTAGTGCATGTCCATAAAAGGGCCCTCCAAGATATGCCTGTGCAGTCTGCACAAGCTAATCAGGGATGACACTTTTTGCTTTGATGGAATTTTTCATTTTAAAGGAGTTCGAAAAAAGGTGAAAAGTGTAGTCCCTGATTAGCCTGTGCAGACTGCACAAGCCAGCATAAAACTTTTACGAATATGCATTAAACCCTGTTTTCCCGGAGTGATCCTCAAATCTTATGGAAATCAGACCCACATGTTTGCCCTAAACTCTGTCCCTTTAGAATCTGAATACATAACATTCAAATTGCTGTTCTTGAACTGCTTAATAGCCTTTTGGGTGTGTAACCTGCGGAGTGCTCAAATGTGCTTAAGAAATTTTAGTACAACAGTCAACTTATAATGTATGCTTATAAATTATGAAACACTAAAATATGTGAAATATACAAAAACTAACAGGTATTTTAGTTTAAGAGATTTTTTGCTGACAACAAATGCAATGATGAGGTATGATGTTCCCTTCAAATACATGGCTTGATAAACATATAAATCAAATAAATGTGCCCTAAGGCTCAAGTTTACACAATGTATTTTTAAACAACTTTTTCAGATGTACAAGTAGGATAAAATGTCCATGTTATGTGTCATTTTCACCTTTCAGGACCAAATATTATATGGCGTTGCCTTTGCAAGATGTTTGAAGTGGATATGGTGTCTGCCTAGCAAACAGGAGGTCACGAGTTTGATCCCACTGTAGGAGCATTCTTTGGATCCCCCCCAAAAGATACCAAGTACTGGTTCTTCCCAGGAAACGGACTGTCAAGCGTTTTATAAGCCATAGGCTTTTGATGCAAAGGAGTGTAAATAAATAGGTTACAACATTACTAAGTAACTTACAAAGTACTTTATCCTATGCTTGTAGCCAGTCAGGTGTGCAATCACAGCATCGTTGTAGACGACACAGTGACAGAGGCCACACACATAGATGTATTCACCTTTCTTCCTCCGTAGGATCTCAGTGATATAGCACAAACCTAAATTGATTGTACATACACATAATACGGAATAAATAAAGTCATTGAAAAACAAGAGATGTGTTTTCACAAGGGAAGTAATAATTTTTAAAGGGATATAATACAAAAATATTACTTCCCTTGTAAAAAAGGTCTGTACCTGCCATATGATAAATAGAAATTATCTCCCTTTAAAACTTGTTACTTCCCTTGGTTTTTTTGGGGGTTTTCCTTTGACCTTGAAGGATGACCTTGACCTTTCACCACTCAAAATGTGCAACTTCATGAGTTACACATGCATGCCAAATATCAAGTAGCTATCTTCAATATTGCAATAGTAATGGCCAATGTTGAAGTTTTTGAACGGACAGACAGACAGATAGTTCAAATGCTATATGCCACCCTACTGGGGGCATAAAAAGAAAAGATTGCATATATGTATCATTAATGGGATGATCTATCATCAAAAAAGGTATATGGTGCTGCTAAAAAGGGGCAGAGTGGAAAGCCAGACAAGTCTTCATTTTTTCTTTCTCTAGTTATTAAAGCTATTGGAAAATTATTTCATTTTGCAATTAGATGCACGCATATGTATATATATATATAATTATCACATATGACATACTGTGTTGACCAGTCAGGCAATACATCTAATTTAACTCAGGTGTTAAGGTAGGTAAGGTTAAAGAACCAAACATTTATGTTATGACTTTTATTATTGCTTAATAAACAAAGCCCTGTAAAATATCACAGCTTTTATAAATAGCATACAAAAAAGTGTATGTATTTTGTATTTTAACAGGTGAGAAAAAAATACACAAAAAATTGTTTGTACAATTTTGTATTTTTACAGGTATAATAACAGAAGATCTTGTATAACTTATTGTGTAAAATGAGGATGAAAATTGGATCATTAAAACATTTGTCTGTAAATGATATAAAATTTAAACCTCTCATAATATACAAAATACTAGGTAATACATTGCATTCTCATCAAAGATCATTGATAATCTTTAAGTACATATGCCCATACCAGCTACTGGGTATATGCTAGTTCATTGATAATCTTTTAGTACATATGCCCATACCAACTATATTCTTGTTCATTGATAATCTTTTAGTACATATGCCCATACCAACTATATTCTTGTTCATTGATAATCTTTTAGTACATATGCCCATACCAACTATATGCTTGTTCATTGATAATCTTTTAGTACATATGCCCATACCAACTATATGCTTGTTCATTGATAATCTTTTAGTACATATGCCCATACCAACTATATGCTTGTTCATTGATAATCTTTTAGTACCTATGCCCATACCAACTATATGCTTGTTCATTGATGATCTTTTAGTACATATGTCCATACCAACTACATTCTTGTTAATTGATAATCTTTTAGTACATATGCCCATACCAACTATATGCTTGTTCATTGATAATCTTTTAGTACATATGCCCATACCAACTATATGCTTGTTCATTGATAATCTTTTAGTACATATGTCCATACCAACTATATTCTTGTTCATTGATAATCTTTTAGTACATATGTCCATACCAACTATATTCTTGTTCATTGATAATCTTTTAGTACATATGCCCATACCAACTATATGCTTGTTCATTGATAAACTTTTAGTACATATGCCCATACCAACTATATGCTTGTTCATTGATAATCTTTTAGTACATATGTCCATACCAACTATATGCTTGTTCATTGATAAACTTTTAGTACATATGTCCATACCAACTATATGCTTGTTCATTGATAATCTTTTAGTACATATGCCCATACCAACTATATGCTTGTTCATTGATAATCTTTTAGTACATATGTCCATACCAACTATATGCTAGTTCATTGATAATCTTTTAGTACATATGCCCATACCAACTATATGCTTGTTCATTGATAATCTTTTAGTACATATGCCCATACCAACTATACATTGATAATCTTTTAGTATAATCTTTTAGTACATATGTCCATACCAACTATATGCTTGTTCAGTGGGTTCTTTATTGTGTTGCTCTTATAGAACTCCTCGATTCTGGATCCCTCCACCGTACTCAGGGGCATATCTGGTTCCCTTTTCACTGCCAGACTTTGCTTCCTGGCCTCCAGTTCTCGGAGACCGGCCAACTGAAAAATGTAGGAGCTGTGCTATGGGGATACGGGACTTAAAGCATGTAAGAAGAGTGTCATACCAGATAAGCCTGTGTACAATCTACACAGGCTAATCAGGGACAACACTTCACGCTCCTATGGTATTTTTTGTTTACAGGAAGTGTTTTCTTCGTATAAATCCAGTTGAGGTGGAAAGACTCTGAGAACATGAATTAAGACCCATTTTTGTTTGTTCGTATTTTCATTGCAAGATCTTGCTGTCTAGCATCCAAACGCTGGGGACCAGTCCACTGAACATTACAGACATTTTTGTGTTTGTTGTTCATGTGACATTCTTGTCACATTGAAAAAATTTTGGAAATCAAATCTTTAGTTTACAAACAGGTATTATTAAAATTGACTGTATACAGATTTAAAACGGAGACATTTGAACATTTACTTCACATATCAGACATATTGATATCTTCTGTTTTGGGAACAAAAAAAAACATATGGGTGTTCAAATGCACAAGACTTATGCATAATACACGTACAAAGAAACTGCTGATTTGCATTGGGAAATTCTACAGATATGTGGTTACAAACTTGTTTATTGTTCACTGACATGCATCTCCTATTAAACCACAACAAAATATACCACATGATCAGAACAATTTTCATCAGATAATGAGATTTATTTCTTATGGAATTGAAATTGAGATACAAATACCTTTTTTCCAAAGATACAAAAAATGGTACTGAAGATTCTTCTATCAAACAATGACATTGTTGTGTACGTTTGGTTTAAAGGGGCCTTTTCACGCTTTGGTAAATTGACAAAACTGAACAAAATTGTTTCAGATTTGCAAATTTTCCTTGAAGTGATGATATTTGTGAGGAAACTGTAATACTGAACATTTACCATGCTCTAAAATATCCATTATGTGCATCTTTTGACAATATAAAAACCTGAAAATTATTAAGCGTTGCAACGCCAAACAATTGAATAATTTGGAGAATACTGTTGTTGTCGTTGTATTTTTTTATACTATGAGGATTGCATACATAAAGTGAAAAATACGTTACGCATGATATGAGAGTGGATGGTCTAGTGGATAGAGCGGTAGGCTTTTGCTCCATGGCTCAAGGGGGTCAGTGGTTCGAGCCCCGTTCAGGGTTACTTTTTTAAATTCTTTATTTGTTTTCTGGTTTTTTTTACTGGAGATTTTTAGACCCAATGTTAACATTTATCAATATAAAGCATATCATGACAAACTTCAAAACATGCCAAAATCTGTGAAAAGGCCCCATTAAGACAATGCTAGAACACCAGTCAGTTTGGTGGCTAATTTAATACTACACTGATATAGCGATAGGCATGCAGCAATACAACATGGTAGGCGGGGCTTATCATGACTGACGTGATCATTATACATATTCTATAAAACCCACCTTTATACTCTCCAAATCAATCAAGAGGGCCACTCTAGGCAGCACATCCTTGTTATAAGGCACAACAACCATTGCCTCCTGTCGGTTAACATTGTGCGACAAGTAGCGGGCACATACTGTCTCCACTGCATCCTGCCCTAGCTCCTTAACTACCTTTAAAAGCTCCTTGTAAGTGGTGGCATTCATCTCTTTCTGCATAAAGTGTGTTAAAAATTGAAACATTTCCATCTACTATATATTCAAATTATTCAAACCGATGCCATTATAAACATCCTTGAAAATGGCAACATTTGCCTCTTTCTGAATAAAAATGCTAAAGATTAATGACAATACGTTCCAACATCAGCAAAAAATACTTCATATACATGACCCTTAGAATTGCATACCACTGCATTTTACTTATTTCAGTTTTTCAGAATGTTCTCGTAAATGGCTGCAATTGTCTCACTCTGCATGTAGGACATTTACAATTAATGAAATGTAAATCTAGCATCAGGAAAGAATTACTTCATGCATTAGCGAAAGACACTGTAAACATTGTACAAATAAAACTGATTAAAAAAAATGCATATAAATGGCTGCACTTGTCTTGTTCTTCATACACAAATTAGTCGATGATATTCCCATTTACCACAATCAGCGAAATACTGGTATGTTTTTAATTTACCAAAGACATTGTACAATGAAATCGATGAAAAAGACATGTTCTTAGAAATGTTTGCTTTGAAAGAAACTTACAAAGTAGTTCATACGATGGAATAGTCCCACTAGATGATTGGCAATGTTGGAATCTGTAAACCACTGCTTGCAAAGTGTGCACAAGTACAAACTTCCATTTGGTTTTATATACTCAGCCACATATCTAAGTCCTAGTATAACAGCAATAAATACCATTAAAGAGATTTTCACATTAAAAGTCACTTATACACGTTTTTTTATGTTTTGCTTTTTTTGCAATCCTGTGAATCAATAAGAATATTTTTGGAGATAATATAAAAAATGAAAATAATCATTGCAGTGTTCTAGCTAAGCCTAAATGGAAGGGCGCCCCACCCTGCCCTTCCGAAGCCACGCTCTGCCCTTCCGAGGCCCTGCCCTTTTATTTATAAAAAAATAAAAATATTTGTTTTTTAGACTTATTATAATTTATAAATCTTGTATAACATTGTGTTATTAATTTATTCCTCATTGTAGATATCTTATTTGCATGGTTAAATAATAGTGGAAATAATATATTATAACAATTATCAAAAATATAAAAATTAAAATGCAACAGGGAGCATGCCGGATAATACTGTGTCCTCGAAAGTGCCCTTTTGAAAAAAACTACGGGCTTTAAAGTTCCCTTTTGACGAAATAGCCCCCCCCCCTCCCCCTGCCCCTTTTTAAACCTAGCTGGAGCACTGCATTGTGCAGAAAATTTTTGTAATGAAAATAATGCCTTTTTCATTATAATATTGTCAGTTTTTATAATCATGTTTGCTTATTAATATATAACTTTTCATTAATTAAGAACATAAATTGTAAAAGCCAGGTCAGAACTTATAAAAAGTTGGCTTTACACTACAGTTAAAAACAAAATATTGTTCTAATGTGTATAAAAAACTGTCAATATAAAAAGTATTATCAATATAATATACGTATGCAACCACATTCAAAGGCAATGTATTATACAAAAGTATAAGCAAAAAAGAAAATAAACCTTTGACCATAAAATTGTGACCTTGACATTTAATCAAGGATAATTGAAGTTCTCTGCAACTCATTTTATGCTTATAATAATCCAAATTTATATTAAAATCCTTCAATGTTGAAGATACATAGTGGACACTAAAACCAGAAAGAAACAAACTAAGAAATACAGCACTGTTAACATTCCATATACCCTTCTTTTGTGACATGAACGTTTTTCTATTTAAGTACACATCAAAATGTATTTGAAAACAGATTTCTATGCAACATACCTATGAGTGGGGATTGTGGGAACTCTTTGTTGATATGGGCTTCAAATGTGGATTTGGCCTTCAAACTGATTACACTTTCCGGCACTTTTAGACTGGTAATGCTATCTGGCACGTTTTGACTGGTAACACTGTGTGGCATGTTTAGACTGGTAACACTGTCTGGCACATTTAGACTGGTAACACTTTCTGGAAGGTTAAGACTGGTAACATTCTCTTGCTCCTTCCTAATATGTTCACTCTCTGACACCATCTGACTGGTTACACTCTCTTGATAAGACTGGTTATTCTTGGTCTCTGTGACAACCCAGGGCTTGCTTTCACTGTCATGACATCCATCCACTGTCAAAGCAAGGGATAATAATCAAAACAAGACTATTGCGAAACAATATACTTCCCCGGCTCCACCATTGTCAGAAATTCCACCATTGTCATATTGTTTTTTTTTTAAATTTGTTGCCATAGCAATCAGAATTTTTTACGTAGGAACAGAATGAAATGACGTGCACAATGTCCATATTGCCATCTATCCATGTTTCAAGTTTCATGAAAAAATATAAAGAACTTGTAAAGTTATCGCAGGATCCAGAAAACCACCATTTTCAGCAGAATTTCTAG
The DNA here is from genome assembly GCF_020536995.1 of Dreissena polymorpha. Taxonomy (NCBI): domain Eukaryota; kingdom Metazoa; phylum Mollusca; class Bivalvia; order Myida; family Dreissenidae; genus Dreissena; species Dreissena polymorpha. Next base: position 46,036,630 of record NC_068360.1, read on the forward strand.
TCTATTTGTTGCCATAGCAACCATAATTTTTGATGAGGAACAAAATGAAATGATGTGCATAATGTCCATATTGCCATCTATCCATGTTTCAAGTTTCATGAAAAAATATTAAGAACCATTAAAGTTATCGCAGAATCCAAAAAAGTATTAATGACTGATGGACTGACGGACAGAGCGCAAACCATAAGTCCCCTCCGGTGAAACCGGTAGGGGACAATAAAAAGATGAACCACAGACGCATCACAGTGGCTAGTGACAGCACTGATGCTGACATCATCTTTAGTCCCAGTTGAAGGAGTTCATGTGGAAGGTATTGGGACATGAATACTTGCTCTTACTTCTGTTGACATACAAAAGAATTCAAATAAGAATTCAAAAGGCTGTGTTTACATACAAAGATTAAGAATTCAAAAGGCTGTGTTTACATACAAAGATTAAGAATTCAAAAGGCTTTTTTTTCTATGAAAATAACTTTCAAGCATTATCCCTCCAAAATACGCTTTCATGCTGTTTTTCTCCTCCCCTGGAATTTTAAGTCCACTGATATGTGCCTGATTGCTCAAAACTTTTAACGGCCATTTAAGCTAGCAGCAATTTATTTTTGGATCAAGTTATGTTATTTGATGGTTAACCATTTAATATATCTGTTCATTCTATACACATTTGCTTCAAATGATTTGATTATGTTTGATTTTAACATTGAAGATTTAGTTAAGAAAACATGAAGTAAACAATTTAATATTTACCTGGCGCTTTCTTAACACAGAAGTCTTCGAAATCTTGTGCAGCCGCAAATCTGATTTCAAGGCATTTTCCTCGTAACATGCAGTCTTCTGCCTCTTGTACATAGCGCTTCGCTTCCTTTAGGGAAGGAAACTTCACAAATGCGCACCTGAAAAAGTATCAGTGGTAAACAGCACTTAAATAAATACAGTATATTAAAATACAAAGTTATCGTAATGTGACCTTTTAAATAGACTAAATGGACTTACTCGTGAATTTGCTTGCTTTGGGAAAACCCTACTAATCTGAAGGTTAAAACAAAGCTGAATCATTACAAAATCAAAGTACTGAAAGTACTGATGTGACAATGCTTTTGAAGAGGATGGATATAAAAGCATCATTTTAAGTTTATCTACATTACCACAATTGTGTATTTGGGTAAGAAAATTGTGGGTACAAAAGAAAATTGGTAACAATGAAAAATTGAGGGTATGGGGAAGTAACAGCCCTGGGGAACTTGACCCATTCAGAGAAACTGGGAGACGGGTAACATTTTCATCAAATATAAAAATAACTACATTTGGGGTTTTCCCAGCGTCATAGCGTTTGAAGTGCCACCTGGCAGTTTCGTGTCTGGTTCCTGTCCTGAACCTCTCGATTAATTTGAAAGAGGACAGGAACCAAGCACCTTTACCTTTATCAATGATAATCAGCAAGGTATGCCGATTGAGAAAATTTAGCTAACTCAATCGAACTGGCTCGGTCTTTTACATAGGTTGCCATTGTGAAGAATTTTTTCGTGGTATGATCACTTAGACAAGCTGCTTCGCTGAAGCAGCATTGTCAAAAATCATATAAAATTTTAATTTAGTATTTACTGCAGGAAACTACCAATACCCCATTATATATAGTGATCAGTGTCTGTGTACTTTGCTAAAGATAAACAATGTTGAGATGGCCCTTGTGAACTCCATTAGAATCAATTGAACACTTGAATTGTTTTCTATATTTGCATTCCGTCTCGTTTGTACAAGTTGTGCATGACTTCACTGATGTCATAGAAATAAACTAAGTGAAGCAGGCTTCGATAAATTAAAAACACCTTCAGTAGGGAAACAAATATATTCATTGTATTGGTACTTGACTATATTCATACATAAAGATAAGTGCCAGGTTAATATTGGCAATATACTCTTCCAAAGTTGTGGAGACCTGGATTGCAACTAAAAGTAAAATACCTACAGAATCATTAACCTGTTTATTCTCTTGAGTTAACAATGAAAAATAAGTTAACATCATTAGTGTCTATTCTAGAACTCCAAAAGAAGGGGGGGGGGGGGGGGGGGGGGAATTCGCCCAACACTTTGAAAAATAGGGGGGGTTTTGTAGACATGTTTTAGATGTTAAGACTTTAGACGGGCTTTAGTTGGTGGAAGAGATACATGTAATTTACAGACAATCCTAAATTATCTATCAACATTTTGGGTATAGTAAAAAGGCTTTGATATTTAAAACAAGAGCTGTAGGTTGACATATGCCCCCTAAAATCGTTTTGATAGAAGTCATGAGCAATATTTGAAACCTAAACACTGATTTCAAAACCTAAATGCGGACCCTAAGTTTAAGGTCAAAATTTGTGTGCGTATGAAAAGGCCTTGTCCCTAAACACATGCATATCAAATATGAAGGTTACCTCTGAAGCATCATAGAAGTTATGAGCATTTTTCGAACCCTAAACTCAAAGTGTGACTGACAGACAGAGGGACAGATGGACAGACGGACAGACAGACAGTGCGATCACTATATGCCCTCCTTCAGGGGCATAAAAAACTCCTGAAATATGAGCATGCCAATTTTCTCATACCGTAAATGTGTGTGATTATTTAAAAATAGCACAAATAGGGCGGTCTAGAATCAACACGAACCTTTACAGGACTCTTTAAAGCACAAAAGGGGCATAATTCTGGTGCAAATTAGTCACTTGTTCACAGGATGTTTATGGAAAAATTATTTCAATACATGTAGTATTAAGATAGATTTGTGCTTAAACATTAAAGTTAACATACAATTTCTCAGAACAAAAAGGGCATAATTCTTTTAAATTGAAGGTTACATTATGCAACTTCAGTGACATTCCACAATGACCCCAAACTCAACAGTAAAATGTTGGGTAGATCGCTAACCTTCACCAAAGCATTTTGCAAACCATGAGGCTGACACATGGATGAGTAGTTTAGCTTGGACTCTTCAACTAATGTTCAAGCTAACAGGGTACGTTTGATCACCATACAATTCTTTTTAGAGAACTTAAACATCATAAACAATATACAAATACATTCAAACTAATTCCTTAAAAATCTACAATCTACATAAGCAAGCCCTTTAACCTAAAGAAAATTGTAACAATACTGTGATGCATTAATATATGTATCAATATATTTTCTACTAGAGCTGCAACGATTCGATCCGATTCATGGAAAATCGATTCGAAATGCTTCGATTCGATTACGAAACCAACCATACCAAATTCGATTTGATTCTTTAACATATATACATATATATACATAGATATGTAAAGCACGCTGTATTCTGACTTTTGATACAGGAAGGTGTAGGTTTTATCTTTACCTGTAATTACTACGCGCGCGATTGGTTGCTTATTACTTTAGTCATCCAATCAATAAGCCTGTTACGGTCTACTTTCGGAAAAAGCGTCAAAATGGCTGAACAAGCTAAGAAGCTAAAATCAAAAGTGTGGCAGTATTTTGGATTTCAGGATGGTAGCCCTACAGATAAAGCAAAGTGTAAACTGTGCTTCACGGATGTGGCGTACGCTAAGTCCGGCTCAACCACTAATCTAATGCAATATGTCAAACGCAAACATAATGTTGATTTAGCAAGACTAAGAGGTCGCACACGTGCAACTACTCAAGTCGCCAGCCAGAAAAGTAGTTCTATTTCTGTTGGAGTTTTGTTAAGTTTATTAGAGAATGTGATTTGTCCTACAGGTAACAGGTGATGCTGTCATGGCACAATGGTAGACGGTTTTGGGTCAAAGTATATTAGTGATAGTACTACCATTCAACTGATTCCAGATACGTTCTTATGATTATTTATTTTTTTATATTACTGTGTAATCAACACAATCTTCTAGTCAGAGGTTTTTATATTAAAATTGAGTCCTAATTTGCTATTCTTTTTTATGTGTTTTATTGAAATCACATTTGAACAGAAATGTTAGTTTTGAGGCATAAGAGAGAATATATGATAAAACTAGGTTTGAAGATGAATCGAATCGAAAAAATCGGTATCGGAGTGTCTGAAATCGAAATCGAATCGAGCTGTTGGTGAATCGTTGCAGCTATATTTTCTACATATATTCATTTATATGAGATATATATAAAAAACATATACTTAAAGAATAAAAATAATCAGGTTATACAAAAATAATCCGACTACCCATGTTATTAAGTGTGAGGTGATAAGGCAAAGGCAAATAACAGTATTTACACCACAGCCTATACAAGGAATGGAACGGGTGATTTCACTTACACATCGGAGGGCTTCCCACTGCTGACACCAATCCACACATGAACATCATACCCCTTGAGAAGTTTTCTGACCTCACCCTGGAACAACAACGCAAGGCTATATTCTTAGTATTAGGTACAATATGATGATATGAAAATATTAAAAATTAAGTTTTCTGGCCCGGATAGCACAGTTGGTGCAGCGCTGGACTTACAATACTAAGATTGTAAGTTGAAATCTAACCCTGAAGCATAATGATCAAGTGGATTCAGTCAAGAAAGTACTTTTTCAGCCATTCTTTTCAAAATGCTTCCACTCTTTCAAGAAAGGCGGTTGTCTGTTACTGGCACATGCTTGTGCCCTGGCACTGGCTTAACTCTTTTACTGCCTAAACTCGCCCAAGACATTGTGGCACTTGTACTTTGTGAGACTTAAATCTCAACAAACCATTATTTCACTGAAGGTCTACACCTATTTAAACTACAAATATACATTATTCAAAGAAAGAAGTTCTCAGTCCTTACATAAGAATGGATAAAAAGTGTGATGAACAATTAACTCAAAAGACACTATGAAAAAAAAAATTCCCATAAAGGACTTTATGTAATATAAATTTTTTCACAAAAATGACTAATATACCAACCATATTTCCTCAGGTATATCAGCCACATCAAGGGAACATAACTCAGAAATAATTTGATCACTCCATGTACTTGTGAATATTGTGTCTAGCACACCAACACTTCAATTGAAGAGAAATTTTCAAGTATTTCGCTCCACAAACATATATTTTTATATGGCAGTCATGCCAATTGTTAAGTTCATGGGCACATAACTGATTAATAAGTGAATCCATGCACACAAATATCTATGCTGCATAATGATGCCATAATAAAAGTGTCAATAAAATCGCTAGATAAATGAGGATCAAGTTTTATTCACAAACTTATAACATTGATTAATACAGCTGCCATGCCCATGGTAAAGTTTAAGGGCATATAACTTGCAAATGAGTGGATCAATGCACATGAAAATTGTGTTTCGCACATCCACACTTTATGGTGATTACACACATTAATTTTGTATCAAGACAGAGCGAGCGGCCAGCCAACCAACAAAGTGACTACAATGTACCTCTTCATATTAAGTTCTTAGGTGTTCAATAAACATTGTTTGCAGGGTATAACTATTTCCTATGGGAAATTATTACAGTATGGTTTTCTGTGGTTACCATAGACATCACTGAAGATGGTTACCTGTGGCACCCATGAAGAACACTCGGATGTGAAACCAACATGGTTACCATGTTGGTTTCACATCTGAGTGTTCTTCATGGTAACCACATCCCATAAGGATTAGTTATAACCAGCAATCACAGGCACCTCTTTGATGTTGGTTACTTATGTGGTTATCATGGAGACCACTCTGATGTTGGTTACCTAATGTTCTCAGGGATACACATATGTTGTTGGTTACCATGAAGACCAATCTGAAGTTGGTTATCATGGAGAAGACTGATGTTAGTTATGGAGGCCATTCAAATATGGGCTACCATGGAGACAACTCTGATGTTGGTTACCATGGACACCACTCTGAGGTTGATTACAATTAAGGCTACTGTAATGTTGGTTATCATGGATACCAGTCTTATGTTCATAATCATGGAGACCACTCTGACGTTGGTTACAATTTTTACTTATGTAACTTTGGTTACCATGGTGACAACTCTAATGTTGGTTACCATAGAGACCACTTTCCATTTGGTTACCATGGTGTTGGTTACAATTGAGACTACTGTTTAACTGGTTACCATGTAGACCACTGGGATGTTGGTTACCTGTGTTGTGCTGGTTGCCAGGTTGCCCAGGAACACCTGCGCCTGAACATGTTCCGGGTCACATTCTACAGATAAAAAAACATCAGATTACAAATGCCCATATGCTCTTTTAAATTAATGAGACACACCAATATGAATGTTATTTAATAACAACAGTGAAAGAATAAAGGGTAACTTGGACAAATTTCAATATATTTTAATTGGATATTACAAACAAATTCAACTTTGACCATGGGCAGATGATGGATGGTCGAACCGTTTCACTCTGATATGCCCTTCTTTAAGGGCATTGGAAGACAAATTCAATTGAAAACATTTAAATGAACCTTATTTTCGATGAGGCAAACATTGTTTTATTATTTGTTACCACAAACTTTTCCACAAAATTCATTAAGTCTGGAGCATTACAAATCTAAATTCAAAATGTGTCCACTTGAAAAAAAAAGCAAAAAGAAGTTTGGAAAAGGGTGTTCTGTTTTATTCTTAAAATGAACAAAATGTTTAACATCATGGCACTCCTGTAAAACAACGGATAAAAAATAATGGCCTGAGATGGAAGGAATTGAATATTGCACAAAGTAAATATTTCCGATTAAATAACATGCAAAAATATTGTACACACAACAGATTATACCATAAATGGAATGGTTGTGAATTACTATGTACAAACATAAACTCATGACTGATTGTATATTTGTACTTAATTAAGGGTAAAACCAAAGTCAAACTTTTAAGTAAACGTACCTCCATCATTTTCCTCATTAATCTGAAAAGATACAAAAGTATACATAGTAAGTTTCATTGTGCATTTCACAGTCTTGGCTTAATAGATATTTGTCAAGCGTTTGTCGGCTATTATCAAACTTAACTCAAGGATATAACATCCCCAACAATGCTTATTATCCAGAAGTACTAGTGATTGAAAATCCTTATTTGCTCTTACAAAATCTGAACTCGCCCTTACAAAATTTTAATATTCTTTGAAAATCTAAATGCCATGTTTATTTGTTTGCTTCAAAGCTCAGTAATTTGTGATGTTTTTTTATGTCATTGAACACTGAATGTGTATTACAGAGAATTGGATATGTGTCATAGACCACACAATTAGTGTTATAGAGCAATGAATGTGTGTTATAGAGCAATGAATGTGTGTTATAGAGCAAGAAATGTGCATTATAGAGCAATGAATGTGTGTTATAGAGCACTGAATGTTAGAGAGCACTGTGTGTTAGAGAGCATTGAGTATGTGTTACATGTACATAGCACTATTTTTTGTTATAGAGCATTGTAATGTGCGTTAGGTTTACTCTCGATTGTCCCACATTTTGATTTTTAGGATTCAAAATCGATATCAGAAAATGCAGGTAAGATGACTGCCTGGGGCTAAAATCCAACTACAGTTAGGTTCAATTTGTTGTCCACCATCTACAACTTCTACACTTCAGCATATCGTCAGTCTCGATAAAAAAGGACAAAACTGCATTTTGTAACAATCTGAAATAACATCCTTTTCGATCGATACCGACGATATACCGTGCGATGATTGAGGAGTTGTTCTCTCATTTCTGTTTATGTATTTACTAACATAAAATAAACAAATAAAATGCTTCTCGATCAATATTTTATTTTTATTTTCTCCAGTAGCATGAAATATAGACTAACTTTCATAATAATCGTATATTTCAAAACCAATTGATTTAATACCCATAGAAAATGTAACAAGAATTTGTTCCTATAACATGAATTTGTTCATAGTCAATTAAATTTCCGTACCTCATCAGCCTGTGTGCATTACACAGCATGATATAGCACGCAAATGTCCAACGATCCCAAAACTCAGACAACCCCATGGAAATGTTTCAACCCAAACAAGAAAATCAAAGATGTACAAAATATGAACAGGCATCCGCATACTGCACAACAGTCATAGTCTGATCAAGTAGGCGCCCCTTCATGGCAACAAGTTGTTGGTCAATATTTCTGTACTTCCTTTTCTTGATGGGTCGGGTGCCCCCCGTTGAGTATTGTAGCTGTCGGATGTAGCTCAAGGATTCTATTTCTTGAAGTGTCCTGATGATACTGTATATGTTCGGGTGCGGATGATGGATAACTTTCTTCAGCATACTATGCCATCCTTCTAGGTTGTTGGTTGTTCTAGGACCGTGTGTGTTGAAATGGTTCCATACTTCCTTCTCGCCTTCGATCCAGTGTTCAGTAACATAGTCGGTAAACGTCTCTACTGCTGCGGGAAGGTCCAAATCTCCTACGTCTGTGAGGGCATTGAACCACACATCTTCCACAGCCTCGATAGGGACAAGCGGAAGAACAGCTGCTCTCCGTACCAAGCGGTGTACATTCTCGTCGGTTCTGTATGCCTCAGTAAGTCCACACGACTGAACTTTTCTCCAAATACACTGTGCGAAGTGAAAGAAGCAGGCCCTTACATCTGTTCTTGGGAAGACATGCCTGGCAGCATTTCTGGGTGCTATCTCGTGGTCCATGAATAAGACGTCTGGTTGAAGGATCAGATCTATCTGCGCGCACTCTCTCACCAGAGCTTCGAATAACCGTCTGTATACTTCCACTGACTTTCCTGGTAGTAGGGCGAACATAACAGGCTACATGTGTCCGTCTACGAAAGTATGCCAGGTGTAGAGCTGGTAGAATTGGTCAGGGCAAGTGTAGAATGTTCCGTCACCGTAAACAGTTCTCGCAGCACACAGGTTCTGTAGATTCGAGTCTGTGGCAAAGACAAGAAATCTCTGGTCGTCTCCCTCGTCTATGAGTAGGAATCGCTGACCCGTAGATGTCTGTGTCCATTCTCCATCAAGGCGGATATCCTGTCTGTTTTTCGGGAGTGGAGGTCTGGTTTTACTTCTTTGGCGGTACAACTGTGCCTTACAGCCTTCATATGTTGGTAAGTTCACAACCAGCGATGCGGTGTCTTGATTCCAATCACGGGTTCGAAGCGCAGTTAACTCTTCCTTGTAGATTGCGGGAACTGGTGTCGTTTCTTCTCGGCATCGTTTCCGTATCTTCTGCATCACTCTGTTTGAGTCTACTTCTAATGGATTTCCCTCGTGTGTATGGTGTCCACTGTTTCCAATGAGGATTCCTTCTCTAGTAGTCGCCCTTGACGGACATTTACGCACAGCACACGTCCAATATACTCGATCATCTCGTCTGCTTTTAACCTGTAATCGAAACAACATACATGTATATTACAATAATTATGAATGAAAATCACCGGAAAATCTGTATTGAATCATAAAGCATAATACTATTACATACATCAATCTTTAGCGTAATCTCTTCTCTGCAGTGTTTCCCCTTTTTAAACACCCCTTCTGAATAAAGACTCTATATACTTTCATTTGACGGCAGACTAACAATATTGTCCATGTTTTAAAGAAGATGAGTATATACTTACAACAAATCTGTAACCGTCAAGCAAAAGGCTCGACGTTTATTAGGAACCAAATCAACGTAAATGTTTACTTTTGTTATTACGGCAGACTAACATTATATTCCCCATGTTTTAAAGTCGTTGAGTAAACCAATATTAATACTTACTACAAATCTGAAACCGTGAAGCACAAGGCTCATCCCTCCATGTTTATTAGGAACAAAATCAACGTGAAGTTGTGCATTTGCCATGTTTTCTGATCTGCAGTTAGGTAGGTTTGTTACGGCTTAAATACTATCAACGGCTAATTTTTATACTTTGATCGAGTAATTTATTAAACAATTGTGTGTTTATGTGACAAACAAAAAAATATATAATTATCGTTTTACACTTTGATCGTAGTTAATCAAAGTAATACTTTAATTATGTTTATAGATTTATTAAACAATTGTGCGTTTATGTGACAAACAAATAATATATAATTATCGTTTTATACTTTGATCGTAGTTAATCAAAATAATACTTTAATTATGTTTATAACGCATGCATGTTTGTCCAGTTCTGGTATTACTGTTAAGTGTTTGAAGTGTAATTCGTGAACCGACCTGTAACTTTACCCTTCTTACCCCTCTTCACACCTACATAAAGGGTGTATTGGTTTTTTAAATGTGGGACAATCGAGACGACACCGTGCGTTATATAGCAATTGATGTGTGCTATTGAAAATTGAATGCGTGTTACAAATTATTCAATGTATATTATGTTACAAATCATTCAATATATATAATAGAGCAATAAATGTGTATTTAAATAAAGAGCATTAAATGAGTATATAATAATAGAGCATTTAATGTATGTTAAAGAAAATTTAATTTGTATTATAGAGCATTGCATTTGTAATCGAACAATAAATATGTTTATAGAGCATTTAATTTGTAAAATTTGTGTTATAGAGCACTGAATGTATGATATAGAGCAACAAATCATTCAATGTGTATTATACAACAATGAATGTGTATTTTTAGAGCAGTGAATGAGTATAATATAGCAATTGATGTATGCTAAAGAGTATTGAATGAGTGTTATCGAGCATGGAACATAAATTATGTTTATCAGCATTAAATGCTTATTATAGATCAATAAATGTGTGTTATTTAGATTTGAATGAGTGTAATAACTACAGCATTAAGTGCGTGTTGTAGAGCATTGATGTGTGTTATAGAAAATTGAATGTGTGTTATAGAAAATTGAATGTTGTGATATAAAGCACTGAATGAGAGTAACATGTATAAAGCATAGAATAAGTTTATATACATGTAGTAAGTTTTCCTCATACGTTTATATAAATAAATTTTACCTCTTTTAAATTTATATGTAAAATTTCCATAAAATGGCTTCATGATTTCCTTTCCCAATCAACCAAAAGTTGACATACTATAATAGCCCTTCCAAATAAACAAATGTTAAATGTTTTTTTTACATTGAGTTCATACATGTACATAACACAAGAATAGTACAGAGCTCCAGATAAGCATCGTTTTATTGTTATTACGATTTGTTTTTAAAGAAAAACGAAAAGAAAATCAAAATACATCATATCAAAACGAATTGAGACAGACGGATCCGAATTATTACAAGCTGTTTGATCGTGAGGAATTTCCATGTTCTGCGCAGGGAAAGTTAAATGATAACGAGATTTCCAATACCGGATCCGTGAATTAGTTTATTGTAACCAATATTTGCATTTCCGTTTCCGCTCTTCTGTCTACAAAATTAAAAAAGTCGGCTGCAAAGCGTGGACGATTTCAAAAGAAACTTCATTCTGCGACAGTATGGTTTCATTTCGCGGCAAGAACAAAGTCCAAAGTCTAGTTTTGATAGTATAATATCTAATATACATGTAGTGTCAAAAGCGGTTGATGAGGTGTTATCGACGATCTCCAAACCCAAACATCGCGGTATCACGCAAAAACAGATCTCGGCATGGTAAAATGACTTTCCCTGGTTACAGATTGAAGGCTCTGATGCTGATATTCATTTGAAAAAGTTCTTCTTGTATTGAACACAATGTGGTGAGAGAGGGCTTTTAAATTCAGAAAGAAGCCAGTATGCACACAGTAGCTCATGCAAAAGTCAATGGAGTTAAAAGTTCAGTTTGTTATTACATATTTTTCATTGAAAGAAAAAACTAATTGAAAATGATTAACTTTGAAAAAAACTAATTGAGAAAACAAAATTGAAGTGAAAACTAATTAACCCGAAACTTTATCTGGAGCTCTGATGGTATTTAAATCTTACCTCTGAATATCCGGATGTGCGGTCTTTTTGAGGTTCTACATGTCCTGTTTTTATTGCAACAGTCTCATCAACAACATTATTGGCAATGCAATTGTTTTCTTCCTGAGCTGTGATACTTATGTTACTCTTTCCATGATTGTGATCTACTACTATAGCTGGCTTCCAGCTTTCATGATTGTGATCTACAACTAGAGCTGGCTTCCAGCTTTCGTCATTGTCTGAATAACTACTGATGGACATATCATCATCGTCCATTATGTCATTAGAAGATGGAAGCTGCAAACCTCCCATGGTGGCTGGTGAGGACTTTGAATAGGAGGCATACAAATTCCGGTCTGATGTTGCCTTTTGTCTAGGAAATGAATCCATGTGGCCAGATTGGACCTGTTGCATTCCAAATGCTGTGGACAACGGTTGCATGCCACCTTCCGTGGAAAACTGTTGCATGCCACTGGCTATGTGATATTGTTGCATGCCACTCCCAGTGGGAAACTGCTGCTGCTGCATGCCACGCCCCGTGGGATACTGTTGCATGTTAATCCTAGTTGGAAACTCTTGAATGCCACTGGCTGTAGGAAACTTTAGCAAGCCACTTCCCGTGGGAAATTTTTGCTGATGCCAAAAGGGTTTCAATCCTACAGGCATGTTGGACTGGTAGGATGCATCTGATGGTGGCAAAAGGTGTCTGTTATCCATTTTCTAAATAAAAGAAATAACATTTGTTAACAGCAGGTGTCTGTGAAGTGCTAACCTGAATTACAATAAACTGAAGGTACACAACTTGTTGAAAACTTGACCTGGTGATATAGTTATGGACCCCGTTTGACCCCAATTACAAAATGGCTTTTATTTAGTCAAAATGAATATTCTTATCAGGTTTCATCAAGATTGTGTCATTATTGTAGCATCTAGAGAGGTAAAAAAAAATTTTTTTTGATTTTATCTGCTGAGTTATTTTGGATCAATGTGACCCATATTCCGATATGTATTATTACTATAAATTGTAAAGATAAACATTATCACTAAGTATTTTGAGTAGTGATGATGCAAATGGTAAACCACATATTGCACAAGGCAATGTCTCAACTTGAGAACTAAATGCTCGGGTGGGCTGAAAACACATATCGTACAACTCCCTTATATTGAGCGCAGACTAATTTCGATCACTTTGTATACATTAAGAAAGCAGCTCTCGTTATGATGTCATACGCATGCGCTCTTAGTATTTTGTTTAACTAACATAACTTAGCTTGAAAACAAATACAGACACAACTTAAATGAGTAAAAAACAATTATAATTGCATTTCAAAATCTTGCTTCAACTGAAATAATCCAAATTTAGCCCTATTCCATTCAATTTTTTTGTAACTCTTCATTAAACTTGCACATAAATTCATTGCTAGTGTAAACACAACACTTTCATGTATTTGATTTATTTTAATGAAAATTCTTTTAATTTTTCACGATTCTTAGTAAATGTTGCATGGAATAATTTTTGCGTGCAAAAAGATGACTTGACGATATACACATGTTCATTGAGTATAACCTGTCCCAATTGGATGCTAACTTTATCAAATCTTTTAAAAATAACATTATGCCTAAATTTTATTTGAACGCACTGCAAACTTTTGTGTTAATGCAATTCATTATCACTTGTACATGTCAATATTGCTGAAAAAAAGATTGACTGCTAAAACAGAAACTTCTTAAATTGTAAATAGTAGTTATTCAAAAGTTAAATTGCTGTTTCAGTTTGTATAAATGTGTTCAGTGAATCTAATTTTTGAAGATTTGTTGGCCTAATGCATATCACAATTGAGTACTCTTTGCTTTTCTGATGTGACGTCTCGATACCAGGTAAACAACCCTTGTAGGGGATGTAATTTGCGGTTGTGTATAGAACTAAGGGTTTTGCGTGGTTAAACATGCTGTTAATAAAACAAGAGGGCCATGATGGCTCTAGTTCGCTCACCTGAGAGGAGTCGGTTCATTTAATCTTTACCAAACGTAAAACTTGACCTAGATATTGTCCAGACAAACATCCTGGTCAAGTTTCATCATTATTGAACCAAAACTCTGGTATATGGAGTGATTTTGTTTTTGTAAGATTTGACCTGGTGACCTATATTTTGAGCTTACCCCCCTTACCAAACATCAAACTTTGCTTACAAAAATAAATATTATGACCAAGATTCATAAAATCTGAAACAAAATTGTGACCTCTGGAGTGTTTACAAGGATTTTGTATAATATAATGAAAATTTGGACAATCTAAGGGCAATAATTATGGCATTAATTATGTGATATATATAAAACCAATCTTTTCACCAAGTTTCAGGATGATTGGGCAAAAAATGTGACTTCTAGAGTGTTCACTAGCTTTTTTTACTATATATATATAAGAAAACTGCACCCCCCTGGCAGCCATGTTATTCAACTGACCCGAACCATTTTCAAACGCAAATCTCATATCAAGGAAACAAAGGTTCTGCCAAATTTCATAAAAATTGGGCCAAAAATGTGATGTCTAGAGTGTTCACATGTTTTCACTATATACACATAGAGAAAAATGCCCCGCCCACTGGCGGCCATGTTTTTTCACCGATCTGGACCATTTTCAAACTCGTCCAAGATATCAATAAAACCAATGTTTTGACCAACTTTCATGATAATTGGGCAAAAATTGTGACTTCTAGAGTGTTAACAAGGTTTCTCTATAGCCAAATAAGGAAAACTGCCAGCCCCCCCCCCCCCCCCCCCCGCCCCCGGGCAGCCATGTTATTCAACTGACCGGAACCATTTTCAAACTCAAATCCCATATCAAGGAAACAAATGTTCTGACCAAATTTCATGAAAATTGGGCCAAAAATGTGACTTCTAGAGTGTTCACATGTTTTCACTATATATATAGAGAGAGAAAAATGCCCCCCCCCCCTGGCCGCCATGTTTTTTCACCGATCTGGACCATTTTCAAACTCGTCCGAGATATCAACAAGGGACAAAATTTTCACAAAACCAGGTTTTCAATATAAAAAAAATTCTGATAAAGGGCTTGTTTCAAAATCAATATATTTTTAGTCGTGGCCACCTTGACATTGAAAATATCTACGTAATTCTTTCGCGCGACACACCGTACAATGATGGTGAACAAATCTGACAATCAATGACAAAGTTACAATGTATGGCCCGGACAAGCTCATTTATGGCCATTTTTGACCTTTGAACTCAAAGTGTGACCTTGACCTTGGAGATCTCGACGTAATTCTTTCGCCTGACACACCGACCAATGATGGTGAACAAATGTGCCAAATGATTTTAAAATCTGACATTCAATTACGTAGTTATGGCCCGGACAAGCTCATTTATGGCCATTTTTTACCTTTGAACTCCACGTGTGACCTTGACCTTGGAGATATTGACGTAACTCTTTCGCGCGACACACCGTCCAATGATGGTGAACAAATGTGCCAAATGATTTTAAAATCTGACAATGAACGACATTGTTATGGCCCGGACAAGCTTGTTACGCCCGCCAGCCAGCCCGCCAGCATTCGCCAATCTAATAACCAGTTTTTTCCTTCGGAAAACCTGGTTTATAAAACCAATGTTTTGACCAACTTTCATGATGATTGGGCAAAAATTGTGACTTGTAGAGAGTTAACAAGATTTTTCTCTATAGCCGATTGGGAAAACTGCCACCCCCCCCCCCCCTTGGCAGCCATGTTATTCGACTGACCGGAACCATTTTCGAACTCAACTCTCATATCAAGGAAACAAATGTTCTGACCAAATTTCATGAAAATTGGGCAAAATATGTGACTTCTAGAGTGTTCACATGTTTTCACTATATACATATAGAGAAAAATGCCCCACCCACTGACGGCCATGTTTTTTCACCAATCTGGACCATTTTCCAACTCGTCCGAGATATCAATAAAACCAATGTTTTGACCAACTTTCATAATGATTGGGCAAAAAATGTGACTTCTAGAGTGGTTACAAGGTTTCTCTATAGCCAAATAAGGAAATCCCCCCCCCCCCCTGCAGCCATGTTATTCGACTGACCGGAACCATTTTCAAACTCAAATCTCATATCAAGGAAACAGAGGTCCTGATCAAATTTCATGAAAATTGGGCCAAAAATGTGACTTCTAGAGTGTTCACATGTTTTCACTGTATATTATAGAGAAAAATGCCCCGCCCACTGGCGGCCATGTTTTTTCACCGATCTGGACCATTTTCAAACTCGTCCGAGATATCAATAAAACCAATGTTTTGACCATTTTTCATGATGATTGGGCAAAAATTGTGACTTCTAGAGTGTTTACAAGGTTTCTCTATAGCCAAAAAAAGGAAAACTGCCCTGCCCACTGGCGGCCCTGGTATTCAACAGACCGGAACCACTTTTGATTTCAACCAACATATCATTAACTGATTAAGACAAACATTTTGACAAAGTTACATGAAGATTGGGCATGAGACGTGACTTCTCCAGTGTTTACAAGTTTCGAACTCGACCGAGATTTCATTGGGACAAAGCTTCTGACCAAGTTTCTTGTAGATCGGACAATAAATGTGGCCTCTAGAGTGTTTACGAACAAATGTTGACGGACGGACGGACAAAAGCTGGTCACAAAAGCTCACCTGAGCAATCAGATGAGCTAAAAAATTGAAATGAATTTAATGGGAATGAAATAAATTACAAGTTTATTCAACGCCTTCCTTACTTGGTAACGAATGACATCTGTTAAGCATGGAATCTGTGCGCATAACTGGGATTGTATACAGTTAAATTCGGTAATCTTGCGCGTCCGGTAATCTTGCGCACTTCGCATTTGCGAATCTCGCAGACGACAAATGGTTTTCTTTAGCGTTGAACGATGGAGTTTCACATTTTTAATAATTAACAGATTTAAAAGGTACATATTCCATGCAAAATAAAATTCGATCATTACATTTAAACACCAGTTGTGTCATCCCTATACATCGTAAACACTGGCCCACTTACGAACAATTAGAAATGAATCACAAATTCCCTGCCGTCTTTAGCGTTTTCATACTTTAAATTAAAAATTCATAAATCCAACGTGTAATTTAGCATTCCATTGCACAATATCCGATCAGTTATGGTATTTTTGGCCATGAAAATATATCGCATCAGACCGACATAGCTATTTATTTCCCGTAGTCATTATTTCCCGCCATTCTGTCAAACCAATTTGGTATTATCTCCGCATGTGCAATGGCCTAGTTTTGATATTTTCTGTAAACTATGGAAGCATGATCGTGGCAAAATCAAACCCGTTATGCATAAACATTTTTTTTTTACGCAAACCGGTACTTTTGTTTATTAATTGTACACTATTACTATTGACTATATTATTTGTTGATTTGTAGTGAACAAAACTGCACTAGAAATCCACATTTAATTTCAATGGTTTTACAAACCGAGGGGTGAAAGCAAAACAGCTCTAAGTGCATTTTTCAAAATTTTACAGACGGAAGGTTAAAACTGTATCATATTAACAATAACAACAAAAAAGGCTTTATATTTTCAAGTTTGATAGAGAATGTTCTTTTCTAATCACATTTTTAAAATACATTTTTGAATTTTCACAAACAAAAAAGTTATTTAAAAAAATGTCACTTAGACCCTTTTCGCACTGAAATTTCACTTTTTTGTACTTGGCGTTAAGAGCAAAACAGTTATAAATCATTTTTAGCCTAACATAAATAATCAGTTTACAGAATTTATTTTTATATAACATACTTTTTCTATATTGACATAATAATATTGCTAAAAATGGTACTTAGAACCATTTTCGCACTGAAAAAACACTTTTTTCAACTTATTTGTTCAGAGCGAAAAAGTTCTAAGCGACATTTAGAGACTTAAAAAAGAATTGAAAATTCTCCCTAATGCCATAAATTTGAAATTGATTAATATTCACATTTTTATAAAGGTATTTTTTAAATATATTTTGAAAAAATGTTACTTATAACCATTTTTTGCTCTAAACAGATAGCATGAATATATTGTTCTTATAATATTTAATAATGCTTAACAATTCTATATGTCAATTGATGTTATTTTATTCTTAAAAATACTTTTTGCAGTTTTTTTTGTTTAAACATTGGAGATGTACAAAAGTATTCTTTTAAATGTCTCAAAAACAGATTTTTTTTTTATTGAATTAAAAAAAAGAATAAATAATAATGATTTGTTGTTGTGATTAATGCTTTGGCAGATATTTGGCGTAATTTGTAGGCCTAAGCCATGTCATTATACAACAAAATTTATACCAAAGTAATTAACAATTGAATATATTTAATGATTTAACATCATAACTATTAGTTTAGTACATTCTTACTTTTACTTAAAGTGAATGTGGTATGTCTTGACCTTTTTATACAAAGTAAACACTCAAAAGTCAAGCACTAAACAACAACATCCACCGCAGGGTTCGCCAAAACCGTCGGTCCGCCGGTCCTGACCGGCAAATTTTTCTCAGGACCTGACAAGTGATTTAAGATAATCAGTCCGACTGACCGACACAATCGGATGAAAAATGGTTTCAAAAAGAAATTGTATAATGTGCTATTGGATTAATAGAAGGTAAATGCTTTTTGTTCAACTTCTGTCAAAATCCTTTTTTTCTTACCTTCATTTTGACGTTTAAAGTTGGATTAGAATTGACTATCACATCCGAGTTCAAAATCAATGGTCTTTGTTAAAAAAAGCAACCGAGTGCGTCCGCCATTTTGTTTGTTCCATTTAATTTCTCCACGACAAAAACCGCATGAAAACTTGTTTCGACAGGCATTTGTGAGCATTTCTGTTAAATAGTTTCATTATTATATTGTTCTGGGAAGGATATATTTTAATTTACATACCAACAATTTCTGAAATCAAAATTACATTTTTCACCCGATGTACTATATTTCGGATATTTTAAAATTCGGACCTAGGGATATTTATGTGTTGATTTGTTGTTGATAGTTTGTAGCAATATGTTTTGTGTTATTTCAGACAACAAGAATGAATGATGGTTATTATCATGGGCCTTTCTATCAAGAAATAGGTGTGAAATACATTCATTTAACTGAACCTGGAAATCAACCACCTCAGCTTAGAGAAAATATTTTAATAATAGGTGTTGTTTTAGACCTTGTGAATTGGCTAATAAACAGAAATTGAAATCATCCAAAGTAGTGTGAATGGGTGTGTGCATTTAAGTCAAACTTGATTGGATGTCACCCTAACTTTTCAAGAACACGGATTTTTGAGCTGTGGAGGCTAAAAAACAGTTTGACAAAAAGAAGTCTAAAAAGTATGCCTTTGGTTTATACATGTAGGTGGTTTATTATCAATATAATAATTGTTTAATTATATCGACATTGGACATGTTTTTATTGTATTTTAATGTGATCAAAACCAATACATATCTAAAAGGTACTTCTTTTGTTGTGATTTGCTGTTATAGTTTAGTTGGACAGTGGGACTGACAGAAACTGTTTCGGACTGACAAAAAATTCAAGTCTGTCAGTCCGAATGACTGACAGATTTTTCTAGTTTTGGCGAACCCTGCCACCCTCAAACTTTTTCCACTGAGCACTAGTATAAGCATGGTGGTGGATGTCGGATGAACCTTAAAACACATAGTTAATTGAGAATGGGCTTTTCCACTGGGATAATTGAACTGTTATTAGGCAATTATTACAATATTTTCATATGTTTATATGGACTATAAAAGAAATGTTCATACACGTGGCAAAACGTTTAAAAATCCTCGTAAAAATTTCACAGAGGCTCATGGTGGGTCATGTAGATTAACAGAAACAAGAAGATATCTTAAGATCGTACTCAGAATACCTGCTATTGGTAGGTACTACAACTGGTCTCAAGTGTTTTGGAGAAGACAACAACAACTGCTTTGCAACTCGGAAATATAGGCTACAATTGCTGAACGTAGTAGGCCTTTTCCTTCACAGATAGTTTGTATATGGGTTTATATTTGTGGTAAATATATATGCGTAAGTGTATTTATTTGTTAAAATGTGTTTTTTATCTGTAAGTAAAGTTGTCTATCACATCCGAACATGGCTGCACGCATTTAGTTTTGCGATTCTTACATTTAAATATTTTCAGTGTTAACAAACAATCATGGCGTCCGCTGTCAAGTGCGTCTGCAGAAATGTCAAACTTTTGGCAAATAAACACTGCGGGCTTTGCATTTTGATATGCAATCGTCATCTTTCTTCTGTAACGTACGATAGGTCGTATTGGCAAAAGGTTTATGAGGAAAGAAAACGAAAAATTAAAGGTATGGGTTGGTTATGATCGAGTTATTGTCTTATAGTTTATGCCTCGTTCTCATACCTTTCGTGTCTTCGGTTTATGGACGTTTCGTGCCACTACCAGTTCGTGCCACTGATATTTGTGCTGAAAAGGGGTAGACGTTTCGTCCCACTGATAATATATAGGCGGATAGGTGTGAATAATGCCGTATAGGTGTGAATGATATTGGGTTGTTAATAAATGTAGAAAATTACAACAATTTTGACAATTATGATTATAAATAACATACAAATAAAATGATTTATCGTTAGTATACTAATATTTGTAAATAGTGTAATATATGCGATAAACATAAAGCAAAATTTTTTTTATTTTTTATGAATCATGTGTATGTGCTTGTAATAATAAAATTTTGCATAGTTCATTATGTTTAATAAATATAAAACATGAAATGCTGTTATTTTCTATGCTTCAATTGTATGTATTAAATACATAAATAATAATATATAGCATGAATGAACAATAAAACAATTTTAAAAGAAGTTGGTCTTTTTCTTTTAAGAAAAGCTTATGCTTTACTATCGACTCACAAACTTTCAATTAGCTGTATGTGTCTTTACTGTTATTAGCAAACAATTAATTACCGAATCGGGCCTTTAATTTACCGACACGGGCCTTTAATGGCCAATTAGTAACCTATTAGTAAACAACTCACCGCTTTAATTATGATACAAACTGTGTAATTCACTGAAAGAGTAAATAAAGTAAGTTGAACACACAGTATATAATACCGCCAGACGGACGAACGAACAACGACGTTGAAGGTATTTTTTTTTTAAATACATAGAATAATAAAGCAATATATTATTTTCGATTGATAGTTATAATTTAAATATCTTATAAAAACTAATATATCATATTTTCATTGGATAGTTATAATTTAAATATTATTATATACAAACTAATATACATCATAGTTCACAACATATTTTCCAGGATGGCATCGCTGAATCAACGGTCGAGCAGGGCGTCCCGACCTAGAGTTTTACGTGCTCGTCCCCCTGTTGCGCCGTGAGGCAGAAAGAGTGGATCTGACAATCCGCCTTGTGTCGGAGCACGCCCTGACTCGGGTACACCGGAAAATCTTCAAAGAAGTGCGATGGGCGGCTCTTCGAGATCTGGGAGAAGTACGAAGACGATGACATGACAACTTCTCAACTGCTGAGAGCGTGCAGCCATATCATCGGGCTGGGACCGAGCACAACCCAGGATGACATCCACGATGAGGACTTCTGAAATGCAATACATTGTATATATGATTTGTGTATGTGTATGATAGGATAGTATGCTGTTGTATTTGTGTTTCTATATTTGTGCACTTTTGTATATGTGTATTAAAACAATGTTTGAATATATTTATGTAATCAATCTAGATATTGTTAAAATGTATGCATGCATTCACTTCTGATGCTGTTAATGTCAATTTATTGCAAATGTTTGTATATATTTATGTAATCTCTGCCATTTTTTTTAAATGTATGTATGCATTTACTTCTGATGTTTTAATATATTTATGTAATGTATTGTAAATGTATTATATGAAGCATTTAAATCGACTCTTAAACAATCTTGAAATAAAACAATTTTGTATTCCCATTGAACAGATGTTACAATCAAAGGTGCGAAAGTTTGATTTCACACCTATACGGTATTATTCACACCTATCCGCCTATATATTATCAGTGGGACGAAACGTCCAATGCCCTCCTACACAAATATCAGTGGCACGAACTGGTAGTGGCACGAAACGTCCAGCACCCCGTGTCTTCTCATTGGATTCGTGCTTAATTTAATACGTCATTTTCGCTCTCGCCAAATACTTCGCGTGTCAGGATTCTATTCAAGTAGATCGAGCGTTTACAACTGCTGACTATTTAGCCGAGAAAATGAGTTTTAAACAAGAAATGTTTCACACAGACATAGATATTGCTTTAATTATGGTAAAAAATACCATTGCAGAGTAGTATTGCATTATAAATCACCAGCACTTAAAACAAACAAGTTTAGAAATTCTGTGCAAGTGGCAGAAGCATTTCTAAGGAAGGCCACGCTCTATTTAATTCGCAGCACTGAGAGCTACCCAACAGGGTATTGTCACAGGTGGAAGTAACGTCCCCTGGATAGTATATTCAAATAAATATATAAAATCATGTTTAATGAGAGAAAAAATGAAAAAAAAGCGAAAAAACTAATCCCCACCCTTTGATATTAAAATCATAACAAGGTCATTAATTAGAATTTTCATAGGCCTTTCTTCGCGGGCCGCAAAAATGTCAAAAATAATAATAATCCAAAGCATTCCTTGGTCCTCTTATGGGCAATTGGACAACCTTTCAAAAAAAGTTTACTTCAAAGAAATCTGTCCAGGCGTTTACTCACAGTCGGTCGATAACCACGCAACATTTCGAACCAAACGGTCTACACGAATAACGATTTCAGCTCTTGTTTATAACACAGACAGGGTGTTAATTTTATTACGAGACAGCGTATATAGCGGACCCTCTTGTTATGTTTCGTGAACAAAATATTTCAATATATTCCATAAAAATATAATAATCATGACAAAGGAAATTAAATGGCGGGTATCTAAACAAAAGCATAATCGCCAAGACTGTAGCATCAGTTCTCTGGGTTAGGACCGCGCGATACTTTCTTACAAAGTCATTCCTTACTTATTTCATTTTTAAAACCAGTTTTTTTCTATCGTATACAGAATTCTATTCTCCTATGCAAGATGTAATTTTTAAAACTGAACTCCAAATATAAACGCTACAAATTGGTATAAAGTACAAACATGTCAACCGTAAATCTAGACTCTATAACGGTGTGATATTTACAAAAGTAAAAGTTATAACTCGCCGGGCTGCCCAAATTAGAAGAAAAACATAATATATATTTATATATCTATAAACTACGTAACGTAGGCTTTCCAATGATATATAATTTGTCAAAATCGGCCGAGAAATGAAAGTATAATATAAAAAAGAAGTGAGAGGGTTCATCAAAATGTATAACCTCGGCGCTGGATGTACGCTAATTGATAGCTACTGGTAACGTAACAAAGTATCGACAAGCTATTTGCCAATACGGTCCCGTTTCATAATCCGTCTCATCTAGAGTCCGTGGTGTACAATCATGTAACTTACATATGGACATATGGTAGACTGTACATAAAAATTAAACAATAATAATAAAATTGAGAATAATAGGTTAGTGTTGATTATAGATCAGGTTTATCATGTGAGGCTTAGAAAACAAAATCAGTGTATCCTCAAGTCAAGTTAAATAATGTTGGGTATTATGAACGATGTGCAGCTTTTAAGGCTCCTGACCTGAATTCATTTTGGAAAATTCTACAGAAATCAACAATTTACAATATGGGATCGATATATAACAACTGTGCATATACTGCATGGTCATATGTTGGGCTATCGGTCATTCAGATTGCCCAACAGCCTTTAGAAGATGACAAATAATAGAAAGCCATGTATAACTAATTAAATTTTGTAAGTTACTGCATGGATGTTTGCTGAAAAATTATTTAAGTGCTCATTACAAATTTACAACTTTTTAAAATCAGTGTTCATAAAAATCAGTGGTTATTAGCTTCGTTTACATACCGTTGTGTCAAGTAGAATTTGGCTGAGGAATTATTTTAATTATGAGCATGCGCAGTAATTTAAAGGGGCCTTTTCACAGATTTTGGCATTTTTTTAACTTATTCATTAAATGCTTTTTATCGATAAATGTAAACATTGGATCGTAAAAGCTCCAGTAAAAAATCAAGAATAAAATTAAAAAAAGGAAAAGAACATTGCCAGGACCAGGTTTCGAACCAGTGACACCTGGAGTCCTGCCAGAGTCCTGAAGTAAAAACG
The DNA here is from genome assembly GCF_020536995.1 of Dreissena polymorpha. Lineage (NCBI taxonomy): Eukaryota > Metazoa > Mollusca > Bivalvia > Myida > Dreissenidae > Dreissena > Dreissena polymorpha. Next base: position 46,060,662 of record NC_068360.1, read on the forward strand.
CTTTAGCCTACTGAGCTATTCCGCCGAGTACGCATACTGAACGTATTTTATACGTTATATAAGCAATCTTCGTAGTTTCACAAAATTTAACGACAAAAACAGAACTCTCCAAATTATTCAATCGTTTCGCATTGCAACGCTTTATAATTTTTAGGTTTTAAAATCGTCAAAAGATGCATATAATGGCTCTATTAGACCATGGTAAATGTTCAGTATTACTGTTTCCTCACAAATATCATAACTAAAACGAAAATTTGCGAATCTGAAACAACTTTTTTCAATTTTGTCAATTTACCAAAGCGTGAAAAGATCCCTTTAACATGTGGGGACTCAAAATCAAAGTATCGTGACAACCATTGTTTGTTTATTTTAACAATACATGGAGACTCCGGGGACAAAAACATATATTTTCTGACCAGTTTGACAATTTTAATTAAATTGAATTTCTTTTCTAAAAGCATATTTATTCCGAAAGAAGAACTAATTAGTTTATTTTTCATGCTTTTTTATTTTCTGTAGAATTCGAAATTTATAACTTAATCCAGTAAGTCCAGATGTGTGTGCCTTTATTGAACATCACATTCTCACTTTTGTAAATACTGGCCATGCCCATGTGAAGGTGTATGCAATAACGGTTCATTTTACAGATAAATACGGACCTATCTCAACAACTGCAGCTCTGTAAATACAGCATAAATGTCTTGTTTTAATGAAGAGAACAAGTTTTCCACATTTTTAAAAAATGCATTACCAATTTTTTAACCAAAAGTTAAGATCTCAGGGTTCTGTGAGGTACAAAGTTTTTAGTCAGCAATCAAATATGAAGCCCACGCCATTTCAAGGAAGAATGACGTGATGAAGTGCATGAAGTCTAATTTTTGCATTCTTCTGCAATATGACAGAACTGTAGTTACTGACTTTTCAGAACCTTTTAAGTCATATTAACCTCTTGCAATCTTTATTAAACACATATTTGAAGGAGGAGTGCATGTGTTTGCAGGATGAGTGAAAATTGCAAGGCGCTTGTCCTATAGGACTATAGTGTATTGTTTAAATATTTTTATCCCATGGGCAGGGCTCGACATTAACTTTTGAAGCCACTTGTCCAGTCGGACAAGTAGACCATAATTTCACTTGTCCTGACCAAAAAGCAACTTGTCCTGTCCATTATATTTTATTCTGCTCAGTACTTGGCAAAATAATGAAATAATACAAAATGCTCAAATCATAAAGACTTGAATCGTTCAAAATACATGTAAACATAATTGTAGGCAATTTCAATACAAAAAGAACTGACTAAAATAACAGGAAAACTCAAGATTATTGATTTTTAAACATTATACAAAGCAGTAATACCTGACAAAAACTTGTGTGTTGCCAACATCAAACAGAAAATGTTTAAAGTGATGTATATGTACAGTACTTAACTGATGTTAAAAAAAAATCATTCTATACATAGAGAGGATGTCACTACGTTAATTGTCTGTAAGATCGGTGTGTACCAGTGTCGTAAAATGCATATTCTCTACGAGGGAGAATATTCTTGTTATCTTGGCAAAGAAAAAAATGTTAAGGGTTGCTTTCCTTGTGAACAGTACAGTGTAGTACATGTATCACATGGAACTATCGGAATATCTCGGGCTTCGACGATTACCGTAAACGTATACAAAATATACTCAAAAAAGTTGAGTGATATCTCCACAGAAATAGTGGCTTTAAAGGCATTTTTTCTAAGTTATACAATTATAATGACCACTTGTCCCGTCGGACTAGCAAATTCTTTATCTACTTGTCCGGACTAACAATTTGGCTGTCCCGGACAGTCGGACTACCTTTAATGTCGAGCCCTGCCCATGGGACTTATTTGCACAATCTAAAGCTATAAAACATTAGGTTATTTGCAGTTCAGTATATCTGCAACATTTGCAAGGCTACATTTTTACATTATTATGTATTAAGTATAAAAGTGTTCAATTGTTTATTATCGTAGAAATGTCACGATAATATCTCCTCTTGAGTTATTTGTCCTCCATTCTGAGAAGCTACTGACCTTGAAAGAAGAAATACCAACCTCATTTCGACTGCAGTTTTATTTTGTTAAAATTCTTACCAACAATATTACATAGAGTAATTTTGCCTCATCACTTGGTGTTTGACCAGCATATGAGACTACATTTTTGTAACACTTGCCCCATATATAATTTTATGTTGTATACTATACAAATGTGCTGCTTGCTGAACTAATTAAATTAAAGTCTGTTTTTCACACTTGTTTATAACTTCTATCAGTCAAGTCGTCAACAATTTGTCTGTGAACTCATTTGAGTGCTTAAGGACCATCATGACTGAGTTGTTATTTCGGTCATGAGTGTCCCATAATTAGGTCACATGATCAGATCTTAGGAAAACATTGTTTTACCACCTCTAAATATGGCTCAATTTTGAAGAAACATTGTCAGAATGTATACAGTGCTCCAGCTAGGCCAAAATGGAAGGGCGCCCTGCCCTTCTGAAGCCCTGCCCTTCACAGGCCCCACCCTGCCCTTTTCAACTCCTAGCTGGAGCACTGCTGTATGTCTGGACAATATCTAGGCAATGTATGATTCTGAGTAATGTGCGCCTAAAAACTATAGGTCAAATCTTATTAAAACCAAGTTATGCCTAAAGAGGCCACATTTATGACTGAATCTTGATGAAACATGGTCAAAATGTTTATCTTGACATTATCTGGAATGTATTTAACTTAAGTCAGGGTCATGTGGGTTAAGCTTATAGGTAACTTGGTCAAATTAAAAAACACTCAAGTTTCCACTCTAGGGGCAACATTTATTACTCAAGCATGATGAAACTTATTCAGAATATTTATCTTTACAAAATCTAAACCAAGCTTTATTCTGGGCCATGTGCATCAAAAAAATGTCACTAGGTTGAATCTTTAAATAGACTTGTTTTCCCTCTTGAGGCCACATTAAATGACTCAGTCTTGGTAAAACTTTGCCAGAGAGTTTATCTTTACAAAATCAATGTCAATATGCGAATTTTGGTCAGGTGGGGATAAAAACTAGATAACTAGGTCAATTCATCAACAATTGTTGTCCGTGAACTCAGATAAGCGCTTAGGGGCAATCATGGCCCTCTTATTTCTTCAGATATTCCTATCAATGCAAGCGAGGCGAACCGCAAATACAACATATTCGTCAACAACGAAATTAGTCTGGCTGATATTAAGGTGTATGGCTTTGACTACGACTACACTCTGGCCCAGTACAGAGATGACCTTCACTATGTATTGTATGACCTTGGCAAGGAATCTCTCATTACAAAGCTCAAGGTAAAATTTACTTATTTACCCAACAATTATTTTTCCATATTTGTAGGTCAAGTCCGTAAGGTACTCTTTTGTTGTGTTCATCCCATAGCTTGCAAAGTATTAATTTATTCTTGTGTTAGGAAATGTAAAGGATTAAAATAAAAGCAGTTCGCTGCTAAAATGTATTTTGGTGAAGCAATCATCTAGTATTTATCATACTTGTATTATAGTTTCTAGTTTATTGAGAAGTATTATTTAAATTGTTCTTATTATGGTTGATTCATATTTCAAGTACAAAGTGCTTGCTATTATGCTTTGTATTATTTATAAAATGTGTGTTGAAGTTTATTATCTCAAGGATTGTACAAGAGGTTTTATTCACAATTTTACTAGCTTTTTGAACTTGTTATTGGCGTGCATTTTTTAGGGATGCAATAGGTTACAAAAATCATTAACCGGTTAACCTTTTTTCCGTAACTGGTTATAAACCGGTTATTATGTTTGTTCTAACTAGTCGCCAGCGCAAGTTGGCAGTATGTCTCTCGAAAATAAAAAAATCGTACGAATTATTCCATGAAAAAAAAACATAATCAAATATTTTTTTCCAGGTTAACATTTTCCCGCAAATGTAACCAGTTAACTGGTTGTTTTCGTAGGTTAACCGGTTAACCTATTGCATCCCTAATATTTTTGTAGCCAGATTTATGTGTTTTTAGTATCCTGAAGGTATCAGGGAACAGACATTTAACCCACAGTTCATACACAGGGGTCTGCATTATGACATCAGAAAAGTAAGATTTTAAGTATCATGTGCCCATGTTCACATATGTTATTACTCAAATTGACAAAGCAAATACCATAAGGACATTAACATTAATGTAACAACAGAATTGTACTGGATATATTGAGATATTTTTTTAGTGTTAGTATATGAAACATATAAGTTGATAACTTGTTGTATCAGTCAAACAGTAAAAATATACAAATGTGTGTTTAAATTGTCTTATGCCTATAGATTTTCATAATCAACATCTACAGTTCTAAGCCCTTGTGTACTTATTTACCAGTAAGCATTTCTCACGGTACAATTCTCAAGATCAAATAATAAAGCTGCCTTTTTGTTTTGTTTTTGCTAGGGATTGCTTATGAAGATAGACTCATATCACCATATACAGCTTGGAACAGTATATAGGTACATGTAATTGCTTTTGTATTGAAAGCGTGAAAGTGAATTATTTGGACCTCTTATCCTCCCTGCAAAAGAAGACTTGTCATTGGTTGGTTGGTCTAATAGTTTGTCAGTCTGTTTGCAGACACTTTGACCTGCAAAATTTTATGTTGATATGTTCATTATTATGAAGGAATGGAAGATGTGAAGATTTGGGGTCAACATGTAACAGGGGCCTGTAACATGACATGCTTTCCACAGAGTATGTAAAGATTGTTCTGACTTGAACCCTTTACCACTCATTAGCAAAGTGGAAATAGCTATGTGTAAACAGCATAAAACCAGAACAGCCTGCGAGTATCTTGAAGTCTGTTCAGGTTTTAAGCTGTTTGCTGCTCATCAGTATCTAAGGGTTGGAAATGAAGCCTTAAAAACTTGATTCTAGTAAGAAAAGTCTTTAATTACATTAAACTTTCTAAGGGACTACAAATGCCTCAAAATAAGTTTCTAAGGGGTAAAGGGTTGAAGTCATTAAAGTTGGTACAGGTATGCTGGTGACTTGGGATGAAATGAATCAACTAAGAAGTCAACGTCAAAGGGACTTTTAACATAAAAGCTGTTTTTTCTCTAGACCCATTCATTTCTGTTGATATCTGGAGAACACTTTGACCTTAAAGTGGTATGTCTGGAATGGTTTTGGAACAGAAAGCATGTGATTTTAAGACTACGCTATAAAAAATGGTTGACATTGATTATATGATGTGTTCATGAAAGCATAATTGTTTATTTTACATTCAGGGGAACGACTCAACTGTCAGACAACGAGACTATAGAGCTGTATAATGGTACCCATGTTCCAATAGAGGACATGAACACATTCTATGGATCAGTAAGTTTATTGATTTATTGATCTAATTAAGCATTTCATAGTCTCTATACTGTGTGCTAGTCCCCCAGGTTTTTTGAAGATGCTATTGCCATAGATTTACTTTAGAAGCTTTTGGCTCGGAATTTCTGAACAGGCTATTCCCTGAGATTTTCTCAACAAGCTATACCCCTGTATTTTCTATAGTGTTTCCCTTGATTTTCCAAACAAATTATTCCTCTGGATTGTTTTACCAAGCTTTATTTTCTGAGCAAGCCTATTCCACTGTTTTGTTTTGAACCAGTGGTCCCATAGATTGTTTTAACTAGATTTGTTGTAGGAGAAAACCTTCCCAGAAATATTGAAATAACAAATGTGATAACGTGTGTTTTAGAATCCTAAGATCACTAAGCTTATTTGATTGAAACCACATCCTAAATAAAATATGCTGATAATATACATGTATTGATGGTGCTTGTCAGACTTCAGACAATTTAAGAAATTGATTTGATGAAACAAATTTTGCTGGTAGACATTGATGCAAGTTCATATTTGATTGTAGTTCAAATTTCTTGATGACAATATAACCAAATGTATCAGTGAACATCACTTTTTAGATTTGGGAAAAATAAATTATATTTTCTTTGAATGGGGAAATGATCAGATATTATGCGTGTGATGGCTGTAGAAAAAACCTATGAAAATACACACCAGCTGTCTGCAGCACCTTCAGTTATGATGTGGTATCCTTAACCCATTCATGCCTAGTGGACTCTCCCATCCTTCTAAATTGGATCAATTTATTTCCAAAATTAGGGATGTCTAGTATATTTATTTCTATATTTAAAATATTTCTTACAGGAATTCTTTTAAGCAAACAGCGCAGACCCTGATGAGACGACACATCATGCGGTGTCTCATCAGGGTCTACGCTGTTTGCCAAGGCCTTTTTTTCTAGACATAAATGGGTTAATAACTTCTCTAACTAAAAAAGGGTGTTTATTACAGGGCCCTATGCATCAGCTGGTAGACATGTTTGCACCTCCAGAGATGAATCTCATCACGAATGTCACCGATGTAAGTGCTAAGCATTGCTGTCTTAGTGATGTGTTAACCCTTTACCACATAGATACGTATTTTAACACATTTGTAGTCCCATAAAATTTACATTTAATTTAATAGCTTTCTTACTAAATTTAAGTTTTAAAGGCTTCATTTCAAACCCTCATTAACTGATGAGCAGCAAACAGCATCAAACCTGAACAGACTGCGAGTTACTTGCAGGCTGTTCTGTTTTTATGCTGTTTGCACACAGCCATTTTCACTTTACTTCTGAGTTGGACAGGGTTTATATCTTTTTCTCTCAAATGCATTTATAATACCAGAAAATGACTTTTTGTCAATCAACATTTTTTTATCATTCATGTGGATGTGAAAGTGTTATATGTTATTTTTATAATCATCACAGGGGGATGTCATGTTACTTTTTTTGGTTACCTGACCTTATAGCTCCTGTGGTTATAGACAAGGGTTTTGACTTCAATAATAGACAAAGTATTATTATTAAACTTAGCATTTTGGCCATATGACTTCACCGTACTGAAGGAAAATGTCAAATTACAGACAAAGAGCTATGAGAATTTAGATGCATATATGATGTGTATAATCTAGACATTTATTTGTAGTTGTAATTTGCAATTTTGTACCCAAGTTTAAAGTAAAAAGGCTAGATCTTACAAGTCATTATTACCAATCTTAATGCACTATTTAAAACAGATTGGTATAGATATTAAGTATGGTTACGTCTGTAGTGTTTTATTGTTTCGTTTCAGTATTTCATTGCCAACAACATTGCCTATGACCCAGAGAATGTGTTTTATGATATAAAGGTGAGTGTGAGATTGTAGGGTTGATAGAGACTGTACTTCTGTACTAAGAAAATACACTTCACTGGGTTTATTGTCATCTTAAAATGCTCTGCATGAGTTAAAATGTAGAACTTCACATTTGAATTTTTATTTATTTTTTTACCACATTTATATAGCTGCCCTTTTCATACTCGAGGTGTACGTTCAAAGGCGCTTTACATTTTTTCCCTAATCACTGGGTCATAAGTCATCCATTAACATCTTTGCGCAGTATGCAGCCACAGCACATTGGCTTATTTCCCTCACAGGTACCCATTTATACACCTGGGTGGAGAGGAGCAGATGTGGGATAAATTTCTTGCTCGAGGAAATTTCAGTGGTCAGGGCGGGATTTGAACACGGGACTTCTCGATCCCTAAGCCAGCGTCCTACCATTAGACCACTGCTGCCACTTAAATGCCTAAAAAAATTTTAAAAATGGTTTGAACTTAAGTCCCAGTGAGCATTTGGACAGGAGTATTTGCATAACATGCACAGTCTATTAAGAATTGAATAGCATTTTTCTGCATTTGATTATTGTATGAATTTTATGGAAAATTAGGCCTAATTTGCATAAATGTCAACAGCCTGTTTGAGCTGATTAATATCAGTTCCGCAGTGGTCCAGGGTAAATTACCATGACTGGTCTTGAATGCATGTAATCGGATGGTAATTGCTGCAATCCACTGTGAACATAATGCAGAGGTGTGATCTTGATTTGCATCTTGATGCTTCTGTGGTCCATGCATGGTAATTTAATTCTGCAGTGACCAATTTTGACTTTTGCACGGCAGTAAAAAGTGTTGACATGCAAATGTATACAAAAACCAATCAACATGTATAGCATTAGTACATGAAATGTCTTCTTTTGAGTGTTTAAATAGAAATGTGCCAAGCTCTGAGAAAACTGGGCTAAACACATGTGTGTAAATTGTTTTCCTAGATTTTCCTTTTAAGACAAATCAGGTAAAACACTTCATGCCTAGATTGGATTTTCATTTCATGAGACTTGAACGAAAAATTATGTAATGCAAAAAGTTTAATCTCTGATTATCCTGTGCAGGCTGGAGGATTCTTTATGTACATGCATTAAAAATGTTTTTTTCAAGAGTGCTACTCAAATATTTATATTGATATCTCTTTTGATAACTTCCAATTTTCAGAATGCAGTGCAGGGGATCCATGTATCAGGATTGCTTCACAACACTATCGTCAGTGATCTAGGTTTGCTTACTTTGTGTTTTACTATAAGTGTTCTTTATTGACAGAAGTGTTTGTGTATTGTAAGAGATTTATGTGGTCATACAGAGCATACAGTACACTCCACGCGTTTTCCCCCAAAAACGCGCTCCCTCCGCGGGTTTTTTCTGCTAGCGAGTGTTCACGCGGCGTTGAGAGAGCGAGGTGAACTCGATAAAACGCTTGGCGTTACGCCGCGTTCGCTAATTCCTGTGGCATGTATTACTTTAGCCTAGTCGGTAAATGCAGGCAATTTCCGTTCTTATCAGTGACGCCGCGAAACACCGCGTTAGCAGTGTGCTACTGGGCATGCCAAAAAATAAAAACATTGTTATAATAAATTGTTTAAATCCTGTAGTACATGTATAAAAAAGATAATTGTATAGAAAATTAATACGTATAAAAATTATGTTTTTTAATTCACAGGTACGTCTACAATATGAATGAATATAAGTCATTTGACAAATTAATATTTAAATCATAACACATATAAGACAAGAATAAATGTTCCGTAAAATTTCCAAATGAGAATAATAATTAGTAATCCGAAACACACTACCATTTTTAATGTTAACACTACGTTTACAAATGCTTCCAATATACAGTCATCATGTATATTTCCCGACAAAAGCGCACGAAAATTATGCTGCACTGTAAAAGGTATACTCCTGCAAAGCGTGCGTGTATTGATTTTTTTTATACAAACTTTATAGCGCAGAGAACACTTAATTTTGTTGATTTCGGTTAAAAGTTTTTTTGGTATTTTTTAACAAAATTATATCGCGAATAAGTTGATATTTCCTCCAAAATAATTTCAAATCATACACGCCAAATCTTTATCGTTACGGTATTTTAGTAGAGTAATTATTTTAACAGTAATTGTACTGTAAACTGAATGTTTGACGTTTTGAAAACACGCAAAGCTTGTCTACTGACCTATTGTGTAGACTGCTGTCTGCGGTGTTTTGACAAAAGGGATTAACATGTGTGAATGTCACTCTGCCGATTTGGTCCATAATTACTGGTAAACATTGTTTTGAATGTCGAGGCAGCAAGAATACAACTGTGAATATTAAATGCAACTATCAACTCAATAGTTACCACCTTCTTTTAGCAATCAATGGAATAACCTAACTTCAAAGAGAAAATAAATGCATTAGCGAGCAGAGAATTGACTTTGTTCCGACAATTAAAACCATTCATTATGCATTCGTTGAACGTGTTCACTTGAGTAAGTTATGCCTTAAGACAGGAAGCGGCTTTTCTTTGATTACGTCAAACTGTCAATTCACACAGATTTGCGAGATTTTTAGGGTCCTTGGTCATTTGTTTACATGTTCAGTATAGAAAATCACCTGCTAACATGAAAACTTTGGATTAAATTATCAAAATAAAAACAAAGTTGCAAACTGTTTTTATATTAATTGGTAAGTATAAGTTAAAAGACGCCGTTTTGTTTCTCGTAAATCAACGAGTTTTCTATACAACAACAACTACTTCTACAACCACGTCGGGATCGATCTATCTTGTTTGTTTTTTGTTAATTGTAAAAATTATACTTCATGTACATGTATGTACTTGTAATAAATGTAATTTTATTTGAAAATCAGGAAGTCAAACAAAATTAAATTGATCGTTATCTCGTAAAACGTGGAGTTTCCCCCGCGTTGCCAATGCCCAGGGCCGCCGCGTCGGCTTATCAGTTTTGCCGATCGTTAACCGCCGCGTCCAAAATCATGCAAACGCTGTGTCTGGCGGGATTTTTTTAATCTCCCTCCAGGTCGATCACCACGGAGTATGGAGGGAAATCGGGGAAAACGCATAAAGTGTACTGTAGCATGTATATGGTGTGAAATGTGTGTTTTTGTGTGGAAAAATGAAGGAGTTTTGTCTTGAATTTTGGGGAATAGTGTGATAGCTGAGAATTCTTAAGAAATATCCCATGTAAACATGAAATGTGTGGAAATATGTATCATTTTAAAGGAACATTATTTGGGAAAGGGGCCATTATGTGGCAATTCATATAGAAGATAAAAATCTGATAAAAATCTATTAAAATCTCCCATAACCTTTGCCAGGAAAGACTTTCAATTAACTTGGCAAAATTATTAAACATTTAGTGGCACTTTGATCAACTAGTAAACAATGCAAATTATAGACCGTATACAAGCATTATTTGTATGACATAAAAATTAATGCATAAATTAAATAATTTTCCAATTAAAATAATATCCAATAATTTGATTGCATGTAGTGCTTGACTAGAATATAGCTGATATAAGCCAGTGATGTATTTTAAAAACCATACCCTACTGAAACACCTATTTCTCACTTAATAAAAAATGAGGAGTTTTTTAATTCATTTTTTTCTATATAAAATTTAATTTATTTTAAACATTGTCATATATGGCTGTTGTTCATACAATAAAAACCCATAAGCATGCATGAGAGTGTACAATTTTATAAGGCTGCTTGCATTTTCCACCTAAATTTTAGTATCTTTCCTAAAGACTTACTGGATAGTGTGACTGTATTTTACGTTCTGTTGAATGCAGGTGACAGTAACAGTGTTCCTACAAAGTGTCTAAACACCTTGATATGCGCAATTCATTCAGAGGCAACATTATTTACATAAATAATTTTACAATATTTCAACTTTAAACTTTGAAGACCACAAAGTTAGTAAGGGCGACCTTATTTTCACAGCTGGTAGCCATGTAGTGCATTTTGTTGCTTTAAAAAGTTTACACCCCTGTCAGAGCTTCAGTAATATTTTCACTGCATGTTTTTATGCCCTAGAAGGAGGGCATATAGTGATCATGCCCCCGAAGGAGGGCATATAGTGATTGCACTGTCCGTCTGTCCATCTGTCCGTCACACTTTGCGTTTAGGTTTTGAAAAATGCTCATAACTTCTATGTCCCTTCAGATGTAACATTCATATTTGGTATGCATGTGTATATGAACAAGGCCTTTCCATACGCACACAAATTTTGACCCATTTGACCTTGACCTTGAACTTAGTTTCTATCAAAGCGTTTTGTGGTGGCATATGTAATCCTATTGAGACAGCTGTTGTTTGTTCGTGTTTTCAGAGCGTTATCTGGAGAAGGAAGGGGAGACCAAGACTCTACTGGAGAAGCTGGTCAATACTGGCAATAAACTGTTCATCATCTCCAACAGTGGCTTTCCTTTCATGTATGTAGACCATAGGTGTAGAGAAGTTGGTCAATACTGGCAATAAACTGTTCATTATCTCCAACAGTGGCTTCCCTTTCATGTATGTAGCCCATATGTGTGTCAGGAATTAGGCTTCATCAATCATTATGACCCCCAGAAAAGAATTTGAGAGCCCACCTGTCAGTTGGCATACAATGTTATAAGTTTGTGGAACAGATTACTTCCACATTTCTCAGGGGTTTGAATTTTAACTACAAATATGTTTTTACCATGAAGTGAAGATGTGGAAGACACCTTTTACTTACAAAATGATGCACCATTAGTTGTCTTATTTAAAAATCAGTAAACAGTATAAATTTGAGACAATATGTAAAGTGGACATTTTCGAAGGGGTATCACTCTAACAACCAATGAAATATTCTGACCAAGAAAGGAGGAGTATTCTCCGTTGTAATAAACTACAAATCATAAACTTATCATAATACACATAAATCGTGTATGTAGGTCAAAGGTCAAGCAATAATTCAAGTTCAAAGTCCAAATATAACTAATCTAAAAACTCTTTTCAGCACAGAAATTCTTTGTATTCATTCGCCAAAATTAAAAGCATGGTGATAGAAGATGTCACATGCAAAAACCAGGTTCTTTCTTTAATTTGCTTTAATGTCAAGGTTACTTAATATAATTTCCATTTGTCAACTTTAGGTATTGAATCTTTATTAAATATGAAATCAAGAACAAAGTTTTGTGTAAGCCTATAAAACGTACCATTGCAAGGTATATGGAATTCTGCGTATTTCATTTGCCTTTGAAACTGTAATACATTCTGCAGCATTAGTTAATCAATATTCCTTTAAATCAGTAATTTTACTGATCAATATTTATTGTGCATGCCTTGTTTATAATCTTGCTCAAAGCACACAGTATCTTATCCATTCTGATATGCGCGATTCCCATGCCATATGTTGCAGTGATGCTGGTATGAAGTACATGGTGGGGCCAGGCTGGCAGGACCTCTTTGATGTTGTTGTTGTAGATGCCAGAAAGCCAAAGTTCTTCAATGAGGCTTCTGGGTAATTTAAATTCTGTCCATGCGTGTGCGTATGCTTCCATTCGTTGCTCTCTTCTGTGTGCAACTCTCCCATAAAATTTCGTTAGATTTTAACAGAATAATCTGAAAATTCTTCAGCAAAGATTGAAACATTGGCAAGGTCTCATGATTATCTTTTAAGGAATTCTTACCGTTTCTTGAAGGTAACATATAAAAGCCATTATATCCAACTCCTTCTTTTTTCATACCTTTTTTTGTAAAAATTTAAAATTTAACAGGAAAATTATCTCCTAGTACTACAGTGCATGATGTCAAGGTTTCTTGATTGCTTTTATATTAGTGCCCATGTTTAAAATAATGTACAAAAGCTTCTGTGCACAACTCCTCTGACATTTTGTGTCATTTTTTTGCCAAATTTAACAGATTATTTATCTGCGAGAGCTAAAGGGCATATTTTCAAGGTTTTGCAATGTTTCTATATAAAAAAAATACTCATTGTCTTTGTAATTGCAGTTTTTTCTATGTTTAATTTAAATTGGAAATTCTTACTTAACCCTTTTGGCAACAATTCATCCTTGGAGAGGGATACACTACTTGTTACATATTTTTGTGTTTGATAGGGTTTTAACCAGGTTTTCTGAAGGAAAAAACTGGTTATTAGATTGGCGAATGTCAGCGGGCGGGCGGGCTGGCGGGCGGAACAAGCTTGTCCAAGCCATAACTTTGTCGTTCATTGTGAGATTAAAAATCATTTGGCACAATTGTTCACCATCATTAGACGGTTTGTTGCACGAAAAAATCTCCAAGGTCAAGTTCACACTTTGAGTTCAAAGGTCAAAAATGGTCATAAATGAGCCTGTCCGGGCCATAACTATGTCATTCATTGTGAGATTTTAAAATCATTTAGCACATTTGTTCATCATCATTGGACGGTGTGTCGCACGAAAGAATTACGTCAATATCTCCAAGGTTAAGGTCGCCACGACTAAAAATAGATTTATTTTGAAACAAAGGGGGTTAATTATAAACAATCAGTTCAGTTTGAGTTGTCTCCCTTTATCAGACTTTTTTTTCAAATTGAAAACCTGGTTTTGTGACAATTTTGTCCCTTGTCTATATATAAAAAAAGCTGGGCAGTTTGTCTGGGGTTTGTTTGTTTGAAACCAAACTCTGTCACATGGTGTGAGTGTTTGTCATGAAATTATTTCTGTGGGGATTTTCTGTATACCTCTAATTCAGATGAGTAAGTTGTTTGTTGATGTGTCTTGTCTTTTGATATTGGTACGCCCCTTGGCTCAGCTAAGGAAAATTCTGAGTAGCTTAAACACCTGCCTTGATAACACCGAAAAACTTTTTTAAAGATCCTAGATCTAGTGGCTTTAATTGTTAATTTAGAGATTTTAGAGTGTTCACTTGTTATCTGGAAGAGCTATGTTTTTATATGCTTGGGATATTTATGTGCATAGTTTTCTATAAAAAATATATATTTTGAATTTTTATTGTTCTGCTATTGTTTATAAGAAACTTAAACCATTTTGAAAATTAATAATTTGTGTTTGCCTTTAACAGAGTGTTTACAATCGGTAAGTTCATCAAATGTTTTCTATACTGTTGGCAGGCGTCCGTTCCGTCTGTATGACCCACTGGAGTTGAGGACATTTGAGCGGGTGAAAATTCTGGAGAAAGGGAAAGTTTACCAACAGGTAAAAAGTCTACAGAAGCATTCTTTCCTATCCCTCGCCAAGGCTGAGGGATATAGTTTTTGTGTTGCCTGTGTGCCCATCTGTCACAAACTTTTCAAGGCTATATCTCAGACACTTAATACTTTACACTGCGGAGGAGTGCCATGCATAAGAACCATAATCATACACTTTTTAAGATAAGATTAATTGCCTTTTTTTGTATTCATATGATGTAACTTTTCAGGGCTATATCTCTTTATATAGTTATAATTAGTTCTGTACCCATCAAGATACACAATTTATTCTGCATGAGATATCAAAATAACACATTTGTTTGTATATGCTAAAAAATCTCATGAGATGTGATCTTAAACAGATAGAGAAGTCACTAGTTTAAAAATGGCCTATGATCAACTCTGATCAGGGTCATAGTATCAAATCAGATTACATTGTATTGCATCTAGACAAAGGGCAACCAATCCTGTCTTAATCTACTTCCTCATTGTGGTGATAGCTGGTGATTTTATGCAGAAAACACCCCACTATATTCAGATTGTTTGAGATCTTACCCCCCATTCACACATAGTCGCCGCTTCTGCTACGATCAAAGCGTGGCCAAAAACGAGGCCGATCGTGACAAATAGCAGGAGGAACGTTATGGAGTCTTCATAAGCGCAGTATGATTGCGGAAGGGTCTTCATGATCGGAGAGTCCTACGCTCTAGCCATGCTTATTTTGAACATGCTCAAAACAGACATAGCGGGATCGTGGTTAACAATATCCGATGTATATATATATATATATATATATATATATATATATATATATATATATATATATATATATATATATATATATATATATACAGTAAAACTGCGATAACTCGAGGACGCACTGGACTGACCTCAATGCTCGAGTAATCGCAAGTTTCGAGTAATCCATGGTATCATTTGTTTTCACTGTCTTGGTTGGTGATGCTTAACTTCTGACCGCAAACGCTTTATTTACATGTAAGACTGTGCTTGGAAAAGAAAAGGATTATTAAAAAAAATTGCTTAAGGTTACAGTATACTAAACTAAACAATAAGAATGAATGTTCATTCTTTTTTATACCATACAGTTTATCATAATTAGTGATTGCTGATAATCATTTAATATAATTAAAACGGTGTAGCTTTTATTTGCGTCTCAAAGGATGGCAATTTACTGTGTTTCTCAAACTGCAAACTAACTTCACACTTCACACACAGCGTTTGCTGCTTGATTGCCCTGTTTTCACAACTCACATATTTTTAGCACCGACCACACGAGAAAGTGTCCTCGAATAATTGCCAGTTAATTAGGTGTGAAATGCTTTTCAGGGACCAGCACACATCCTCGAGTTATCAAAAATCGCATGTTTGAGTTATTGCGGGTATTTTTATATAGAAATTAAAGGAAAATGTTAGGGACTTCCTTTCATGATCGAGTAATTGCCAGTTTTTGAGAAATCGCCAGCTCCAGTTATTGCAATTCTACTGTATATATATATATATATATATATAGGGGCATCGTAGTATGGTCGAAATAAAGACCATAATTTGCTCTAATTAGACTCCGATAAGCCTTGATCCACCACGATCCAAACCTTTTTCATATTGTGGCTTGATCTGGATGATCATCGTTAAGTCGCAGCTCTGTGAGAACGGGGGGTTAAGAAGGAATAAGAAAATCCAACTGTAGTTATGTCATTTGTGTCCAATGTGAACATCAACAATCAAATTGTGAAAGATAATTCATTCTATTGTGAGTGCAGTTTAAATATATTTGAGAATTTTACAGCAGCAGCAAATTGAAAAAATAGATTGTTCAATATCCTCAGTATTGTATGTAATTTGTGTGCACATTTGTACTGTTTATGATGATCATCTTGTGTTCAGAATGTTCCAGCTTGACTTCTTACTTAGGGAGCATTTAAACAGTTGCAAGAAGAAATTTTCTTTCCCTTGAAGAAACTAACTCAAGAGAAACTCGTTCAAGCAAAGCGTTTTGAGTCAATTAAGCTGATCTGTGGTCGAGTGGTTCCACTTTTGGCATAGAACTTTATGCTAGCAGCTTTGATGCCTTCCTTATCCCTAATCTAGTAACTCATTATTGCGTGAGATGCCAAGCTGTGATGCAGTGTACTAGTTTCTTCAGGAGGGACTTAGTCCGAGGGGTCATCTCTGTAATGGGGTGTTTCCTCTATCTTAATCTTATACCTGTTAGGCTGTTATCCAACTTACAAGTCTCAATGTGAGCAATGGCCATATGAAAGAGTATCCCATTGCTTTTATAAAGATGTACCATACACAAACTGCAATCAAGATTTAGGTTTAAACTATTATTAGTTATTAGTTGACTGCAAATCCACACTACAGACTAGACTACATGATTGTGTACACTTGTTTCAGGGCAATTTCAAGGACTTCCGCCACATGACTGGTTACTATGGCCCCAAGGTCTTGTATTTTGGTGACCATGTGTACTCAGACCTTGCAGTAAGTATGCATCATAGAGCAGCACATATGGCATGCTTTGTTTAAGTGTCCTTTTTTGAAAAACTATTTAGGTCGCCGTGGTGTAATGGATATGGTGTCCGCCTAGCGACCGGGAGGTCACGGGTTCGATCCCCACTGTGGGAGCGTTCTATAGATCTCACCCAAAGACACCAAGTACTGGTTTAAGGCCCAGGAAACGGACTCGAGAGCGTTTATATAAGTCTTAGGCTTTCGATGCAATCGAGCTTAAATAAATAGGTTTAAACTAAAAACTATTTAGCCAGTTAATAATGTAAAAAAAGTCATGACACTGTAATGACTGTATGAATCAAAGTCAATATCTTCACATTGTTAACCAAACAACATACTAGAGACTCAAAAGCAAGCTGTAACAAAATGCCTGTCCCATGTACTATGTTGTGTTTTTAAGAAAAGTTGACAGGTACAACAATTACTGCTTTGGAATGTTAATTTACCAATTCAGTTGGTAAACTGACAAGAGCACATGCATGACTGACAATTAAAACCCAGGTTTTCAATTTTACCTGTTAAATTAAACAAGTTTTTACCTCGGCTCTTTTCTGAGAAAACCCGAGGCATTGTCATAGCCAGCTCGTCGTGTCGTCCGCCGTCCGATGTCTGCCATCAGCTGTCCGCGTCGTGCTAAAACCTTGACATTTTGCTCTAAAATCAAAGTGCTTCAACCTACAACTTTGAAACTTCATTTGTAGATGTACCTTGATAAGTTCTACATGGCACACTCATTTTGGGGTCACAAGGTCAAGGTCACTGTGACCTAAAAAAAAAATAATCTGACAATCTTTCATTTATTCAAAACTGCCAAGCATTGGCACCCGTTATGAGGTGCTCTTGTTAAGTTTAGATACTATTTTACTAGTCATTACCGGCTTTAAGTCTGCAATAAAGGCTAATTACAGCCGTACTGGTTATTATTAGTCTGTTTGCTTCAATCCACTGTTCCTTGACATTGTTAACACTTGTTACTTTCTATCTGCTTTCAGGATCCCTCTCTCAAGCACAGCTGGCGTACTGGAGCCATCATTCCAGAACTGGAGGTGGGTGGGGATGATTTGTATGATAAATATTTATGCCCCCCTTCGAAGAAGAGGGGGTATATTGCTTTGCTCATGTCAGTCTGTCGGTCAGTCGGTCTGTCGGTCGGTCCGTCCACCAGGTGGTTGTCAGACGATTACTCAAGAACGCTTGGGCCTAGGATCATGAAACTTCATAGGTACATTGATCATGACTCACAGATGACCCCTATTGATTTTGAGGTCACTAGGTCAAAGGTCAAGGTCACTGTGACCCGAAATAGTAAAATGGTTTCTGGATGATAATTCAAGAACGCTTATGCCTAGGATCATGAAACTTCATAGGTAGATTGATCATGACTAGCAGATGACCCCTATTGATTTTCAGGTCACTAGGTCAAAAGTCAAGATCACGGTGACCCGAAATAGTAAAATGGTTTCCGGATGATAATTCAAGAACCCTTATGCCTAGGATCATGAAACTTGATAGGTAGATTGATCATGACTAGCAGATGACCCCTATTGATTTTCAGGTCACTAGGTCAAAGGTCAAGGTCACGATGACCCAAAATAGTAAAATGGTTTCCGGATGATAACTCAAGAACGCTTATGCCTAGGATCATGAAACTTCATAGGTACATCGATCATGACTGGCAAATGACCCCTATTGATTTTCAGGTCACTAGGTCAAAGGTCAAGGTCACAGTGACCCGAAATAGTAAAATGGTTTCCTGATGATAACTCAGGAAAGCTTATGGATAGGATCATGAAACTCCATAGGTACATTGACCATGACTCGCAAATGACCCCTATTGATTTTCAGGTCACTTGGTCAAAGGTCAAGGTCACAGAGACAAAAAACATATTTACAAAATTGCTGTCACTACAACTTTGAGCCCATATGGGGGGCATGCATGTTTTACAAACAGCCCTTGTTTATATTAAATATGTTTTTCTTTTATCATATAAGCCGCGTTCTGATAAAACTGGGCTTATTGCATGTGCGTAAAGTGTCATCCCAGATTAGCCTGTGAAGTCCACACAGGCTAATCAGGGACGACACTTTCCGCTTAAACTAGATTTTCGGTAAGGAGGGACGTCCTTGAAATTAAAAATACCATAAAAGCACAGGCTAATCTGGGACGACACTTTATGCACATGCATTTTGACCAGCTTTCACAGAACAAGACACATATTCTTAATGGAAATAAGTACCTGTAGGGGAAAACTGGCTTAATACATGTACTTGGCTGTGTTAACCCAGATGAGCTTGTGCTAGGATGGCATGACCGACTTCTTTGAATTCATGTTATAATAAGTATATCAATGTATTTTTTTAAATGGAAACATAAAACATTTTGTGATACTATTCATTTTTTAAACAAATTCAAATTTAACATAAATATCCATTTTCAACTTACACAATTATAATCATAAGTGAGTCCTTGAAAGTCAGCATGCTACTGGGAAAATTGTACCATATTGTCTGTCCATACTGTAGACTGAGGTAGAGGTGATATCGACCCCTGAGTACAAGGCCACTGTACGCTGGCTGCTGGTGCTCCAGAGACTCCTGGAGGAGATGCAGGTGAGAAGAGGAACCTTGTTCAGCTATGGGAAAACTGGGCTTAATGCATGTGGGTAAAGTGTCATCCTAGATAGACTATGTGAGCTTATCACTTTTATCAGGGACAACACTTTCCGCCTTTACTAAAATTTTCGTTAGATGAGACTGCCTTTAAATGAAAGAAAGCATAAAAGTGCAAACTGTTGTCCCTGATTAGCTTGTGTTTACTGCACAGGCTAATCTGGAAGTTCACTTTACACACATGCATTAAGCCCAGTTTTCCCAGAACGAGGTGTAGTGTGTTTTTAGTTTAGTTCATTTTGGCTGGATTGAATCAAAAGCTTTGGTGTGTTTGGAAAGATTCTGAGAACATTCCACTAGTGGGGATCAAAACGGACCTTCCAGTCACAAGGCTGTCACCATAGCCATAATGTTTACTTATGAACAGCCTTTTAAATGAAAAAGTCTGCAGTGTACATGACATTCATAGTGTATATCATGTAATCAGAAAATGCATGAGGGCAATCATTCATGATACTTTGAGAAATAGCATTGTACCTTAATGCATTATACAAAGAAAGCTTTGGGTGGAGTGGCATGTGGAAACTGTATAATGTTGTAAAACATGACTGGAATGGCTTTTGTGTAGAGCATACTGGTAGATATAACTTAGTTTGTTTGTGATTGTGCATTATTAACCAATTTATGCCTAGCGTCTAGAAAAAAGGTCTTGGCAAACAGCATGGACCCAGATGAGACGCCACGTGATGCGGTGTCTCATCAGGGTCTGCGCTGTTCGCTTAAAGGAATTTCTGTATGAAATATTCTAAATATAGAAATAAATATACTAGACATCCTTAATTTTTGAAATAAATTGATCCAATTTAGAAGGATGGGAGAGTCCACTAGGCATAAATGGGTTAATATTACAATCAAGTACATTTAAAACATTCTTTTACATACAGATGTAAAGGTTAACAATTCCCATTTTAAAATAAATTAGTTAGAAAAACTGAGTTGTCTGAAGTTAAAAATGACTCATATGCTACACATTTATCAAGATTATTTAAAAAAAATGCATTGACTGTAAAAAGAACAGTGGTTGTAAAATAAATTTCATAAACAGCGAATTACATTGAACCTGTAAATAAAAGCATGGTATAGCATTATTAGCTCAAACTTCATAATATGTGCGTTAAAGCTATACACAGGTTGGCAGGTCTGCAAATACGTCTTACCAAATTACCTAGGCTAACCATTAAATTTGCTTGTTTCAAATCCATTCATAGTTTCGATTCCAATTATATTTTAAATCTTAATATCTAAATATGTACGTGTTATGTAACCATACCTTACTTTCACAGATCTTGTTGATAACTGTGTTGTAATGTATTATATGAGCCTTGTTCTGAGAAAACTGGGCTTAATGCATGTGCGTAAAGTGTCGTCCCAGATTAGCCTGTGCAGTCCGCACATGCTAATCAGGGACGACACTTTCCGCCTAAACTTTATTTTCGGTAAAGAGGGACTTCCTTGAAACCAAAAATATCATAAAAGCAGAAAGTGTCGTCCCTGATTAGCCTGTGTGGACTGCACAGGCTAATCTGGGACGACACTTTACGCACATGCATTATGCCCAGTTGTTTTAGAACGCGGCTCATATTGCTCAACTATTTACTGTTATTTTAGGGTGCACAGAACAGCTGTCAGGTTGTTGTTTTTGATCACTCGTTTAAGTAACTTGCAGCCTTATCTAAAACTCTGAGGGTCAATTTTGTCCACTCTTTATAGTAGCTTGCAGTTTTATCTTGTGAGGATCAAGTTTGTCTGTATATGTTATTTATCTGAACACATTTGTAGTACATTCTTTGAGATTCATGAATATAGATGTTATATTATGTTTGGAAAACAATCTGAAAGTTTTCCTGTTTTTCCCATCTCTATGCTTGGTAACAAGTCAAATACTTTTGTTTATATCTATTGTAAAAGAAAAATGTTTCATCTTTTTTACTGCTCAAGTTATTACCTTTTTAGATTTAACTATTTTAAGGAGTATTTAATCACAAATTGGTGCAAATTCAGTAACATTAATTACTGTGATAATTTGTTAATGATTAATTTTTATTTTTATTTATTAAATTTTAAGTTGGGGCCAAAGATATGCACTTATAACCTTTAAATTCCTTTTGATAATTGGGTTAATTGACAATGTTCTGATGTGATATTATAACTTTACCTTCATGTTATACTATTCAGATCATTGTGCACAAAATGTTTGCAATGCAATGTAACAATGCATGCTATATGTTTGCAATGCAATGTAACAATGCATGCTATATGTTTGCAATGCAATGTAACAATGCATGCTATATGTTTGCAATGCAATATAACAATGCATGCTATATGCTACTTAACTAGACGTGTATTGTATTTCTGTATTTGTTTACAGTGGAATAAAATAATACACAGCATGAGGGCTGAGCGGGGTGTCAATTTTTCCAGATTATTCCTGAAATCCGGATTTCAGCTGACCAGGGTTGATTTTTAGATCAATGAAAATCCGATTAGATATTTTTTTTAGGAGGGGGGGGGTAGGGGAAATTCGTTTGAAAGCGCAATCAATTGAGAACGAAATTAATATATTTGTGAAAGCTTCAAAGTCTTTGTGCTCGGTACTGATTTTGCTCACTATTTTATTTATTTATTTCTGATTGGCTAGCCGATGGCTAGGGCATGAACGATAACTGACGCAAAATCTTCACTACTTTCACAGAAAGCTATCGCCCATCATATACAGTTACACCCTTAAAGGCCACATGCTTGTATAGGAAAAAGCTTCAAAATACCTCAGGCTTGAGCTGACCAAGGACATATCCTGGAAGCCACATATTCAAAGGGCATCAAAAAAGGCAACAGTTGGTTTCCTTTGGTTTCCTACGCAAGGACCTACGGATAGGAAACGAGGAGGTAAAAAGCGCAGCATACTTTTCCCTTGTTCAACCAAACATAGAGTACTGGGGCATTGTGTGGAGCCCATACCATAAGGAACAGATCCATGATCTGAAGATGGTACAAAGAGGAGCAGCCCGCTATGTGATGAACAGATACCACAACACCAGTGGCGTCACATAAATGCTGGACCACCAACAGTGGGAAACTCTAGAGTCCAGAAGGAACAAAGCTAAACTGACAATGGTCTGCAAGATGACCAACACCCTTGTGGACATGCCAGTAACCAAATACTTTTCCCCTGGCTCGAGCCAGACACTGGCTAACCACTCCAGAACCTGCATTCGTACCTGCCATTATCAACAGCTACTTCATACTATCGCCACAGCTTTTTTCCAAGTATTATCATCTCTTAGAACAACCTACCGGCCTCCATTGCTGAAGCCCCCGCTTGGTATCCTTCAAGCGGGGGCTAGCAACAACAAGATTCTAAATAAGTTGTCAGCACCAGCTACAAAGTTACTCCTAATGTAGTGTTTTTCCCAGGCCGTTTTAGCATGGCGCTGCGCCATGCCCTTTTTTTTAGCGCCACGCTGGCCTTTCAAAAGGCGGCTGCCCTGCCCTTTCATGAGCATCTGCTGTTTTTCGCGCCTTTATTGATATCATCTTAATTGCCCTTTGTCCAAACTACTTTGCCAACTAGTTTCAGAGTATGGCCCCAAGACCCTGTGTCAATATTTATCGATAATTTCAGTGGCTTATACCAAGCACACTAATTGGTTGGTAATCTGTACTTGTAACTTCGGAGAATTTTATTGAAAACCTAGATTTTCCTTGTGGAAAATGTGCATTTAATGGATTATACAGCAAATATCAAAACATTTTTTTCAGATTTAGATTATTAATTATTGAAGAAATTCTTATGTATTTTTATTAAACAAAATGCGAATCGCGTATTAGGCGGACATAAACGATTTTACGTTGCTATGTGCACCTGTAGCTTATATCATTTTAACAAGATGGCGGACATTACAGCAAATACAATGTGACTCTGCAAAAAATGGCAAATAACGATGTTTTTCATTTTTCGGCATTCAAATGATATGCACATTTTATTTCATGTGCAAAACAAAAACATTTTTCGGATTATCGTTTTTGGATACAGCATTTTTTGCCGATTTAATTTATTTTTACGTCCATGATAAACAAACCTATAATGATGAATACACAGGCGGTGATGTGGACGGTCTGATTGATAATATTTTGCAAAGTGTTCACCAGAAATTGCTGCTAGAAATACTATAAGATAGTACGATTAGAGAGGGCTCGAGGAGGGGGCATTGCCCTTTATCTCCGTTGGGGACCTGTGTTCCCAGATCCCCAGCCTAATTTTCCGGATTTTAAATTTTGGACAATTGACACCCCTGGGCTTAACTAATGCATCATTTTAATCCAGAAGATGATACAAATTTGCTTGAGGAGAGCATGTATGCATGTGCTTATGTCAACCTTTTACACAAATTAACTTGGACACGCCGTTTGCAGGAAGCAAATGTTTTCACCAAATATCTTCCTCAAAGAATTTCATTCAGGCTTTCTCAATGTCATAGTATTTTGTTTATTAAAGCTGTATACAGTGTCTTATATTTGTTATTTCTATTCATACCATTGCCAGTTATTATTACAGGTATATGCATTTACTCTAGCATGTCTTATAATTTGAAGAGGGCACAATTTGTATTGATCAAAAAGTACAACTTACAAAGCTTCAGACTTTAATTTGCTTGAAAGAATGAAATTTTGATAACAATTTGATATACAGGAGTACATGTACTATATTTCATGTTTGAGTGAATTCCGCAGTGGTTTGAACAAATAATTGTGTTGCATGACCTGAAATTCTTGATGACATATGATATGTATTGTGTTGTAAAGTCTTCCAAAAGACTGTGTTTTTATAAATATCTGTCTTGTATATGTTTTGCATTTTATTTGATTAGTCTAAAAGAATCACCGTCTTAATTAATGCTAGTTAAACACTGAAATAATATTTCAGTGTGGAAAGCTTCATTTAACATTCATTGACAAGAATACAATCTATTATGAATTTTCTGTTGTATGTACTACAGCTTTCTAAAAAGTACAATACATTAAGATTTTTATGTTTGTCTGTGTTTTGCTACAGGAGGCGGCAACAGAGGGAAGTTTGGACATGATACCTAGCCTGCTGGAAGAACGGGACGCCATAAGGTATGATTACCATAGAGACCTGTCAGGTATGGTTACCAGGGAGACCTGTCAGGTATGGTTCCCATAGAGACCTGTCAGGTATGGTTACCAGGGAGACCTGTCAGGTATGGTTACCATGGAGACATGTCAGGTATGGTTACCATAGAGACCTGTCAGGTATGGTTACCATGGAGACCTGTCAGGTATGGTTACCATAGAGTACAGTCACTTGTGATTACCATGGAGACCTGTCAGGTATGGTCTCCATAGAGACCTGTCAGGTGTGGTTACCATAGAGACCAGTCAGGCACAGTTACCATAGAGACCTGTCAGGTACGGTTACCATAGAGACCTTTCAGGTAAAGTTACCATAGACACCTGTCGTATATGGTTACCAAAAAGACATGTTAGGTACAGTTACCATAGAGACCTGTCAGGTACTGTAACCATAGAGACCTGTCAGGTACAGTTACAATAGAGATCTGTCAGGTACAGTTTCCATAGAGACCTGTTAGGTACAGTTACCATTAAGACCTGTCAGGTACTGTTACCATAGAGACACTGCCAGGTACGGTTACCATAAAGACCTGTATGGTACGGTTACCATAGAGACCTGTCAGGTACAGTTACAATAGAGACCTGTCTGGTACAGTTACCATAGAGACATGTCAGGTACAGTTACCATAGAGACCTGTCAGGTACAATAACTATAGAGACTGGTCAGAATGGTTTCCATAGAGACCTGTCAGGTATGGTTACCAAAAGGACATGTCAAGTACGTTTACTATAGAGGAATATCAGGTACGGTTACCATAGAGACCTGTCAGGATGGTATCCATAGAGCCCTGTCAGGCATGGTTACCATAACGACCTGTCAGGTATGGCTACAATAGAGACCTGTCAGGTACAGTTACCATAGAGACCAGTCAGGTATGGTTACCATAGAGACCTGTCAAGTATGGTTACCATAGAGACCTGTCAGGTATGGTTACCATAGAGACCTGTCAAGTACAGTTACCATAGAGACCTGTCAAGTATGGTTACCATAGAGACCTGTCAGGTATGGTTACCCAGAGAGACCTGTCAGGTAAAGTTACCATAGAGACCTGTCAGGTATGGTTACAATAGAGACCTGTCAGGTACAGTTACCATAGAGACCTGTCAGGTACAGTTACCATAGAGACCAGTCAGGTACGGCTACCATAAAGACAAGTCAGGTACGATTACTATAGAGACTGGTCAGAATGGTTACCATAGAGACCTGTCAGGTACGGTGACCATTAAGACATATCAGGTACGTTTACTATAGAGAAATGTCAGGTACGGTTCCCATAGAGACCTGTCAGGATGGTTACCAAAGAGACCTTTCAGGCATGGTTTCCATAGAGACCTGTCAAGTATGGTTACCATAGAGACCTGTCAGGTATGGTTATCCAGAGAGACCTGTCAGGTACAGTTACTATAGAAACCTGTCAGGTATGGTTACAATAGAGAACTGTCAGGTAAGGTTACCATAGAGACCTTTCAGGTATGGTTACCATAGAGAACTGCCAGGTGTGGTTACCATAGAGACCTGTCAGGTACAGTTACCATAGAGACCTTTCAGGTATGGTTACCATAGAGACTTGGCAGGAATGGTTACCATAGAGACCAGTCAGGTATGGTTACCATAGAGACCAGTCAGGTTTGGTTACCATAGAGACCAATCAGGTATGGTGTCCATGGAGACCTGTCAGGTATGGTTACCATAGAGACCTCTCAGGCATGGTTACTATAGAAACATGTCAGGTACGGTTACCATAGAGACTTGTCAGGTATGGTTACCATAGAAACCTGTCAGGTACAGTTACCATAGAGACCTTTCAGGTGTGTTACCATAGAGACCTGTCATGTATCAAAGGTTTTAACATGGAAATATGCATGTACAAAGGCATATAGCTTACAGTTATATCAGCTTAAAAAATGTTTACATGCACATTTGGATGTATCGTTCATCACAACTGTTTTTGTGTGTACTTCTACCATTCTTACTGAAGTCTCATTGAGTGATTCATAAAAATGTTTCTTAAAGGACCCGACCCCCAACAAATTATAATTTTATCATTTTGTCACAATATGGGTATTTGTTTCTCTGAATCTTCTCAAAAGTCAATGAAAAACATTTTCTTTACATCTGGAAATTATTTGGTCCATAAAAACTCCTAACAAACATTACCACTGATTAAAAAGGTCGGAATACAATGCAATCAGCATACTTGTCCAATAACCATATCTTTAATTGTATCCGATTGTCTTGCCCACATATAAAACAGCTTTCAATTACAGTTTACTTTCATTATATTGTTTATTATCATTTTTCCGTTTGTTTCATTATTTGTTTCGCACAAAAACCTGCATCTCACGCCAGAAGCTAATGATTAAGTTTTTTTAATCCTGGCTAAAAACACTATACTGTATTCAACACTAACTGAGCAGGCTTCATTGACCTTTTTCCAACTCAGAAGCGAAGTGAAAATGGCTATATGCAACCAGAGTAAAACCAGAACAAGCAGGCTGTTCAGTTTTTGTTCTGTTTCATGCTCATCATTATCTTAAGGAAATTAAGCCTTAATAACAGGATTTCATTAAGATAGGTCTTTTATTGTCCCCTACCAGTGAAACCGGAGGGGACTTATGGTTTGTGCTCTGTGTGTCTGATTGTGAGTCTGTCTGTCACACTTTTCTGGATCCTGCGATAACTTTAAAAGTTCTTCATTTTTTTTCATGAAACTTGGATCATGGACAGAGGGCAATATGACGATTATGCACGTCATTTCATTTTGTTCCTACATTAAGAATTCTGGTTGCTATGGCAACAAATAGACTTGAAATATTGCTGAAAATGGTGGATCCTGTGATAACTGTAAAAGTTCTAAATATTTTTTCATGAAACTTGAAACATGGATAGATGGCAGTATGGAGATTCCATTTTGTTCCTACGTGAAGAATTCTGGTTGCTATGGCAATAAATAGACTAGAAATATTGCTGAAAATGGTGGAGTTTCACCGGTAGGGGACCATATTGCTTGACAATAGTCTTGTTTAAATGATTTTATAAGGGACTGCAAACGGGTTGCAAACCACTTCTTAACGGTAAAGGGTAAACATCTTATATATCTTACCATTAGGACCAAGCTTAAGGGCCTGTGCAACGAGAGGTTTGGCAGCATGTTCCGTACACACCACAATCCGACGTACTTCACGCGTCGCATGGCCCGGTTTGCAGACATCTACACGTCCAAGCTGACCAACTTGCTCCAGTATTCAGACAAGCACACGTTCTACCCGCGTCGTACTCTGCTGCCACATGAGCCCTTCCCCTTCCATGACCCCACAAACCTTGTACAGGAGGTCGCTCAGAATAGGAAGGGATAGGCTGGGATTCTTTGATAGACTGGGATAGTGGGATTGTCTGTGATCGGTTTAGCTGGAATTGTGCGATGGACTGGGATCAGATAGGCTGGGACATATTGATATGGTAAATGTCAAGGCAAGAAAATTATTTAAAAAAAATGAAGTTGTTGTAATTTTTGTTGTGTGGTAACCTATTGTTCTTTAAATAATTATGAAAACTTCTAAGTTTTGTATTGTTACGATCACACAGACTTAAAGTTGTTCAAAACGAAGCAATTATTTTGACATGTATGAAATGTTTGGTAATGAAGTATTGGTACCCTGTCTAAGAAGACAGTGGTGGCCTACAGGAGATGAAATGCATTGTCGTACTACTTATATCCACATCCAACTGATTGGGGAATGGTGGTAAATGCTATTTTTGTCCCCTACCGGTGAAAACGGAGGGACTTGTGGTTTGTGCTCTGTCTGTCTGTCTGTCACACTTTTCTGGATCCTGCGATAACTTTAAAAGTTCTTCATATTTTTTCATGAAACTTGAAACATGGAAAGATGGCAATATGGAGATTATGCATGTAATTTCATTTTTTTCCTTATTATGTCAAGAATTCTGGTTGCCTATTGCAACAAAAAACTAGAAATATTAACGGAAGACTAAAAATATTGCTGAAAATAGTGGATGCTGCAATAACTTTAACAGTTCTTCATATTTTTAATGAAACTTGAAACATGGAAAGATGGCAATATGGAAATTATGCATGTAATTTCATTTTTTTTCCTTAGTATGTCAAGAATTCTGGTTGCTATTGCAACAAATACACTAGTAGAAATATTAACAAATAGACTAAAAATATTGCTGAAAATAGTGGATGCTGCAATAACTTTAACAGTTCTTCATATTTTTTCATGAAACTAGAAACATGGATAGATGGCAAAATGGAGATTACATGTATGCACATCATTTCATTTTGTTCCTACATCAAAAATTCTGGTTACAATGGCAACATATAGACTAGAAATATTTCTGACAATGGTTGAGTTTAACCATTAGGTGACTTATATTTCTTGGCAATAGTCTTGTTATTTTAAAATTTGTTTTTATTTTTCTTTTAAGCGAGTTCTTTCCAGTTAATATCAAACATGTACAAATATTGAATTAGACATTGAACTTTTATTCAACATTTTATGTCAGTTATAAAAGTTTAACACTATTTGGTGGAGTTTTACACACATTTTATACTAAAATCGATGCTAATTCAACTGTCATTTTAAGCTCATCTATTTTTTGAAAAAAAATTATGAGCTATTGTTATCACGTCGGCGTTGGCGTCGGCGTCCGGTTAAGTTTTGCGTTTAGGTCCACTTTTCTCAGAAAGTATCAATGCTATTGCATTCAAACTTGGTACACTTACTTACTATCATGAGGGGACTGGGCAGGCAAAGTTAGATAACTCTGGCGTGCATTTTGACAGAATTATGTGCCCTTTTTATACTTAGAAAATTGAAAATTTTGGTTAAGTTTTGTGTTTAGGTCCATTTTATTCCTTAAGTATCAAAGCTATTGCTTTCATACTTGCAACACTTACTAACTATCATAAGGGGACTGTGCAGGCAAATTTATGTAACTCTGACTGGCATTTTGACAGAATTATGTGTCCTTTTTATACTTAGAAAATTGAAAATTTGGTTAAGTTTTGTGTTTAGGTCCATTTTATTCCTACAGTATCAAAGCTATTGCTTTCATACTTGCAACACTTATTAACTATCATAAGGGGACTGTGCAGGCAAAGTTATGTAACTTTGACTGGCATTTGGACGGAATTATGGGCCCTTTATACTTAGAAAATTGAAAATTTGGTTAAGTTTTGTGTTTTGGTCCACTTTACCCCTAAAGTATCATAGATATTGCTTTCATACTTGGAACACTCGCAAACTATCATAAGGGTACAGTAAAAGGACACAGAGGCGTATTTAGGTGGGGGGCTAGGGGGCTAAAGCCCCCCCAGCTGGCTGGCTAGACACGATTTTAAATAAAAATGAGCCCCTTAGAGTTTCAATCCACTTGTGTATTTCCTGTCATATGTTCCTAATTAAGCCATAAACAGCTGTCGATTTGTGTGATTAGCCCCCAGGCATGTGTACAGACGATCTAACCTTTGTCAGCTAAAGTGCACGGTTCATTGACTGTAAGTAATAAACTGCGCTATTTGATTGGCTGAAGAAGATACATTCAACTAATGAAATTCATCCATACATTTAGTTATAGATAAATGTTTACAAATGGCTGCCGCTTGAGACTTGTGAAAAACAATATTTCAATTTGTAGCAATTAAAGAGTTTAGACGAACGCAATGGACAATCATAATTATTTTTTCGGTAATTTCTTTGATGAATTTAATTGGTATTAGCTCTTTAGAGTGATAATCCTTTTGAGTAACAAGTTATTGCCAGTGAAATTCAACTGCACACTTAATGAATGGCAATTATTTTGTTTTGTTTTGGTTTTCTTACAAATCCGGCTAACTGCTTTGATGTTCATCCATAGTTTTTAAAATTAAAAAAAGACTCAAAAAGGAAGAATAACTTTGCTATATGAAACTAAATCATTTTCTTAAAGCGTGACAACATCGAGGCAGCAACACCCGAATTAAACTACACAAGAAACCTAACGACTCCCTTTATTGACACTTTTGTGAACGAAATGGACCCCCAATTCAGTGATTTGCAGACTAATGCAGCCATGGGCTTGAAGTTTATACCTGAACAAATGTGCTCCTCTCCTGTCAGTGCTAGTGACCTTGAATGGTTCAATGATGATCTCCCTTCCCCTCAGTTCCTTCCTGCCGAGTTGCACTTTACCCCTGTGTGTCTGTCTGTCCGTGTGTCTGTCACACTTGATGTGTGAACTCAAGTTCTTATTTGTTTTACATGCACTTTTATCATGCAAAATGCTGATTAGATAGCAGGAAATCGCATCATTTCAAGGTGCCATTTCAAAAAAAAAAAGGGGACACCCCTCCCGCACCCTCCCCTGTTGAGCACCCCCTGTGAAAATTTTCTGGATACGCCTCTGGGACAAGTTGCATAACTCTGGTTGTCATTTTTACGGAATAATGGCCCTTTTTTGACTTAGTAACTTTGAATATATGGTTAAATTTTGTATTTCGATCCACTTTACTTCTAAATTATCAAGGCTATTGCTTTCAAAGTTCAAATACTTTCATGCTATCATGAGGTTACTGTACCTGGCAAGTTGAATTTTACCTTGACCTTTGAATGACCTTGACTCTCAAGGTCAAATTATTAAATTTTGCTAAAATTGCCATAACTTCTTTATTTATGATTAGATTTGATTAGATTTGATCGATACTTTGACAAAACTACTGTTACCTGACATACCACAATAGACTCCACCCAAACCATCCCTTGTAAACCCCCCCCCCCCCCCCCCCCCCCCCCCCCCCGAATCTCCCCCCCTATTTTTTTTATTTTTTTTTTAAGATCATCTCACAAATGACTACCACACCCTCACACTATACCCCTCCCCCACCCCCCACCCCCAATTTTATTTTTTTTTGAAACGGTTTAAAGAACACAAATATTTATTTTTATTATTTTATTATTGAAATACCATCCAACCATCGCACCCAAGAATCCCCTCCCCCCACCCACCCCCCCCCCCCCCCCCCCCCCCCCCACCCCCAAAATTTTTTTGTTTGTTTTTTTTTTTTTGCATTTTTTATTGGCATTTTTGGAAGATAATGTAATAAATGTGCACACCCCACACTTTACACCCCTCTTCACTCCACCCCCTCCCTCCTTTGTGATTGAAATTGAGAGTCCCTTCACCTTAAAAAAGAAAATAGATGAGCGGTCTGCACCCGCAAGGCGGTACTCTTGTTCAATTTGCGTTCAACAGAAATAATTTACACAAACAGTTTAAGTTGCTTTTTACATACATGTATTTTGTGTTCACTAGTAAAAATGATAAATACATAATCCTGTTTTAATTTACAAACATTGTGTTCACAAATACATGTGTCTCAATTCAATGGATTAATGTTACAAAATTATTTATTATATATTGTCATTCTATGTGCATGTATAATTTTTTGTGGTATTCTGTAGTGGTTTTAGCCTATGCACCAAGTGTGTTGTAAATTTACTACAACTCAAGGCAGATAAGAAATTTTAAGGTTGCAAGTTGTTTTTTTTTGATTACCTTTTTAAAGATTTAGTACCATGAGTATTTAGTGTCTTGGTTTTTTGTATGTTAGTTGATAACCATTTAAAATCCTCAGGGTAAGAAATTGCCAAAGTATTTTTAATGCCAATAAGATATCATACTGTATAAACATGAGTGTATGAAGGAAAGAATGCTTGTCCATATTATAAAAAAGAATGCATTTTATTTATGAACTAACTAAAAATCTAAAGACTCAAAATATTCAGAGCACTGGTTTGCTTTGATATTTGTAACTCTCCACATTGCTTCTACTTTAACCCATTTATGCCAAGTGGATTCTCCCATCCTTCTAAATTGGATCAATTTATTTCAAAATTAGGGATGTTTAGTATATTTATTTCTATATTTAGAATACTTCTAACAGAAATTCCTTTAAGCAAACAGCGCAGACCCAGATGAGAAGCCATATGTGGCGTCTCATCTGGGTCTACGCTGTTTGCCAAGGCCTTTATTCTAGGCATAAATGGGTCAATTGAATATTATGTTGATTTTTGAGCTTTCTTTGTTTGTATCTATAGTAACTGTATGTGTTAATATAGACAGAGACTCTTACAGTGCTTGAATATGACAATGCTTCTATTCTAGAAGTCGTATGTTATTTTTACCAGTATGTAAACTGTGCAACAGGTGTGCCACTTGCTGATTTTTTTATTACAAAGACACTGATACAATTTTGATGCTTTTGCTGTCTTGAAGACAGACACATTTACAGCAATGGCTCTGAAGATAAAATCATGTAAAATCGTAATACTCAAATTTCATTGCATGTATTTCATTACATTTATGTTCAAATTAGAGTTGTTTTAATAACATGTGTTACATGTTCATGTATGACTTGTCAGTTTTTAGCTTTTCAGTTATTAAGTGTATAGAATATATTAGTTATACCCCCACAAACGAAGTTTAGGGGGGTATATAGGAGTGAACTTGTCGGTCAGTCAGTCGGTCTGTCTGTCGGTCCGTATTAAGTGTCCGCTCTCTAATTCAAGTAGTTTTTGTCTGATCTTCACCAAACTTGGTCAGAAGTTGTATCTATATGATGTCTAGGCCAAGTTCGAACATGGGCCTTGCTGGATCAAAAACTAGGTCATTGGGTCACTTAGACTGTTTAAACATTCAGCATGTTGTCCGCTCTCTTATTCAAGTAGTTTTCATCCGATCTTCACCAAACTTTGTCAGAAGTAGTATCTAGATGATGTCTAGGCCAAGTTCAAACATGGGGTTTGCTGGGTCAAAAACTAGGTCACGGGGTCACTTAGTGCGTTTTTTTAACATTCAGCATGGTGTCCTCTCTCTTATTCAAGTAGTTTTCATCTGATCTTCACCAAACTTGGTAAGAAGTTTTATCTAGATGATCTAAGGCCAAGTTCGAACATGGGCCATGCCAGACCAAAAACTAGGTCACAGGGTTACTTAGTACGTTTTACACATTGAGCATGGTGTCCGTTCTCTATTTCAAGTAGTTTAAATCCGATCTTCACCACACTTGGTCAGAAGTTGTAACTAGATGATGTGTAGGTCAAGTTCGAACATGGGCCATGCTGGTTTAAAAACTAGGTCACGGGGTCACTTAGTGTGTTTTAAACCTCACCATGTTGTCCGCTCTCTAATTCAAGTAGTTTTTATCCAATCTTCACCAAAATTGGTCAGAAGTCGTATCTTGATAATGTCTAGGGCAAGTTTGAATATGGGTCATGCCGGGTCAAAACAAGGTCACGGGGTCACTTAGTGCGTTTTAAACATCACAATGTTGTCCGCTCTCTAATTCAAGTAGTTTTCATCCAATCTTCACCAAACTTGGTCAGAAGTTGTATCTAGATGATGTCTAGGTCAAGTTTGAATATGGGTCATGCCGGGTCAAAAACTAGGTCATGGGGTATCTTAGTGCATTTTAAACCTCACCATGTTGTACACTATCTAATTCAAGTAGTTTTCATCCAATCCTCACCAAACTTGGTCACAAGTTTTATCTAAATGCTCTCTAGGACAAGTTTGAACATGGGCCATTCCGGGCCTAAAACTAGGTTACGGGGTCACTTAGTGCGTTTTTTAACATTCAGCATGGTGTCCCCTCTCTAATTCAAGTAGTTTACATCCGATCTTCACCAAACTTGGTCAGAAGTTTTATGGAGATGATCCTAAGGCCAAGTTAGAACATGGGCCTTTCTGGGTCAAAAACTAGGTCAAGGGGTCACTTAGTGTTTTTAAATTGAGCATGGTGTCCGCTGTTTTTTGTGAAGAAAACATGCAAAATATTATGTGTCAATGCGGCATGTGGGGTATTCGTCACGTTTATGACAAAGCTCTAGTTAGTGATAGATTCATTCCATATTTTCTGTTATGTTGTCCATGGTGTTTTATTGAAGATTGTATTGGATTGTTAGGTAGTGTAGATTGTTCAGTGTGTTGTTGTTTAGGATTTAAATTTTAAAGTACTGTGATTCAACATTATGTTTTTTGTTTTGTTTTTCTTTTCATAAAAATACAATGGAATATTATTTATATGAAAAGCTTTAATACAAAAATAATGATGAAAGTTGAAAAATGTTTGGCCATGTTGTGTTGCCATCTTATTCTGATGTATAAATGATGCAATAATTTATTTCATGACTATAGAAAAAATGCAATATAAGAACAATTTATGCAGTCCCTTAATAAGTAACAATATATAAAAAAATGCAAATATAAGAAGTGCAGACTAGCACATACATAAATGGGTGACGTCTGAAATTCTTTGTTTCACTTAAATAAAAATGTTTAGAGATGTTCAGATGTTACAACCTTACTGGATGTGACTTTGCAAAATATAATTTAACCAAAATTACAAATTTGTTGGATCTTTTATTAAGGTTATTATTAGTTACACTGTTAGTAACTGACGGTGTATGGGATATACACCCTTAGTAATTTCAAACCATACGTGAGCGAAGCTTGAGTATGGTATTAAATTACTGAGGGTGTATATCCCATACACTGTCAGTTACTAACGGTGTAACGATTATATCTCAACCGACTACTCGATTACTGGGTGGGTATGGAAATTACTCGGGGTGTATAGAAAATACTCCATGGGCACGTGACCGCTCTAAGCTAATCGGATTAGGTCATTTTTGTAGGAGATGAGATATAATGTTATACTTATTTATAATGTATGTTAGGAATGTCATCCTTGGTATGAAGTTACACAAAGATGTTGGATATTTATATGAAGTTACACAAAGATGTTGGATATTTATATGAAGTTACACAAAGATGTTGGATATTTATATGAAGTTACACAAAGATGTTGGATATTTATATGAAGTTACACAAAGATGTTGGATATTTATATGAAGTTACACAAAGATGTTGGATATTTATATGAAGTTACACAAAGATGTTGGATATTTATTAGAAAGATTTGATTTTACATAAAATGTGAATACATTATACCAATAATGGCAGAAGACTGTTTGTATAATTGTTTTTTGATTGTACTTATATTTATGTGTCTGCCTGTCAGGTTTTCTATATAAATATTTTTTGTTTACTTGTGCCATTGTAAGTAATATTCCGGTAAGCAAAAATTGTCATGCAATTATTTTGTGTAATTAATGGTAACAGGCAGTTATCATATGTTTACCAAGAACTAGATTAATCTATTTACCTTGCAATGAATGGGGTTTCTTAGGCATACAATGCAATTAATGGGCTTTGTTTGGCGTACAATTACATGAATAGGATTTGTTGTTTGTACATTTCAATCAATGGTTATTTGTTAATTGTAGATTAAATAACTGGGATTTATTTTGCTTTTTGATCAGCAGCATGTAGCCATGTTCCACTTTCAGTAGGTCTTCCCCTGGTATACAAAATGTATTATTGAGATTTCAGTTTCAATGTGATAATAACCATGCATATTGTTTATCGGTATTGTTAAATAAAATATAAGCTTTTATGGTGTGTGTTATTTTTTAACTACTTACAAACTATACATTTTTAGCTGATCTATTTTTAGCTCATCTATTTTTTGAAAAAAAATTATTAGCTATTGTCATCAGCTTGGTGTCGGCGTCGGCGTCCTGTTAAGTTTTGCGTTTAGGTCCACTTTTCTCAGAAAGTATCAATGCTATTGCATTCAAACTTGGTACACTTACTTACTTTCATGAGGGGACTGGGCAGGCAAAGTTAGATAACTCTGGCGTGCATTTTGACAGAATTATGTGCCCTTTTTATACTTAGAAAATTGAAAATTTTGGTTAAGTTTTGTGTTTGGGTCCATTTTATTCATTAAGTATCAAAGCTATTGCTTTCATACTTGCAACACTTACTAACTATCATAAGGGGACTGTGCAGGCAAAGTAATGTAACTCTGACTGGCATTTTGACAGAATTATGTGCCCTTTTTATACTTAGAAAATTGAAAATTTGGTTAAGTTTTGTGTTTAGGTCCACTTTATTCCTACAGTATCAAAGCTATTGCTTTCATACTTGCAACACTTATTAACTATCATAAGGGGACTGTGCAGGCAAAGTTATGTAACTCTGACTGGCATTTGGACGGAATTATGTGCCCTTTATACTTAGAAAATTGAAAATTTGGTTAAGTTTTGTGTTTTGGTCCACTTTATTCCTACAGTATCAAAGCTATTGCTTTCATACTTTCAACACTTATTAAATATCATAAGGGGACTGTGAAGGCAAAGTTATGTAACTCTGACTGGCATTTGGACGGAATTATGGGCCCTTTATACTTAGAAGATTGAAAATTTTATTAAGTTTTGTGTTTTGGTCCACTTTACCTCTAAACTATCATAGATATTGCTTTCATACTTGGAACACTCGCAAACTATCATAAGGCTACAGTAAAAGGACAAGTTGCAAAACTCTGGTTGTCATTTTTACGGAATTATTGCCCTTTTTTGACTTAGTAACTTTGAATATATGGTTAAATTTTGTGTTTCGATCCACTTCTAAAGTATCAAGGCTATTGCTTTCAAACTTCAAATACTTTCATGCTATCATGAGGTTACTGTACCTGGCAAGTTGAATTTTACCTTGACCTTTAAATGACCTTGACTCTCAAGGTCAAATTATTAAATTTTGCTAAAAATGCCATAACTTCTTTATTTATGATTAGATTTGATTGATACTTTGAGAAAACAACTCTTACCTGACAT
The DNA here is from genome assembly GCF_020536995.1 of Dreissena polymorpha. Lineage (NCBI taxonomy): Eukaryota > Metazoa > Mollusca > Bivalvia > Myida > Dreissenidae > Dreissena > Dreissena polymorpha. The sequence goes on from NC_068360.1 coordinate 46,098,177, forward strand.
ACCACAATAGACTCCACCCAAACCATCCCCCAAGCCCCCCCCCCCCCCCCCAAAAGTGTTTTTTTTTTCTTCTTAAAGATCATCTAATAAATGACCACCCCCCCCCCCCATTTTTTTTGTGATTGCTCCTCATTTTAGCTTTTTTCCTCTTTCAATGTCAAAATAATTTTACAACAAGAGATGTGTTTGTCAGAAACACAATGCCCCCTATTGAAGCCATATATTTGACCTTGCAGGATGATCTTGACCTTTCACCACTCAAAATGTGCAGCTCCAAGAGATACACATGCATGCCAAATATCAAGTTGCCATCTTCAATATTGCAAAAGTTATGACCAAGGTTAAAGTTTAGTGACAGACAGACAGGCCAAAAACAATACACCTCCAATCATGCGATCCGGGGGCATAAAAAGTAATAAACTTTGTGGGATCTATATAGGGATGACGAAATTAGTTGAACTGTGTAAGCATTTTCCTCCCGTGTTGTGGTTTTTAAATCGCACCCCTGATAGCGGTTGCATTAAAAAACAAGTCTGTAATGTCTTTCATTGTCAATGCTGTTGAGTATCAACTACCATTACCAAGCTTTCTAAGACACAAACACAAGAAAATACAGGTAAACAAGACATCACATTTTTCAAAATTTAATAGGATTGCAATGAATGTATCCCTTAACACAATAAAGAATAGTATTTACACAAATCACATTTAAATAACATAAAGAACTAGTGCAAACGTCCATTTGTGCACCATTTCATCAGAAAACATTAAACAAACATGTAAGACATGTTGTTTACGCAAAGCATCTAATGCAGACATCAAACAATACTTCAGAACAATGAACAAAAAAAACATAGTGAAGAACCAAAAAGACGACAGGATCAAAGAGGGCAATTTCTTACATAAGCAATGAAAGCGATTTCCATAGCATGTCAAAAGAAGTTTAAATTAAAAAACTGAAACAAAACAGTATTAACAAAATACGCTCTGCAAGCTAGGTATTATTGCGGTGTTAAGTTCAAATATGTTTTGCATTATTTTGATTTTCAATTTTAATACTTCAACAATCATTCATATTGTTTTTGGTTATTTATCTCCAGATAAAAAAATATAAGCTTATCTCCCCACCATTCCGATGCAGTCAAAGGGATATTATAGTATATTGGAACTGACTTCAAATTTATGGGCTTTTGCAGCTATGATAAACTGCATTTAAAATAACTGTTTACTGTTGTCACAACTTAAATGAACAAGTTTCTATTACTGTCAACTGATAGCTGTCTATTTAAATTTAAACTTTACTTGCTATTCTGAATCACAAATTCATTATGTGATACCAATTAATGCAAAATGCAGTAAGGAGCTGGTTTACATTACTTTTTGCTTTTAAGAATAAATCCATCAATCAAGATTGTCGAGGTCTCAACACTCTAGACATGTACAGAACAATCAAGTATATTTTAGTTATATTTGTTATTGAAAAAATATCTTCATCAAATGTGATATGCATAATGGTGCCTAAAATATGGACTACTGCAAGACAAATGAAGGACAAAAGAAGGTACATGACACTGGTAAAATATATATTATTTATTCATCTTGGTGCTTAACACCAAAGATGTGTGGTGATACACACAATACTTTTTTTCCTATTACCCATTACCAAAGATAAAATGTAAGTAAAATGAACATAATTCCCATTTAGAGGGAATTTACAAAAGCTATGCTTAATGAAATTAGTTCAGTTCCACAAGGGATTGTAGTACAAAAATCTCCCTATCCTTAAATATTGATTGTTTATGCTTTTTTAGAAATAAAACACCATTAAATTTAAATTATAGATAATCACTGCAAACTGAAGCCCAAAATGCCAAATTTATTAAAACCCTGGTCCAGATTAGACAAATAAATACCTAATTTAACAATGAAGCAAGATAGAATGGACTGGGAAATGACTGTACTGAATAAATGGACATATACCAGTGACCCCTATGCAGGTAAAAAGATGTCTGATACAGAACTTTTTTTAACTCGTATGCATAACACATTGCATATGAAAATCTATACATGCCTCTAAAGTTTTGAGCTATCAGACATTTGATAAAAATTGTATGTAAAACTTCTATTCTTATTCACCAGTAATGTTATTGATACACAAAAGTACACATTTACTTAAAAAGTTAATTTAAAGCAGTACTATTTTATCTTTATCACCTTACCTTTAAAAAAAATCTAAACACATAATATTCAAATGACATTCAAACGTATACAAATATCTATCCTGCTGGATTAAACAGAACGTCTTTTTACACAACTGGTTTTGAAAAAGTGATTCTTTTCCAACTGATATAGAAAAATTTGACTTGTTTAATTAATTTTCACATATATAACAATCAAAATAGTATGTGATTTTTATAGTTTATACTCTAACGATTGAAGTCAACTATTAGATTGGCAGCGGAAAGTTATCTGAATATGTTGATTAATGAAAAAAGCAACCATGCAGCTGATGACAAAAGACTAGAGACCCTGTTAATGAGATTGAGTTTTAAGTTGATGTTTGAAAATGATGCCAGGCTCTCTGTTTCATTAACAACATATTAACAAATCATGCAGACAGGTACATTAACACATATCAAAAGATTTCTGACCTATTATGCAAACAAAAATACCTTCTGTAAATGCGAAAAAGACCGTTTAATACCAAGGCATTCACGCCGCATTGTAATTAGAAAAAACTCAAATTTACACATTGCCATGTTTACATTAATGGTTTAATCTTAAGAGAGAAATTTGCAAACCAAAAAAGTAAATTAAATACTAATCTTGCACATTAAAAACAGAACATTTTGAAACCAAGAGAAGAAAATTCTACCATTCACATCCACCGGGTACCACCAAAAGTACCACATGAACGCATGTCCTAGTTTATATCTAAATAGCATGACAATGTCTACACAAGACAAAGTCAGTAAATATTTAACCCCCGTTTATCAGTGCTTAACATAAACATTGTCGATCTGTTCACCAAAAATGGTAGGCATATTCACCTAGTTACACTTAGTCTCCAAGACATCAAAACAAATACATCCAGCCCCTCATTCTGCGTGCTGGGTCTGGTAATCAATATCCATGAAGAAATGAAATATCACAAGACAGCAGTTTTCAGGGTGAGGGTCATTGCTTTGACTACCAAGGTCACACACTTTTCAGCCACTACTCCAAAGTCAGATGCACTCTTAAGCTACATATGTGTACTTTTTCCTGAAAAAAGAGAATTTTAGCATTGGTTGCAATATAGTAAGGAAAACATTATGGCGCAATAACTGACATTAACATACCTAACAATAAAGTTAAGTAAAAAAAAATTGGTATCAAAGCATGAAAACCATACCAGAATTAGCATCAATGAAATGTTCTATTGTAACTTTACATCACTAAATTTCTCTTGTTTCTTTATAATTTAAGTTCATTAAAACTTAATATGAAATACTCAATCAAATATACCAAACTTGATACTAAATAAAATCCAACCTAGTATTTACATTGGTTTGAACCAGCACATGGCCCTGGATAAAAACAATCATTATTTAATTCACATAACAAGAACAAACGATCACCCATGTTACCTATCTTCAGGAGTTCGGGCTAGATATTCACGCTCTATAAGCCCCTCTATTCTCTTCTTAATCACCACAGGACTTGGCAAAAATCTGCTCTTCAGCTGCTCTGTACACTGGAAAAAAACAATCAGAACAGGCTTAACAGTTGGTTCACAGAATATATCAGTGATATAAAACTAGAAGCATTCAGTGAAGTATATCATCCATTTAGCAACAACAGTTTTCTTACATTAACATCTATTATTAATTGAGCCTTGAGATTCTGAGAAAACTGGGTTTAATGCATGTGCGTAAAGTGTCATCCCAGATTAGCCTGTGCAGTATGCACAGGCTAATCAGGGAAGACACTTTCCGCCTAAACTTTATTATCAGTAAGGAGGGACTTCCTTGAAACTAAAAATACCATAAAAGCGGAAAGTGTCGTCCCTGATTAGCCTGTGCGGGTTAGGGTCATTGTACATTTTACGCACATGCATTTAAGTATTTCTTAGTAAAGTTAACATCATCATTTCCTTTTATTCAACTGGTGCCTTTTATCGGTGGACAATGGCTCTATTACAAGTGATTATCACAGCAAGTCCTGTCTCATACCTCAGTCACTAGCTGGTTGTGCATTAAGGTCTTCCTGGACTTCATGATTCTCACAATGGCTGCCTCAATCGTAGCTACCGTTAAGGCAAATATGGTCACAGAAATAGGCAACAACATGTGCCACAATGAACAAAGACAATATTAATTTAATGTTGTGCCATTAATGAAAAACATGCAACAGCTCTTTAGAAAACGCGTATTTTTTTTTAAACGAAATGAAATTCTTCTGAAAATTAAATATTGAATTCTTTTTTTCTTTAAATGTTAATACACAAGTATTCCTGAAGTGAGCATTTTAATGGTTTGCCTTTCTGATAAATAACTGATCTTAAATTTTCACTTAAGTTATAATAACTCTTAGGTGCTGAGCTAGCATGGTTGTCTCCAGTAACATTGTTCTATACAACTCCAGACTAGGATTAAGTCAAGGATATTCATGTTTGCGGTCCTCGTCCACCTTTGTTCTCGTCTCCTTCCTCTCTGGTTCTGCCTCACCCTTACTGGCCGCAACTAGAACACACCAGACAAAGGAACATAATCACTTGCAACAACAGCCACCGACCAATTACCTGGAACTGTTTTCATTAAATTATTTAGATGACAAAACTCTGAAAAATAACATTCTTCAGTTAAACAATTTACCTTTAAAGGAAAATAAATCCACCTGGAGCCATATTACATATAAAATATTTTAATGTATATAACATGAAGAATTTGCTTAACAATGCTATCTGAGCGAAATGATTTGCTTTTAAATGCCATGCTTATTTTTTTAAATATAGTGAAAATTGTATGACAGCCAAAATTACAAGTTAGATAACATGTGGACATCAACATTCTGCTATGAAAGTTTGTAATAACAACCACTTTTTTTATATTTCATTACCTGTTTGGATCTTCACTCTGAACAGCTTGGATGTGAACTGATCGTTTACTGTGAAAAAATGACTCGGTTCTGAAACAATTACAAAAAACCCCACATGATTGTTCTTTCTTAAGGTTAATTAGCAATAATTTTGAAAAAAAGAGGTTAAATGGTACTTTCTAAACAGTATGACTACCACATATAAAGGCCTTTTTTATACAACCTTACATTCTACAGAGCTCCAGATAAGGTTTTGTGAAATTCTTAAATTACTACCAGATTTTCAAAAAGAATTCTTAACTCTGAAATTTTATTCTTAACATTACTACTAAGTTTTGAAAAATAATTCTTAATTTTTCTAAATGACCTAAAAATAAATAATAATGGTTATTTTCATGCAAAAAAATCAAAATAAACATTCAAGCAACTTTATTTATACGAGTTCAACAGTGTCTTTTCAGTATTATACAATTTTATTTTTCAAATACCTTCATATGCCCAAACTGTGCTTAGATTGCATGCCTTATATGAATTTTTACATATTTCACAATTAAAACGATCTCCATTTCAATCTTTTCAATGATTAGCCATGGGACTTGTCCCTTCCACTCGTTTTATGTTTTTTTTCTGTTTAAGTTTGGACCCGTCGTGTCGCGTTTTTGTTTAGCTTTTCCGACTGTGTTGTAAACTGAACATACAACATCGTTTAAGATCTTTTCTATAATGTCTTTCTAAACATTTAACAATATTTTTAAATAAATACATAACGGACTTGAAAATAATTCCTAATTACGAAAATACGACCCTTATCTGGAGCTCTGATTCTCGTTCAGGTTTATATGCTAATAGTGGTTTCACAAAGACTATGACCCTAAAAGGTGTGTTTTTAAAATGTGTGGAAGTTTATTGTAATCGATTGATTGGCCAATTTCAATAAGTCTTAGAACAAAATAAGGTAAATGTCACGGTCAAAATGAGGTCAGCCGATGTGGGTGGGTTAAAAGCGTTCATAGATAAAATCCATGCAAGTATCAAAGCTTTGTACCAAGTATTATCGATGTTTGATAAAATGCGCCATTTTGGGCTAACAAAGAATTTTGACCTTCTGCATTGGTCTAAATCCAAAAGTAGATTAATCATAATCAGGTGATGCAGGTGTGCTGATAGTGTTTAAATACACCATCCATGCAAGTACCAAAGTTCAGTAGGATGCATTATTGTTTAAAAAGAAATGTGTCATTTTGCGATAACAGCGGACAGACTGACGGACCAACAAACAGAAGGACAGAAGGTCAATCACTCTGCACCTCCAGCATCAGTAGAGGCAAAGGACATACATATAACAGTAAACAGAAAATTGTATCAGGACATTGCAGAAATAACTTATTCTAAGCTTAATATAGACTTCAATCCATTTAAATGAAAATGACAACAATGGAAAAATACAAGTCAATCAGGAGCAAAGTAAAGCATGGAAATTCAGAACAGGAGTCTTAGTAACTCTGTTTTTTTCAGTCAAATATTTGCTATAAATAAAAGTACTTGAACTTTACTGGGCAAGCTTAGCCAATATACATGATTAACAAGTACTAAATACTAAAAGCACTAAGGTGTGACATTATAGCGCAACTGATAACTGCCCTCTTTATATCAGAGGAAGCTATACCAATCCACACACACATTTAACTGCAGGGCCAAGGGGTGAAGTCATAAACTCTAGATTGACATTCATACACACTACCAAGAAAACTTATTTTAATTCCAGAGATAGCCTCTCATAATAAATTAAATTTGAAATCACATTCTTGTATAGGCCCTTATACCAGGCATAGTTTGTACCTATTTCCTTGTTCTTGGGTTCCTTGTGCAGAATCCTCTGGGCCAGTTTGCCCACCGCCAGGGACTGGATGGCCCGCATCAAGTCCTTCTCAGGGATATCTGTCTCACTGCGGATCTCCTGTTCACCACATACATATAGGTTATATCTGTCTCACTGCGGATCTCCTGTACACCACATACATATAGGTTATATCTGTCTCACTGCGGATCTCCTGTACACCACATACATATAGGTTAACCCTTTACCGCTCAGAAACAAAGTGAAAATGGCTATATGCAACCAGCATATCACAAGAAGGGGCTATATGCAACCAGCATATCACCAGAAGGGCTATATGCAACCAGCATATCACAAGAAGGGCCTGCGAGTCACTCGCAGTCTGTTTAGGTTATATGCTGTTTTCTGCTTATCAGTACCTTATGGTTGGAAATGAAGCTTCTAAAATTTGCATATATCAAGAAAAGTCTTAAATTTCTTTGATTTTCTAATGGACTACAAACAGGTCAAAATCTTTATCTAAGGAGTAAAGGAATAACAAAATGTGATGTTTAATTGTCATCACGCTTTCATTCATGAAATAAAACACTATAGGATAAATGTTACTGTATCTCAGAAAAAAATAAGCAAGAACAAGAAATGTGTTTGTCAGAAACACAATGCTCCCTATTGCGCCGCTTTGAAGCCATACATTTTACCTTTGACCTTGTAAGATGAACTTGACCTTTCACCACTCAAAATGTGCAGCTCCATGAGATACACATGCATGCCAAATATAAAGTTGCTATCTTCAATATTGCAAAAGTTATGACCAAGGTTAAAGTTTTGACGCCGCTTTGAAGCCATATATTTGACCTTGAAGGATGACCTTGACCTTTCACCACTCAAAATGAACCTCCATGAGATACACATGCATGCCAAATATCAAGTTGCTATCTTCAATATTGCACAAGTTATTGCAAAACTTTAACCTTGACTTTAACCAAGATTAATTTTTTGGGACAGAATGACAGACAGACAGAATGACAGACAGACAGGCCAAAAACAATTTACCCCCGATCATTCCATCCGGGGGCATAAACGTGCATTGTTTAATTATTTTTTTTGCTGTTTATTACAAAGTTTTGTGTTTCCAGTGTTCGACACAGGATTGAAACATTTGAAGCAGGGCAATGATATAATGTAGGGATAAGTTTCAGGGTTCATGGGGGAAACTAAAATATAGAAAGTATTCCCAGAGTAGCCTGATGACTAGGCCCAGTCTGGGACATAATGTCCCCTATGTCTCTGCAATATCAACATTAAACAAGACTATTGTCAAGCAATATAAGTCCCCTCCCAGCTCCACAATTATCAGAAATTCCAGATTTTTTAAAATATATATTTGTTGCCATAGCAACCATTTTTTTATATTTAGGAACAAAATGAAATGACGTGCATAATGTCCATATTGCCATCTATCCATGTTTAAAGTTTCATGAAAAAATAATAAGAACTTTTTAAGTTATTGCAGGATCCAGAAAACCACCATTTTCAGTAGCATTTCTAGTCTATTTGTTGCCATAGCAACCAGAAATTTTGATGTCTGAACAAAATGAAATGACGTGCATAATGTCCATATTGCCATCTATCCATGTTTCAAGTTTCATGAAAAAATACTAAGAACTTAAAAAGTTATTGCAGAATCCAGAAAACCACCATTTTCAGCAGTATTTCTAGTCTATTTGTTGCCATAGCAATCAGAAATTTTGACGTCGGAACAAAATGAAATGACGTGCATAATTTCCATATTGCCATCTATCCATGTTTCAAGTTACATGAAAAAATATTAAGAACTTGAAAAAGTTATCGCAGGATCCAGAAAACCACCATTTTCAGCAGTATGTCTAGTCTATTTGTTGCCATAGCAACCATAATTTTTTACGTCGGAACGAAATGAAATGACGTGCATAATGTCCATATTGCCATCTATCCATGTTTCAAGTTTCATGAAAAAATATTAAAAACTTTAAAAGTTATCGCAGGATCCAGAAAAACCACCATTTTCAGCAGTATGTCTAGTCTATTTGTTGCCATAGCAACCAGAATTTTTGAAGTAGAAACGAAATGAAATGACGTGCATAAGGTCCATATTGCCATCTATCCATGTTTAAAGTTTCATGAAAAAATATTAAGAACTCTAAAAGTTATCGCAGGATCCAGAAAAGTGTGACGGACCGACAGAGACATAACCATAAGTCCACTCCGGTGAAACTGGTAGGGGACTAACAATACATATACCGGTACATGTGCGATAGGCCCATGATACACCACCAACACCATACCTCATAGGTCCACTTCTCCCTGTTGTTGAACAGCATGAGCACACACATCTGGTACGTGGACACCTGAATGATGTGCTTGCGAGGCCCCTTGGAGGAGCTGGCCCCAACACTGTCACTCGAGTCCTCCTTTTTGAGTCCGAAGAACTGAGCGTGCAGGTCTGCTGAGCCCAGCTGAGGCTGCAGGGTCAACTGGCGACCACTGTGCTTGTTCAGGTAAAACCTGCACGGAAAATACAACAACATTACAAACATTCTTATGAAAATTATAAGCATCTTTTGGCAAAGTACATTAAGTTATTGAGAAGAAACACTTTTTATTTTAACAAACTTTTCACCTGAACAGCCTCAATACAATCTAAATCTAGTTCTAAATGCAACATTGTTATATGAAAAGATCTCTCAAGGTTTGTCAATTTAAAATGTTAGTTTACCAGAAAGCCCCCCTTTGACACTGCCACCGGCCCTCCAACCAAACCCAAACCATCAAAATTAATTATTAAACATTTACATTTCCTTTACTTATATTCAGTTAAATAGAATATACTCCAGTTTTTTACACAATATCCATATTAATGGAACTCAATTCTATCTCAAAATATACTTATTGTTAAACACTTTTCATTGAGATTTTACTCCAAAACTTCAGAAAAATCTCCATATCTCCTCAATAGTACGTGCAGTCAAAGATGCAAATGTATTGGTAATATTTAAAATCAACAACAGTTATTTAACAAAGGGATCCAACACAACATCAGTAAAATTGCTTCTTCCGTTAAATTGGGTTTTATTTAAATCATTTATTTTAATTAGTCTTATATTTAGGGTTTTCATATAGGTCACGCAACCTTATTCCAAGTATCAGTGATTACATAATATTGCGTTTCATTTTATCACATTTTGATTATATTATAATCGCAAGGATAGCAGAAATCCACCCATCTCCATTACCTTTCAGCTTTAAAGGCTCTATAAAGGTCACAAATCCAATTATTATGCATATGAACTGGTCTAATTTTTACCGGATTTCAGTTACTTTTGCATAAAAACTTCTAATAGCACAGCTTAGGTACAACGTTGCCAAGAATTATGGAAGATAAACCCGTTTCATAATTGGAAGAAATGTTTACATTTTTGCAACTAACGTGATGTGTAGCCTCAGAGCGTTGACATATGCTAAAAATAGCCGAAAGAAAATTCAATTTTAATTCTATTTTAACAACTTTTTACCAGCAGAAAGTAACTTATTAGATCACTACAAACGTTTTAACCATTTAGAAGAGACCTTCTTTGGGAGTGATACCGGAAAACGTTAAAAGTCATCGTTATATTTTTGGTGACCTGAGTCACTTTCACTTTCTCTTTCGCGAGTAAACAGCGATGTAAATAAACTGATTGTTTGTAAACACAATTGACTTGGAGGACACTTTATTTTGAGCTCAAAACAAGTTGTATTGCTCATTTTTTTATTATTATGTCGAATAGCATATATATATTGTTTTTTGATAACCTTTATAAATAAAATATGAAAAAAATATTTAAAAATCTGTAAATAATTACGTATCTTCACCTTTATAGAGCCTTTAAGGTATTCACACTAAGCAGTTCAACCAAGCTCACTCAAACTCTTAAATCATTACTTATTTCTTATAGACAAATACAATTTTACAAGAAACATAAAAATCTGAGCAAGCCCTGTTCAGCATTTACCAGAGAAGGGATTAAAGGCTTGGCTTTATTAAGATAACAAAAATATAAGTCAAGAAAAATTAGCAGTTTGACCAAGCAAGCGATTATTCTTATATTTTTACTTGAGACTATGACAATGTTAAGGCACTCACTTTCTGAACTGTTCAAAGGCCAGCCTGGGTGCCTGGGGTATGTTGCAGTTGGGTGTGGAGGACTGGGTGGGCCAGTAACCTGTGGTCAACACTCGCACAGTCAGGTCCACGCCATGCTGGTTCAGCTGATAAAGAATGATCGAGAGTTAGTAGTGACTTATCCAAGGCTTTGTCAAACAGACAGATACTTTTGTCAAATGACCAGAATATAAAAATATAGCACAACACAGGGTCATAAAAAGCACACATGGTACCAGTGTTAAAATGTCAATAGAAACAAGAGCTGTCTCCATAGGATGACAAATGCCCCCAATAAACGCTTTCATAGAAGTTATTGAAATGCACTAAGTGACCCTGTGACCTAGTTTTTGACCCGGCATGACCCATATTTGTTCTTGACTTAGATATTGTCTTGATACAACTTCTGACCAAGTTTGGTAAAGATCTGATAAAAACTACTTCAATTAGAGAGCGGACACCATGCTAAATCCTTGAAATGCACTAAGTGACCCCGTGACCTACTTTTGACCCGTCATGACCCATATTCGAACTTGACTTAGATATTGTCTTGATACAACTTTTGACCAAGTTTGGTAAAGATCAGATGAAAACTACTTCAACTAGAGAGCGGACACCATGCTAAATCCTTGAAATAAACTAAGTGACCCCGTGACCTAGATTTTGACCCGGCATGACCCATATTAGAACTTGACCTAGATATTGTCTAGATACAACTTCTGACCAAGTTTGGTAAAGATCAGATGAAAACTACTTCAATTAGAGAGCGAACACCGTGCTAAATCCTTGAAATGCACTTAATGACCCCGTGACCGAGTTTTTGACCCAGCATGACCCATATTCGAACTTGACCTAGATATTGTGTAGATACAACTTCTGACCAAGTTTGGTAAAGATCAGATGAAAACTATTTGAATTAGAGAGCGGACACGAAAAGTGTGACAGACAGACAGTGCGAAAACTATTTACCCCCTTTTCTTCAAAAGGGGGCATAATAACTTCGACATTATTTAAGAAAAACAACATTTTTAGAATTTAACAAATACATAGGTTCAAACAACTATTTACTGCTTTGCACTTGTGCCATATGCATATTAACAAACTTACAAATGACTTGAGGTCACTTTTAATTTAATAACAATAAATAACCATGCAGATTGAGATCATTTGTATGTGTAACTTATGTTTTTATTGAGTTCTTAATGACATAACAACAGTTAAATACTTTTGCTTGCTGCAGAAAACCAATGAATTTCTTACTTAAAGTACTGAAGCACAATTAATGTTGGCCTGTCAAATAACAGTGTTTTAAGCTGGTTCAACCCAGAAGAGTTAAAAAACACAAAAAAACTTGTATATACTCCACCACCACCCAAACCCCCTCTATACAAGTTAAAATAACAACTAACAACAACATGCAACATCTTACTCCCTTCACCCATCAGATACATACATTAGCCTGATTGATGAATCCCTTGAACTCCTCCATGTAGCTGTTGGAGACCGTCATGTCCTTGAACATACCCTCCAGCTTGGATGTGAACTGACAGCCACACTCCGTCTGAAAAAACATAACAGGGTACACATAGTCATGTCACGCTCACTACATCAGTCAATATTTGAGCCACACTCTTGAAAAATGGGGCCTGAATGTGCATTAAGTGATGACCAAGGTAAGCCTGTGCAGTCTTAACAGGCCAATCAGAGACTTCACTTTCCATTATGTTCTTATTGAAAGTCCAGAAAGTCTTGCGCTTGATTAGCCAGTGAGAACTGCACAGGCTATTCTGGGACAACCCTTAATGCACATGCATCCCAGGCTCATTTATACAATCTTTTTTCAAATTAAGTAAGATTTCTCAGCAATTTCAGCAGAGCTGCAACAATTTGTTGATGTAACTTACACTTGACTGAGATAAAAAAACAAGAGGGCTAAGATGGCCCTAGTTCGCTCAACTGAGAGGAGTAGGTTCATTCAATCTTTACCGAATGTCAAACTTGACCTAGATATTGTCCAGACAAACATCCTGGTCAAGTTTCATCATTTTTTCATCTGCTAGTCATGATCAATGTACCTATGAGGTTTCATGATCCTAGGTGTAAGCATTCTTGAGTTATCATCCGGAAACCATTTTTCTAAGTTGAGTCACCGTGACCTTGACAGCCATTGTGTGAATATGTTTTTTGGCACTGTGACCTTAACCTTTGACCTAGTGACCTTATAATCAATAGGGGTCATCTGTGAGTCATGATCAATATACCTATGAAGTGTCATGAACCTAGGCATTAACGTTCTTGAGTTATCATCCAGAAACCATTTTACTTTTTCAGGTCACCATGACCTTGAACTTTGACCTAGTGACGTGAAAATCAATAGGGGTCATCAGCGAGTCATGATCATTGTACCTCTGAAATTTCATGATCCAAGGCATAAGGCTAAAGCGTTCTTGAGATATCATCCAGAAACCATTTTACTATTTCAGGTCAGCATGACCTTTGACCTAGTGACCTGAAAATCAATAGGGGTCATCTTCGAGTCATGATCAATGTACCTATGAATTTTCATGATCCTAGGCATAAGCGTTCTTGAGTTATCATCTGGAAACCTTTTTACTATTTCGGGTAACCGTGACCTTGACCTTTGCCCTAGTGACCTGAAAATCAATAGGGGTCATCTTCGAGTCATGATCAATGTGTGAGTAGCGGATCCGTGGTCTAGTGGTAACACACTGGCTTCACAATCCAGAGATCGCTGGTTCGATCCCCCGCTGCACCTAACCTACTAACTCGTCTTTCGCATGAGACGTTAAACCGAGGTGCAGTGTACTAGGTGCTATACACCGGGCACTAAAAGACCCAGGGTCACCCCTGGAACGGGGTGTCTCCTGTATCTTGCACTATCCCCCGTAACCAACTAACACGTCTTTCTGGGGGCGATGGCCATATGGGAGACAATCCCGGTGCACTCGATAAAAAACGAAAAACACACAACATGATCAATGTATCTATGAAGTTTCATGATCCTAGGCATAAATGTTCTTGAGTTATCATCCAGAAACCATTTTACTATTTCAGATCATCATGACCTTTGACCTAGTGACCTGAAAATCAATAGGAGTCATCTGCGAGTCATGATCAATGTACCTATGAAGTTTCATGATCCTTGGCATAAACGCTCTTGAGTTATCATCCGGAAATCATCTGGTGGACGGACGGACCGACATAAGCAAAACAATATACCCCCTCTTCTTCGAAAGGGGGGGGGGGGCATAATGAGAAAACTGCCCCCCCTCCCAACAGCCATGTTATTCAACTGACAGGAACCATTTTTGAACTCAACTCTCATATCAAGGAAACAAATGTTCTGAGCAAATTTCATGAAAATTGGGCCAAAAATGTGACTTCTACTGTGTTCACATGTTTTCACTATATACATATAGAGAAAAATGCCTTGCCACTGGCGGCCATGTTTTTTCACCGATCCCGACCATTTTCAAACTCGCCCCAGATATCAATAAAAGCAATGTTTTGACCAACTTTCATGATGATTGGGCAAAAATTGTGACTTCAAGAGTGTTTACAAGGTTTCTCTATAGCCAAATAGGGAAAACTGCCACAATATACATATAGAGAAAAATGCCCTGCCCACTGGCGGCCATGTTTTTTCACCGATCTCGACCATTTTCGAACTCGTCCGAGACATCAATTGAACCAATGTTTTGACCAACTTTCATGATGATTGGGCAAAAATTGTGACTTCTAGAGTGTTTACAAGGTTTCTCTATAGCCAATTAAGGAAAACTGCCCCGCCCACTGGCGGCCATGTTTTTCAACGGATCGGAACCACTTTTGAACTCAACCAAGATATCATTAAGACAAACATTTTGACAAAGTTATATGAAGATTGGGCATGAAATGTGACTTCTACAGTGTTTACAAGGTTTTTCTCTTTTTTTTGACCTAGAGACCTAGTTTTTGACCCGGCACAACCCAGTTTCGAACTCGGCCGAGATTTCATTGGGACAAAGCTTCTGACCAAGTTTCATGAAGATGGGACAATAAATGTGGCCTCTAGAGTGTTTACGAGCAAATGTTAACGGGCGGACAAACGGACGGACATACAACGGACAAAGACCAGTCACAAAAGCTCACCTGAGCAATCAGGTGAGCTAAAAACAACCTAACATACTAAATCATGGAACACACATGAAATACAGAATACATAAATAAAATATTCAAACAGTGCTAAAAAAAGAACAGCCATGGCCATAAAAATGGCTTCTTTACGGAATAAATATGCACGAAAAGTTACAAATAAATCTCTCATTTCCAGACAATAGCACCCAATATTTTCCCTCCTGGCAGCTCACCTTGAGTTTTGAGATCATGTTCTTCTCGGAGTCGTCGGACACAGACTTGTTGAGCAGGAGCCGGCGGGCCAGGTGCTGCTTGTAGTAGCGCTCAAACACATCCTTTTCCTGCAGGAACCGGAACAGCACCATGGACTTGTCCAGTACCGTCTCTATCTCCTGCTCTGTCATCTGCAAGGGATTACACTCTCACCATGTCACATGCCTTTAAATCAGCCCAATAACCAGATAACCTAATATGCCAAAAGATATTAGGCTAGATGACCATGTGACCTCAAATATCCGTCAGTAGCACTCTTTCACTGTGAAATGACGTCATTTTTTTTTACAAAATGACCTAATTATCCCAACAAACTCTCCAGTTAAACTCTTTTAAAGTGTAAATACACGGTGAAAAAAGCATAAGATAAAAAGAAAGAAATGTGAAATGATTAATAGAATAATAGGTTGGTGACATGGATGGAGAATGGTTATCTGGCTCATTAAGCCTTCGGCTCACACGATAAATTTCTCCAACTTGCAAGATAACCATTTTCCATCCATGTCACCCACCTATTATTCTCTATTTATAGGACAGGCTGATTCAACACATTTTTTTTCACATGGAAGACACTTCGTCTTACCAGGGCAGCCAATCATTCATAACCATAGGGAAACTTGTATTACTGTCTTATTTATATCCACAATTGTTTCTGACCATTCCCATATTAATTGATGTTGAAATCATTTGCCACTCACAGAGTTTTGATGAGAGTCGTACGTTCTTTTGATAATATTCCTTTTCTTCAGAACAACGCCATATGCAAACAAATCAGTAAATAAATAACAATCGAAGTACTGACAGTACTGGTGTGACGATGCTTTTGAAGAGGATGGATATAATAGCAACAATTAAAGTTTATCTACATCACCACAATAGTGTATGTGGGTACGTAACAAAAAATTGGGTGCAAAATAAAATTTGGGAATGAAAATTTTGGGTACAAAAAAATTATGCCAACAAAAAAATTTGGGTACGAAAAAAATTTGGGTACAAATTTTTTTTTTGGTACAAACAAAAAAATTGGGTACGACAAAAATTGGGAATGAAAAATTCTGGGTACAATTTTTTTTTGGGGGGTACAGGTAAGTAGTACCCATGTGGAACTTGAACCATTCAGCAAAACTGGGAGGCGAGTTGCATTCTCAATCAAATCTAAAAACAAGGGACAAAATTGTCGCAAAACCAGGTTTTCAATGTGAAAAAAAGTCTGATAAAGGGAGACAACTCAAACTGAACTGATTGTTTATAATTTACCCCCTTTGTTTCAGAATCAATCTATTTTTAGTTGTGGTGACCTTGACCTTGGAGATATTGACGTAATTGTTTCGTGCAACAAACTGTCCCATGATAGTGAACAAATGTGCCAAATGATTTTAAAATCTCACAATGAATGACATAGTTATGGCCCGGACAAGCTTATTTATGGCCATTTTTTACCTTTGAACTCAAAGTGTGACCTTGACCTTGGAGATATCGACGTAATTCTTTCACGCGACACACTGTCTAATGATGGTGAACAAATGTGCCAAATGATTTTAAAATCTCACAATGAACGACAAAGTTATGGCCCGGACAAGCTTTTTAAGCCCACACGCCCACCAACATTCGCAAATCTAATAACCAGGTTTTTCATTTGGAAAACCTGGTTGATAACTACATTAGGAGTTTTCCCAGCGTAACGGCACTTGAAGTGCCACCTGGCAGTTTCGTGTCTGGTTTCTTTCCCAAACTTCTCGATAAATTACTTTTATCAATGATAATAAGTGAAGCATGCTGATCAGGGCTCAACATTAACTGTTGTCCAATTGCCCCTGGCAAGTAAAAGTTGGGTCTGGGCAAGTTATTTAATAATCTAGTTGTCCGCCCGGGCAAGTGCAAAAAAGAACAAAGAGCATGTAATTTAGACTTTCATTAGACTTTAATTGCAGTAATCATTTTGTTAAATGTTCAAAAATAAAAAAGGTTTTGTGCTGTATCATTTTGATCTTTATTAAAAAATATGAGGTTTACAGTTAATGTGATATTTAATGTTTAGGCAAGCGGCTGTACGTTCAGGGCAAGTAGATTTAAAAACCTTTAAAGATTTTAAGATTTTAAAATTGCCCGTCAGGGCAAGTTGGTTTTTCGGTTAATGTTGAGCCCTGCTGATTGAGAAAATTTAGCTTACTCAATCGGACTGGCTCGGTCTTTTACATAGGTTGCCATTGTGAAGAGTTTTTTCATGGTATGAAAACTTAAGACGAGCTGCTTCACTGAAGCAGCATCACAAAAAAAACAAGAGCTGTGTTTGTGAAACACAATGCCTCATAGTGCGCCAGGTGACGCCATATATTTGACCTTTGACCTTGAAGGATGACCTTGACCTTTCACTACTCAAAATGTGCAGCTCCATGAGATACACATGCATGCCAAATATCCAGTTGCTATCATCAATATTGCAAAAGTTATGACCAAGGCTAAAGGTTTGGGACAGAAACACACATACAATGACAGACCGACAGACACATACAATGACAGACAGACAGGTTTTACAGCTGAAGCATTGATAACATTTTTAAAAGCACCACACAGCAATAATTACTCACCCCTTTCACTCCTTTTTTCAACTTATCATCTATAAACAGTGACAGGTATTCTGGCGACTTGGAGTTCAGGTTTATAAAGTGTTCAAAGTCACTTGATATTGTCTTTTTAAATAAATTTTCATTACTAAATGATTCATGGAGGAAGTGATCGAATCTGTCTTTCAAGTCCAACAAATTCTGAAAAGAAACAAACAAAATAACAGCAAATGTTCAAAGCATTATAATAAACATTAGTACAAAATGCATAAATCTGTTTCATGAATAAGTAGATATGAAGAAATGGTATATATTGTGTTAAGTATTGAAATATTCAATGATATTTATGTATTTTTAAGTAAATGTATTTTTAAATAATTTTGTTACAGGCTGTAAAAAATCATTCATTTTTTTAGCTATTTTTGTCAAGATCAGATACAGAGCAATGATTCCATTTTTATTCCACATAAAAAAACTCCAAATTCAATCTCAGATTATTGCACACAATTAAAATGCCAAATGACCCAAGAAAGAGAGGAAAGAAAGACAGTACCATGATTAACTTCTGGTCTTGATGGATAATGGTTGAGACGTTAATCATTGGATTGCAAGGGTCCAAAGCCAAAACGCAAACAGTTTAAAAATTATACTTACATTTGAGCCATATCTTACATTACCAAAACCCCACTCACCTGTAGATATGTGATAACCCTCACTGACCTGTAGATACGTGGAAGCCAACACTCACCTGTACATAGGTGATAACCCTCACTGACCTGTAGATACGTGGAAGCCCCCACTCACCTGTACATAGGTGGAAGCCCCCACTCACCTGTACATAGGTGGAAGCCCCACTCACCTGAACATAGGTGGAAGCCCCACTCACCTGAACATAGGTGATAGCATTCTTGGAGTCCTCCCCCTCCTCTGCCACCAGAGCCTTGCCCTGCTCCCTCAGGTAACCGCTGATACAGCCACACATGGTCTTCAGGCCATTGTCCACTCGCTTCAGCAGCTTGTACATGCACTGTAGATCTGCAGCATGGGGGGGCAAGAGACTTTACTTTAAACATTGGAAACTGTGACCCGAATTTCAGACGTGTATATTAGAAATACACATTGGTTGTTACATTTTGCAAAGCCTTTTCAGATGTTGAATCAGTTTAGTATTTCAAATCATGCATGTATTAAATTTTATCCAATTTTTATACCGACATTGACGGTATAACACCTCATGGAATAAACTAGCCTGTATCCCACCTTGTTGAATATACCTGTCGCGTGCACGGACTACTTTTTGTTCTTTCACTGAATGATTTTTCATAACAAATCTCTAGAGTCCAGAAAACCTTAGCTTTAAAATTATACGACCTTCAATCTTTAAATTTTGTCTAAGGACATAATTTTTCGCCAACCGTATAATGAATCAGCTGATTGATGGCGTCATAAAATGACA
Source organism: Dreissena polymorpha (assembly GCF_020536995.1). NCBI lineage: Eukaryota > Metazoa > Mollusca > Bivalvia > Myida > Dreissenidae > Dreissena > Dreissena polymorpha. The sequence goes on from NC_068360.1 coordinate 46,117,703, forward strand.
TACTTATTGCGTCATTTTCCAAAAATATGTGATGTCATCTTTTGGTGTACACAAAACTAGTATGCGATGTCTTGGAATAAAACATTGAAGACGCGCATTTTTTTCGTGTAAATTTATCCTGGATGTAATTATAAAGAAGTGCATATTCTATGGACTACTTACCTCGGATGGAACCGGTGAGACGAAGGATTTAGATCTACATGTAGATCTAGCTTATTCGTGTTATTGATGTTCAGAATGTGCATGCCTATTTGGATGTGAAATTTATCATTTTCAAGTTGTGTGTGAAGAACATATTGATGGGTGTGTATTTTGGTTCAGTAGTCTATTCAATTGGTTTTGCTTTTGGATTTAAGGTAAAGTAAGGGTATTTTCTTTGATGAATCAACTTTGTATTTGTTATTTTATCAAAGAAAGTCTATTCAGTAAGAATAACCCGTTCGCAACAAGTCATGTCAAGTGTTTCAAAGTTTGCATTATGAGGGATTATCTTGTGTTGGGTCACAAACTACAGGATGTGAATGCTAGATCTAGACGCCATCAAAATCTGCAGCGGCCATGAAAAAATAAGGTGAGTATATTTTTTTTTATATAATTTATGTTTAGAACGAAATTGTGTAAATCTACATGTATGTTGACATCGACATCATTTTGCCAGGAGCAATCGCCACCATATTAGATTTTAATCATTTTCTTTGAAAAAAAATATGAATTATATTGAAGTAAAATCTTCTTTTGAAGGTTGTACTGTGTTACAATTTGCATGCTGCGTAAAATTGAATCGAGGCATGTGGTGATATTTGTTATCGTTTTTCGGTTTTTGTGTGAAATTTTGTAAGACTATTTTGCGTACCAGAACAAATACATTCTATATGGTTACATTCGTTAGATTTTAAGCGCTTTTTAGAATGAATTAAAATTATTGCTAACATCTATTTATGTTAAATGAAAAAATCAAATGGGATAAATACAATACTAGGATTAGTGTTGAATACAGAGAAGTTTATGTTGCTCGACTCGAACACTGAAAGCGCTCGCCAAGGCTCGCGCTCCCGGCGTTCTAAGCCTCGCAACATAAACTTCTCTGTATTCAACGCTAACCTAGTATTCTCTATATGTTTCATTATTAAAATGTAATTCAAAGAAGTTCCACTGAAAAGTTGGTTTTGGAAACATATTTTACATGTTTTAAAATGTCAGCCATTGTAAACAATTAGTCCTTTAAAATCATCAACATTTATATAAGCAATTTGTAAGCAATTTGTTTAAAAATTGTTTTCTTTGATGAGTTTGAGATTGGAATACAATCAAGTTAGAAAAGGTTACCCACCATCTGTTTTGTTGTTTTTGAGCATATGTACAACACCAGAGTTTTCCATCTGTAAGAATACATCAAAATATCTGGGTACAAAAAACAAGACAAAAAATGAAACAACAACTTTCAATATAAAAAGAACCTGGATTACATTAAAGTCTATGCGATTGAACGATTAAAACAACCACTAATTGCCAAAATAGTTCATTTGTGTTTATTTATTTAATAACATTAACTCGTGCATGATCAAAAGATGGGTTTCTTCATCAACAGAAGACTTAACAGCTCTGGAATCTTTACACTGAAGTAAAATATCTAAGCATAGACAACTTTTTACAGCTCCTAAAAAACAATACAAAATAAAACTTCTGCACATGCCTGCCTTACCAACTTAACTCCACTTAAATACAAACATGAACTTCTTTAACAAAGCAATGAAAGTTAAGATAAGACCAACTAGAATTTGCCAAAATAGTTTTGCTCATGCACAACATTTATGCATATGGAAAAAATGTCTGCAAGTTTGAATACTGTTAGTTAAAAATTGTTCATGAGTGAACACCATCAGACATGTTTGTGTCTTCAGACAGACAGACAGAAAAATTGACAGACCTCCATTGTGATTCCACTTTAACCCACCTCCTTCACTTCATAACAGAGGGTTTGTTTAAAAGTGCAAGAAAACTCCTTCAGACAAGTTTGTGTCAAACGATGGGCTGACAGACAGTTGTCCAAAGTGATTCAAATATAATAACAATATAATTTTGATTTTATATAAGTTTCAGCCGACTTAAACTACTTTTAAAACTAATCTTAATGATGTAAAACAAAAAACAATAAAAACATGTTAAACTTATTAATTAGATGTGCATAAACAAAAATTTCAAGTTTGCAATATTATTTCCGATCATAATGGGGACTCACTCACCACACTCTTAAAAAGAAAAAAACAAACAATGACAGACAATAAGTATTGATTCTACCCAGCAGAACGACTCAAGAGCATTTCAAAAAGCCTTATGTCTTTCGATTTAATAAAGCTTATATAATAAGGTTTAAACAAGAGATGTGTTTGTCAGAAACACAATACCCCCTATTGCGCCGCTTTTAAATAAAATTTCAATATATCATTTAGCAGGTTTAGAAATTATCTCCCTTTTAAAGGTTATTACTTCCCTTGGATTGTATTTTTTTACTTTTGACCTTAAAGGATAACCTTGACCTTTCACCACTCAAAATGTGCAGCTTTATGAGATACACATGCACGCCAAATATCAAGTTGCTATCTTTAATATTGCAAAAGTTATGGCAAATGTTAAAGTTTTCGGACGGACGGACAGACAGACAGAAGAACAGTTCAACTGCTATATGCCACCCTAGAAAACCAAGACCATGCATGCCTACCTCTACGATGGTCTTCATGTGTTTGCTGATGAGCTCCTCCTCTAGGACCTTCACTATCCTCTCCTCGGTGGACTTGTCCAGGTAGTGTGTGGCCCTCTCTGCCTCCTCGTTGATACGAGCCTCCACCTTCTTGATGTACATTGAAGCACTGTTCTCTGCTAGGAAATTCTGACTTTCAGCCTGCAAACCAATTAAATATCCTGTCTAGTTTTCATTTTCCTCCACTTTTTTATGAACATTGACTCACGGTTCCTTACCAGGGCCTGTATTCAACAACCAATTCTTAGACATAAGAATAAAGAATAGACTTAGAACAAGAAAATTTTGCTCAGTGTGTGAGTCTGTAGAGTCTACCACTGGTGATTTTGCAATAAACAAAGCATTCTTCATGAAGCAATTTGTAGATAGAGGTGATTAATGCCAAGTTTGACTCAGAAATAAAGCAGCTCTTGTATATCCTATTAAAATAATATTCTTTATTCTCAGACTGAAGTCCAAGAATTGGTTGGTGAATAGTACGTGCCCCGAACTCTGAGAATCCAAAAATGTTTGTATGAGGCCCCAAAAATGTTTGTATGAGGCCATGAGATCATGAGGTTCTGTTGCGCCTAAGGCTGCATTATGTAAGGACCCCTTGTGTGTCCCAGAACTTTCCTTATAAAGGAAATCAATATTTGCATATGGTGTTAATTTCAGCCACTAGTAAAGCAGCAAGCATCTTGAAGTCCAACTTTTTAAATAAATAGGGAGGAGCTACAGCTCTGTTTCTGCTTGGTTATTCTAAGGAATATTTTCTATCACAAAATAATATGCCCATTTATTGATGGATTTATTGTGTTAAAATAGATAACATCAGTGGGGGGCCAATGTATTTCATGGAGCAAAATAATCGAGTCCACACTTTAAAAGAAGAAGGGTCAGTTGCCAAGTTGTAAAAAACCAAGTGACGAACTTTGTGATACTCAGTAATTTGAGTAAAACTTTGTTTTGCTGTTTTTTTATTGTTGAGAAATGAACACAATTTATATAAAATCTAAAATAATATTGAAGAAAACAATGAAAGTTAAAAAAATCATATTTAACACCTTAATTAGTTTTGTCAGAATGTGAATGAAAAGAAACTGAAAGGAAAAATCTAAGGAAAAAAACTTAACTTTTTTCATATAGAATGACACATACTTACATAAATTTTACTCTTGAAAATTTGAACTAAAGACTCTTGACTTATGGGAAGTGAATCATAGTAAAAGCCCTGTTTTGATTTATACTATGGTGAGCTCTGACTCAGGACATCATTTGTATTGGTTATTTTGGAGTTTAACAATTATAATGTTTTCAATAAAAAAAACACGGAGCATTTGTTACAATGATTTTAAAACATTTTCAGAAGAATCATTTATAACAAGAGATTGCCAAGCAATATTGTCTACCGGTGAAACTCCACCATTGTCGGTAATTTTTTGTTGTTGCCATAGCAACTAGAATTCTTGACGTAGGAACAAAATGAAATGATGTGCATAATCTCCATATTGCCATCTATCCATGTTTCAAGTTTCATGACAAAATATGAAGAACTTTTAAAGTTATTGCAGGATCCAGAAAAGTGTGATGGACAGACTGACAGACAGACAGAGCGCAAACCATAGGTCCCCTCCGGTTTCACCGGTAGGGGACAAAAAGTGCATAAGTTCTAAGACCAACCATATAAAACTCTCTGGACTCTACGAGGAAGGGCTGTTCAAAATCTTCTGAATACACCTGCCTTGTCTCTATACCAAGTATCATCAACATCTGACAAGCATTCTTCACCGCCCCTCTGAAGATGACAACACAAATGACATGAGCCTCAAACATTTACAATAGATTGATAGCATATTGAAAGTGATGCTTAGGCAAAAAATTAAAAGAGCCTTAATTGTATAACAAGAGCACCGCATAACGGGTGCCACGCTCAGCTGCGAAAGCTTGTCAGAATTATTTTTTTTTATAGAGGTCACAGTGACCTTGACCTTTGACCTAGTGACCCAAAAAGGGTGTGGCGTGAAGAACTCATCAAGGTGCATCTACATATGAAGTTTCAAAGTTGTAGGTGGAAGCACTTTGATTTAAGAGGCAATGTTAAGGTTTTTGTAAAAGTTTTATATTAGAGGTCACAGTGACCTTGACCTTTGACCTAGTGACCCAAAAATGGGTGTGGCATGTAGAACTCATCAAGGTGCAACTACATATGAAGTTTCAAAGTTGTAGGTGGAAGCACTTTGATTTTAGAGCCTATGTTAAAGTTTGATACTAGAGGTCACAGTGACCTTGACCTTTGACCTAGTGACCCAAAAATGGGAGTGGTCTGTAGAACTCATCAAGGTTCATCTACATATGAAGTTTCAAAGTTGTAGGTGGAAGCACTTTGATTTTAGAGCCAATGTTAAGGTTTTAGCACGACGCCTACGGCAGACGAGCTGGCTATGACAATAGCTCGGATTTTCTCCGAAAACAGCCTCACTCAAAACCACAATGACTTTAATGTTTAAATAATCAAACTTGTTCATTTGCCTTAAACAGATTTTTTTGTTACTTACATATTTCATATACTGTGAAACAATTATTAATCGTCAGGCATTAATTTTCGTGTGTATCCTCAGTCGACCGATTGACGAATTCAAGATCCTAACAAACAATTATGTCTCATATTTGAACAAATTAAGACTGAATTACCAAAGGCATGAGGAACTAAAACCCAACGTTATGCACGCATGCATACTCCGTCTGTTTCGTAATCAAGATAAATCCGGTTTTGACACAAAAGTGTGTAGATTACACAGTGTACTTAACTGACACATGACATTGCTCAAAAACGCTAGTGCAGTACAGCTGTATAGACTGCGTTGACTTCGTTTAGGTAGATCCAGATCAACGACAATAAGTGAAATTAAAAGATGATGATGTGTGATCAACACCTGACTTATACATTCTCCGCATTGATTACAAATAAATACAGAACATATTGATTTGTGTTTGGTTGTTTGCGTTCATATACAATACCGGTGTAAAAATAGCGTGTGCTTAGTGTATGGGCTATCCATCTTTTTAATAATTGACAGCATTTACAAGTTTTACAATACATATTTCAAATCATTGTAACTTGTAGCAATTGAAAATGTAACAGGTAAAGAGAAATGAGCAATCATGACGATTAGTTCCATCCAAATGTAGGGTATTTTTTTACAGAAATTCCCTTTTAATTTTGCGCCATTTTCAGGAAATCACGTTTTTCGAATGACTGAGTATGACGCAATAAAACATTTATTGCAACATTTGTCTCCTATTGCATTCAATCTAATTTAAACTCACTCGTCCATTGGTTGTTACAATTAAATCTGAACTGTGCCCTATGAAACCGCTGTCCGATAATGCACTGTTAATTTTACACTTCCAAAAATTATTGTACTTAAAGTGATCAAATATTTAAGATGCAAAACTCTTGAAGCTTTTTTGAAAACTGACCAAATAGTTTGCTAACACTAATTTTAACCAATAATCTTCGCACCTTCTCTAATTTGCGCCGATAAAGGTAAGATTTTTATGAGTTTGGCCATGATAATAAATGAATAAGACCAATTGGCAACTTGCTTCACTCTTTCAAACACTCGTTAATGGTTTTTTCGGTCGCACTAATCCGCTAATTATAATAATGATACACTAATGGGGGCAAATTACTGATCACCTGATAACAAAAGACTAGTATGTTGACCTGTGATAAACAGGCCCCACCTCCTTCAAGTGTTCTCCCTCTTTCCCCACAACCGCGATATATTTTGGACTTGTTTTACAAACAAATCGGATATTGAATTTTTTTTCTAAGTCAGGACTTGGCGAATTTAAATGCTGACTAAAACGTCATTTTTATAAAAATGACAAAATTTCGTGCTGGCAAAAATAAATGGTTTCACAGTATTCAAAGACACCATCCTTGTAAGTATAAAAGCTAAGTATGAATCATTATTGATATTAGACGAAACACATTATTTTGGGTTTGACAAGAATTCAGACCTTTTGAATTAGTCTAACTCCAAAAGTAGGCTAGTGTCAAGATCAAAATGAGGTGAGGTAGTATATGTTTGTTGAGAGTGCTCAGAGATTACATACATACACTGTCATTCAAAGCTTTGTACAAAGCAATATTGGTGTTAAACAAAACATGCCATCAAAGATTAATCTCGTACAAGCAGATGGACAAACGGAAGAACAGACAGGCCTTAGGATTTTTGCCAGTTGGATTAAATTTATGTGGGGGGCATAAAAATCATGGCATCTACCTGTCTACAACCTCCCCCTTTCGTTCCTTAGCAACCATGTCCAGCAATGTGTTCCTAAGATGCTCATTGATGGACTGAAACCGCACGACTTCATCACGGAAAATCTTCAAACCCAGGTTATACACATTGTCTACGTTGTTCTGTTGAACATATACACGGTCCTAAAAAAACAACAATTAAATAGTGTAATTATGTCAAAAGATAATTCATGATTTTAACATCAAACTTGTTTGGTTATCAATATCATAAACTTCATGTATACTATAATATCAAGATGTTTTTATACAATAAAATAAATGTATCTTCAATTTCAGATACAAGAAACCCCATAATGTCAAAACACATATTGCTTTACATTTTTCTTTGCATTTTTCGACATTTTTTCCCAATCACATAAAAATTGACTTGAAGAAAAAGAAACTATAATTATTCTTATAAGAAAAACTTCTATGACTATGAGAACATAACACTAAACAACTGAAGAAATGGTCCATTTCCACGTCAAAAATAGCCTTCAATACAGAACAAAACTGCAAGGATTTAAGTGATGCGCCAACCTGACATGATTTAATGTCATAAATAAACTAACTTCACTAGTAAAATATGAAATAAGAGACATTTGTGACATGTTATAATATAACAGTAATCTGAACCTTCATTCCACAACATGGTATGTAGTCTGGGTCCTGGCAAATGTCTCTATGTTTTCAGTTTTTCTGTAATTTTATTTAAATTTTAGCATGGTCTGGCACTCTGCAGAAAAGTATTGAAATTCAAAATCACCATTCTTGTGATTAGGGGAAACAACGTCAAGTCTTCTATTAAAGGACCTTATTTTGTCCGAATTCAGCCAAACATTCTGTCAAACAACAGCCCGGTAACTAACCCCAACCCCATACAGTGGCCCATACCATGTACATGAGGATATCTCGTATCATGACCATGGAGGTCTGGTGGTCCGACCAGGCACTGTTCAGTGTCAGCAGGAAATTATTGTTCAATGCGTGGAGCACATCTTTCTGCACCTTAAACACAAATGCAAATAACATTAAGCCTTTGCATGCTGGGAAATTTGTCGTCTGCTAAAACGTTGTCTGCTGAATTCCTACAATTAGGATTTTCTTCGATTTTTTTCAAAGAATACTATCAGAATAGCAAACAGTTTGGATCCTGATGAGACGCCACGTTTTGTGGCGTCTCATCTGGATCCAAACTGATTGCAAAGGCCTTCAAAATTCGGTTCCCGCACTAAAAGAGTTAACTCAAAAACCTTGACCATAATATCTGTTTGGAAAACAACCCTATTCGCAACAATTTTTCACTGCAGATAAATCCTTTCTTTCCAAGATTCTATAATTATAAATACACATTAAAGTTTTAAAGCATTTTAAATATTTATACATAAAAAAGTGAATAATTACATGAACTACGATGAATTTCAAACAAATTTCATGCTAATTATTTCATCTACTAGCCAGAATCGTCAAGTAAATACGCTAAATTTTCACTCATTTTTTTACGCAACATTGCCCTATTCTGGGGCTGTCTGGATAATGTTTAGCTTTAAGAATGCAACAAAAATCAGTTCAGGAAATAATCTAGAATTTACTATCTATGGGTCCCTGAACTCGCAGATTTTAGACCAATGAGTCCCAGGTCAAAATTAATGAGTCCACCTTGAAAAAGAATGGGTCCCAAATTTTGAAAGATACCAAGTAGTGAAGAAAATGAGTCTAAATGGCACTAGCACAATAACTATATTTTGCAATAAACTTTTAATAATCTCAAAAACAGTGAATATTGAAACCAAACAAGATGTGTTTGTGAAACACAATGTCCCCCTATATATGACCTTGACCTTGTGAAGGATGACCTTGACCTTGTGAAGGATGACCTTGACCTTTCACCACTCAAAATGTGCTGCTCCATGAGATACACATGCATGCCAAATATCAAGTTGCTATCTTCAATATTGCAAAAGTATTCATAAAATAAGTGATTTGGGCCACATATATTTGACCGCTGACCTTGAAGGATGATCTTGACCTTGACCATTTACCACTCAAAATGTGCAGCTCCATGAGATACACATGCATGCCAAATATCAAGTTGCTATCTTCAATATTGCAAAAGTATTTATAAAATAAGCGATTTGGGCCACATATATTTGACCTCTGACCTTGAAGGATGACCTTGACATTGACCTTTCACCACTCAAAATGTGCAGCTCCATAAGATACACATGCATGCCAAATATCAAGTTGCTATCTTCAATATTGCAAAAGTATTCATAAAATGAGCGATTTATGCCACATATATTTGACCTCTGACCTTGAAGGATGACCTTGACCTTTCACCACTCAAAATGTGCAGCTTCATGAGATACACATGTATGCCAAATATGAAGTTGCTATCTTCAATATAGCAAAAGTTATTGCAAAATGTTAAAGTTGGCGCAAACAGACAGACAGACCAACGGACCAACAGACAGACAGGGCAAAAACAATATGTCCCCCACTACTATAGTGGGGGACATAAAAACAAATTCAGGGTTATCACAATCTTGTTTGCCTTCACATAGGCTATAACAGTGTCTGTTACATGAATGTAATAAACCTGTTACAACATTTCAACTTGATTCAAGTCAATGATAATATCATTGTTAACATCCAAATTGCGAGCCTGATAATATTATTGTTAACGTCCGAATTGCGAGCCGTTGACCTAACGTTATTAAAGATTAGAGTTGTTTGTTTTGGATCTAGCTTCAACACCTTATTTTGGAGGCATTATTTCTGTATTATTTATGAATAAGTTACCAAAAGTTTAAGCAGGCCTTCATCCGGGGACTCTAGAAAATATCAGAACACACTCTATTTAAAAGGTTGATTCTAATTGGGACGTATTATACAGCAGCGGCTGGACTAGAGCCAATCAAAAGAATTGTTGCAGTCTTCAAGCCTCAAGGCTCATTCTGTTAAACTCAGCGTTCATCGCTACACTTCTTTCAAAACTATGCATCTATTTCGATATTTGTGCGTCATAGACGCAGGACGCGCATGTACAATGTAGATCATTCCCTGTCAGTTAATTTGACACACAAACCTTTTTGACCAAGTGTTCTGTGACAACTTCCTGAAGTCCTGAGTACAATTTCTCTCCATGTTTATGCAGAACCATCGTATAAGCATTACGATAAAGCTCCTCAAAACTCAAACCACTGTTGTTCTTCTTCTGTATTTCTTGAATGGCATTCTTTAACAAGGCCCAAATATTCTCCACATATTTTTCATCCATTGTCATCTAAAACAGAAATAATTTATGAGGTGTTAAACAATTTGTAACGAAATAGACGTGATTTTGAGCAAAAAAAATACAGGAAAACAAAACATTCATGTAAATACACAAGATATTTCAACCGGCCCTTGTTTAATGCTGATTATGTTCAACTGAAAACAATGACAACTGCATAGTAGTCTTTACACTTGGAATAATGGAAGGACATTAAGACAAACATTTTGAATATCCCTTCCTTTGGGATAAAAAAACACGCTGACCCCAATATGTTGCAAGAACAACTTCAATGCCTTTCACAATTGCTATGCCATTAGAATGCCAGACAATAACCCTCCCGGACAAAACCCTCCCGTCAGTTTTATAGGGGCCCGACAAAAACCCTCCCATGAAAAAACAGGGCAGGACAAAAAGCCTCCCATGACAAAATGGGGGCGGACAAAAGCCCGACCGTGAAATCTGAGCCATGAATTCAAGTACCAACGATTATTTATACATTTTAAATCCGAAATCGGTCATTTCCGAATGTCATTTCAGACATTTTCTTTTGTTGTCGGTTATCCGAGATATTCATTTTTGTAATAGTTACTCCACTTCAGAAGGTCACATTACACTATATCTTGACTAATTAAAATATTTCCGAATTGAAAATGTTGTTGTTATTTTCCACCCATTTGACGTAAATTATATATGTTTGAACTAAGATGTTTATGATAACTTAGTATGATAAGAACTACGATGTTCATTTTTACTTAGTATGAATAACAAGTACATGTAGTGTGTTTATAAAAAATATATAAAATATCACTTTGTTCGCCAGTTTCAGTTTGATATTTTGAGCAAATGTTGTCAGCATTGAGTTAATTTTTTGGATAAATGAATGCAACATTGTGTGAAGCAACTACATCTGTTGGTGTTTAATTGCTTTTAATTGATTCTGTGATTAAACTAATTAAAAACTAAAAGTAGTTGCAGATTAATATTTTGCTTTTTTGAGTAAATTTTTCGGATAAATTAATGCAACATTGTGTGAAGCAATTACATTTGTCGGTGTTTAATTGCTTTTTATTGATTCTGTGATTAAACTAATTAAAAACTAAAAGTAGTTGCAGATTCACCTTTTGCTTTTTTTAGTAAAATTTTTTAATTGCTTTCACGGGAGGGCTTTAGTCCGCAGTTGCAGATTCACATTTTTATTTGTGGACCATATGCACTTAAATATTGTCTGAAAAAATGCAATTGAAAACTTTACAGTCAAAGATAAATTAATAAAAGCTGCGCCATGAGCGCATGATACGCCCGTCGTTCGCCAATGAAGTAGTAAGGTAATAAATAACCCTTTGAATCATTTTTTTACTTCAGTTTATTTGTATTTGAATACATGGTTTATTTTATAAGTACATGAGCATGGAAATCACGAAATTTTGACGAACAAAGTCCCATAACTCTGGAACGACAATTCAGAATTCCGTCAAAAACGAAAGGGGATCAGGGTTTATCAATATTAAGATTGTGTTGAAATTTGAAAAAAATCCATCGAAGGATATTTGAGCTACAGTAGGACATTCAATGAAATCACGAAATTTTGACGAACAAAGTCCCATAACTCTGGAACGACAATTCAGAATTCCGTCAAAAACGAAAGGGGATCAGGGTTTATCAATATTAAGATTGTGTTAAAATTTGAAGAAAATCTGTCAAAGGATATTTGACGTAGCGTACGACATTAACAGACGGACGGACGGACGGACGGACGGACGGACGGAGAGACGGACGCGGGGTATACCATAATACGTCCCGTCATAGACGGGCGTATAAAAAATCCATCGGGGGATATTTGAGCTACGGTAGGATACATGAACAACAATAACATTTAAGGTCACAGTGACCTTGACCTTAGAATGAATGACCTTGAAATGACCAGTGGTCATCTAAGTGTGCTTGCAAACCTTCATGTCAAGTTTGAAGACTCTATGTCCAAGCATACCAAAGTTATAACAATTTTAACATTTTAACATTTAAGGTCACAGTGACCTTGTGTGACCTTGACCTTAGAATGAATGACCTTGAAATGACCAGTGGTCATCTAAGTGTGCTTGCAAACCTTCATGTCAAGTTTGAAGACTCTATGTCCAAGCATACCAAAGTTATAACAATTTTAACATTTTAACATTTAAGGTCACAGTGACCTTGACCTTCAAATGAATGACATTGAAATGACCAGTGGTCATCTTCTAGTACTGGCCAATCTTTATTTCAAGTTTGAAGACTCTAGGTACAAGCATACCAAAGTTATAACATGAAATAAGAACTTTAACATTTTTACATTCAAGGTCACAGTGACCTTGACCTTCAAATGAATGACCTTGAAATGTCCAGGGGTTACTTACTAGTTCTGGCCAACCTTCATGTCAAGTTTCAAGACTCTAGGTCCAAGCATACCAAAGTTATAACAACTTTAACATTTTTATATAGCTACAGTAGGACATTCAATGAAATAACAAAATTTTGACGAACAAAGTCCCATAACTCTGGAACGACAATTCAGAATTCCGTCAAAAACGAAAGGGGATCAGGGTTTATCAATATTAAGATTGTGTTGAAATTTGAAAAAAATCCATCGAAGGATATTTGACGTAGCGTACGACATTAACAGACATACGGACGGACAGACGGACGGACGGACAGACGGACGCAGGGTATACCATAATACGTCCCGTCATAGACGGGCGTATAAAAAGGTAATTCAGACAATTTAGTTACATGCAAACGTCATTCATTTTCGCAAGGTTTTCAGAAAGTCCCCGGGAAGCACGTTTTTTGCATGAATGCGCATATGACTCGATTATACGTTGCTCTGTATCGTATTGCATTCAATCTAAATTTAATTTGTCTATAAATGGCCTCATTTTATGTTTTAATTGATGTTGTTATTATATTGAATTATCGGATATATATGCACATTAGAAAGCGGTATGTATACAGTTAATCGATACACATTTTCTGCTTTAAATTTCACACCCCTGAAAACACAATAAACATTACACACAATGGGTAAATTTTTCGGTTAATGAATGACACTGTGTCAAACAATTACATTTGTTGGGGTTTAATTGCTTTCACGGAAGGGCTTTTGTCCCCCCACCCCCCCGTTTGTTCATGTGAGAGAATTTGTCCGCCCCAGTTTTTTCATGGGAGGGTTTGTGTCTGCCCCCTATGAAAATGACGAGGTTTTTTCCCCGGGAGGGGTTTTGTCCGTATTCCATGCCATTAAAGTGTAAGCTTTGTTCATGTGAGAGAATTTGTCCGCCCCAGTTTTTTCATGGGAGGGTTTGTGTCTGCCCCCTATGAAAATGACGAGGTTTTTTTCCCGGGAGGGGTTTTGTCCGTATTCCATGCCATTAAAGTGTAAGCTTTGTTAAATTTTGATTGTATTTGATTGTATGAGACGTGTAATTACAATTTGAATCACTGTTCAACCGAATTATATACGCTTGGGATATATTTTTGTGGTACATTACAGCCAACGCGGAACAAACATATTTCGCGATCCGCAGAGTCAAGGCACAACGAGTTGATGCCGAGTCTGCCGTTGTAGCTGCGTCAGTTTTACGGGGGTACATTGCATTTTGCCGGGATGCTTTGCATCTGTCCTCCAAGACATGCCGAGGCAAGCCACGATCCCCGATATGATGCCCAGTCATTACACATCATAAAATAAAAATCTTTTTAAAATGAAAACTTATAATAATATTTAAAATCATAATTAATTTAATGTGCGAGGATTGTATTAGCATATAAGCATATTTAATGTGTCTGGCCAAATAAGTTTGTTTCCCGTACGTATTGTATGTAGTTCACAGTTCACACATAAACAATGTTAAGTAATTATGTGCAATTATTTTCCCTTTCATATCGAGACATCAAGGAGACCAGGCAGCTGTTTTCGCACCTACATGTGGTCAAGGCTCCAGCAGATGGTGGATTTATAATTGCTTGTTGTTTTTTGCTATTTTATTTTAGATGAGACAATTAGCAGTTTTAAGCCACATCAATAATCAAGACTTAATTGTTGTTTTGTTAATTATCAGCTTATTATAACTATTGTTTGAATATGCGTATATAAACTCTTTTCATTTTGTTCATATTATACAGTTAATATTGCTACTCGATTACCCGATAATCCCGTAAATTCTAGTTTTAAAGCAAATTTCTGTAAATACTTACAATAGTGCTCAAGAAACACTAACATTCACCATTTTTTTAAGTATCAAATAAATTTTGGCATTTTGTTACTATTTAAAGAGGTTATGAAATAACGTCCAATCTGGGCGTTTTTTCCCCACTGAACACGCATAAATTGCCTGACGTGATGTTCATGATTTTATTCAACACAAAATACACCCACGCTTTCCATGCGACGCTCTCCATGTCTGCATAATTTTCGGGCACTTTTTATTGAGACAAAGGATATTTTAGCACTGTTTTTATTTACGCTTTAATTTGTTAATGTTGCATTAGCATTAAAATTCGGAAGCATGTTTCGGATTACAAATTTAATAATGCTTGTTTGAGAATCAAACAAAACATTTACAGTTGTGTGTAATTAATTCAACGATAATTTGTTAAAGCCCATTACGTGCCATACTGCTTATTAAAACGTGAAAATAATAACTATAAAAGTATCGTAAATCCAGGTTTCTACGCTACACAAATTTACATGTAAGTGTATATCTTTTCGCTCAATCCGCCGCGTACGTATGTGGCATATTTATGCCGCGAAAGTACACAAGGTTCATATAGACTTGTCGTTGCTGCGCGGATGGATGCCGAACGCCTAGGCGATTCGCAGCATGAACACACACCGCCGAGTACTTATGATTCTGGCCGTGGTGTGACAGAGGATTATGTTTGTTCCACGTTGGCTGTACTGTAGCCAGATCGATTCTAGTTTGCTGTTTGATGACTGCTTTACGGTAGACCAATGGGAACAGGCATCAATTTATTCTTTAAGTACTAAGTCTTCTGGAGTGTTTGCTACCAAGATTTTGCAAATCAGTTGAAAATTGATGGAGAAGAGAACTTCAGAAATTGGCTGGAATGTGAACATCAGCATTTTAAGTGTCATATTCACATACCTTGTAATTAAATATATATAAGTAAAAAAAAAAATTTGTTTCTACTAACTTTTTAAAAATATATTTTGAGTAACAAATGAACAATTTTGAGGGTTTTGGAAGAGGGTATCAGCTGGGGGGGAGAGGGGGTAGAAATGTATGCCAAGTGCCTGTGATTTTAATGTGTATTTATCAATAGAAGCCTTATACCATCGACAATACCCCACACCAGGATAATTGTGCTGTGGCCTAAAATAATGCCTGGGGCCTTGAAACACTAAGATGTGGAGGAGTGTAGTGATTTAAGTTCATTTCCAACAGCATTGCTGTTGGACTAGCTCTTTAGAGACGCGCTTAGAGTGTCTGACTACCACTCTGGAGGTCGTGAGTTTGATCCCCCGCTCGAGCTCTGTCCCCATCATGTAAGAGAAACTTTTGCACCCAACCTAGAGAATATCAGCGCTTTCGTTAGCTTTTAAAAGTTGGAATTCCTGACTTTGAAGCCTAAAATTTTGGACGTCCCAGACATAAATTTTGAAGTCCCACTTTTATTTCAGAATTTTAATATATGTACATGTTCCAACTCTATCCATAATAATCCATTACCTGATAATCCAGTTTTATTACGATTTCTATTTTCAAAACCAAAATACGGCTAATATTGACATCCGCAAACGTCTGCCATTTTACGCAAGTGCCTATACAAATTGAATTGTGGGAAGAGGAAATTCCCATTGAACATTCGTTAATCACGTGACGCGATGTGAGAGCATAGAGCACTGGTCATATTTAGTAATCACGACAAATCAACGACTGAATTAAAAAATTTACATGTACCTCTGTAAAGGAAAGTTTGCGTCAGTGAAAGCGAATTTCGGAATATAAAAACGCGTCTTTCTTTAAATTTTACCGAGTACACTTCATTCCGAATCGCCATATAACTTGTGAGGTCATTCATGCATGTAGATCAATAGGCATGCATGGGTTGGCAATCTCAAAATACGTTATTTAACTTTTTATTGCATTATGTGTTATGGCCGTTGATATAACAAACTACATTACTAAATTTAGTATTTTCAAATGCGTTTAATTAAACGTGTTATCGGAAATCATTTCCAGATTTAATTATTCACGGAAAGTTTAGAAAATTCTAGCAACAAATGTACATTTCTCGTGTATTTCGTGTACAGATGAAATCATGTGAAAATTAGACTTCATGTACAACATCATGTCATTCTTCCACGGGGAAAGCGTGGACTTGAATATTTGATTGCTGAATAAAAACTTCGTAGCGCAGAGGTCACTTATATTATTGAATACAGCTTCACATGCGGTCGGTGTGTATTCAGCTGCCTGAGCGCTGATTGGCTGATGCGCTTACCAAGAAGAATTTGATTGACAGCTGGAAAAATCAATATTCGCCACTCGCTGAGAATTTCATTGAAAACAGTAGCTCTTAGGCGGAGTTAACGGATTGAATAACCCGATTTACTGTTGACATTTGTATGTGTTGTGTATTAGAAAATAGCAACCATGCGGATTATCGGACATCCAAGGGACCATTTGCATAATGGATGCACGACTGCCGTGTTCGGGCGTAATTTACGCCCGGACATCCACTAACGGAAGCGCTGGAATATGAAACTAAGAATGCAGTTTCGTTCATTGTACTATTACATCCATATAAAGTGTGTAAAAAATACTTACTGGAAAAGCTCTTATGCGCATCTTCGTGTCCTTCTTGGCCTGGTTTCGACTCATTGTTGTTATTTATTTTAAGACAACAAAACAACCAGGTCTTCCTGTTTAGGTTATTTTTTATCTTTTATCTTAATCTGTTATAAATGCGTACATAAATTTCTGAGAAATGTAAAACGATAATAAATTTTAACTTTTATTCATTGTGACAGGGACTATTAAAATTGCAAATTCGTTTTCGATTGGCAAATTCGACGAAATATCGGTTCGTTTATCCCACAAATCCACTTCCGGTCTGTCGGTTATTAAACACTATAACCCAGGTGACACACCACCAATGCATTATAAAATGATCGTTATTCGCACTATTGTATACTATATATATTATAAACGTGGTTATACTTTAAAATAACTATTAATTTGTGTCTTAAACAATTTTGCATGTATCGTTTTCTGCATAACTTCTTATGAAATATGTTTTACTTAAACCAGGAACACCTCGCAAGCGTTGTACTGAGTGGGTTACTCAGGCCTCTTGCACAGCTATCAATCATCAATCGTCCATCGTCTGTCTGTCTGTCTGTCACAACTTTTGTCATTCAGAATATGCCTGCAATGAACGTGTATAAGGTCAGGTATCTGACCTAAAAACGCACCAGAATGCGCCATTTGATGCTAAAATTTGAAAAAAAATCCGGGGGAGGCCACACGGATCCCTACCAACGTGAGGGGGTTACCCCCTTTGATACCCACCCCCTCCGCCGCCCCAATATAAATTTGCTTCCCACGCCCCTGTTTTTTTTCACAACAAAACAAAGGAATCAGAAAAGTAAAGAAAAGTTATTCATTACATTTGAAAGGACGATTGAGCGTGTACTTATGCTTCCAATTTATATTTAACATACCATAGAGAGCAAAGCATTTCTTATGAAATATTTAGAAATAACATATTGCCGTGAACATAGTCTTTGAATAGGGAAAGGAAACAACATTGTATAGCAATACAACTGCGTATAGAAAGTTATATGTAAAGCTGTATACCGGGTGTCGACAACTTAGATAAACAAAATACGTAGCACATCATTGAGTAAGCCCTACGTAGTAACATATGGAACTGCGATGTGGTAACATATGGAGCTGCGATGTATGTTATGTAACCATGAAAGGGTAACGGTAAACAAGATAATATCGACATAAGACAGCTTTCATAGCGAAATTGAAATGGAATATTGTCGGTCGGTTAAAGGGGCCTTTTCAAAGATTTTTGCATGTTTTGAACTTTGTCATTAAATGCTATATATTGATAAATCTTAACATTGGATCTAAAAAGTTCCAGTTAAAAAAACAACAAGAATACAGTTAAAGAAAGAAAAAAGTAACCCTCAACTGGGCTCGAACCATATAAGTCTATCGCTTAGACCACTCGGCCATCCGTGCTCATGCAATGAGTGATGTATTTTATACTTTATATAAGCTATCCTCGTAGTATTAAAAATATAACGACAACAGCATAACTCTCCGACTTATTCAATCGTTTCGCGATTCAACACTTTAGAATTTCAGGATTTTAAGTCGTCAAAAGATGCATATACTAGATTTTTAGAGCATTATAAATGTTCAGTATTTCTGTTTCCTAACAAATATCAAAACTCCTACGAAAATTTGCGAATCTGAAACATTTTTTTTAATTTTGGCAATATACCAAAATGTGAAAAGGTCCCTTTAAGGCGGCGTGGTTGGTTTTGGATGTATAAATACGATAGTTTGATGAGAAAAGAGAGTTGAATCGTGTTTTAATTATTCATCAATTCTGAACGATGAACATGAATAATAACTGATGCTAGGTATCACTTGCTTTGTAATCCATAACAATTTATTATCTTCAAATAAAGTTGCGAATATATTGGATCACGCGAAAAACGGTGGAAATATCTCTCGAGATACCAAAAGAAATTTTTGTTTCTGCCACATAGATAAGAACTATTTACATCCCACGACTGTCAGAATATCAGGTTTGTTTACAGCGTTGTTTTAAGAAAGAGATGACGACTTTGCGTCAAATGAAGGACTTAGTTCTTTTTATTTTGACAACGTACCATCTTTGTCAGGTACATTGTCGACTTACACCCGAAACAATAGCGATTAAGAGATTTTTACACGGGTGTCCGATCGCTCTTCAGTGTATGCTTCCACCATGTGAAAATCCCGTGTTTGGACCTGGGAACTGCTGTGGATCGTGTCCGGAGCCTGACACAACCCCGGTCGCCAATCCGTCAGCAACCCACGGTGAACCTGGCGTAACAATCAATCATCTGCCGTCGCAGAACAATGCTGGGCGGTTCAGACGCATACCATACGTAAGGAGAAAGGCCAATCCTAAACCGGTCAAGAGGACTGCACCTCCGACCACCACCCAAAATCCACCGACCACCACAGAACCCCCGCCAACAACAACAACAACGCAACCCACAACTATAGATTGTCCATACCCATGTACTTACTATGGACAGCATTACTGTCACCTACTGCCATGCCATATTACTTGCGTGGATGCTGTACGGCCGCCGGGCGCGTGCTGCTACGAATGTCCCAACGGTTTGTAACCATCATAGGAGTAAATCTCGATGGGGATGGTTTATTATAAAACTAAGGACTATAAACTGAGCTTTATAAACAATAATAGGTATATGCTGACTTATTATTTATACAAATTTATATAAGTAAAGAAAGTGATTTAACTACAGCTTTATAATTAAGCTAAAATACGCTTTACTATATATATATATATATATTATTTAATATATGTTTTAATTGTGAACACAATTTATTTAAAAAAGCATAACATCATCAAATACGAGTTCCTAAGTGCGTGTGTATCCTTTGTAGGTCCGAACTGTATGTACCAGGGTACCGTCATACCGGAAGGACAGAACGCTACTGTGGACGGCGGAGAGGTGGTGTTTTGTTCCAGCGGGGATTTGTTTGGCGGATCTGTGATAGTTTATCCAGTTCCGGAGGTCGTCGGCTAACGCATCCCGGGCCACGGCGGATCTGTGATGGTTTTATCCAGTTGATGCGGTAGTCGACTAACGCATGTCTGCGATTATATTTCATGTCATGCTTTTTAAAAGCTTCCATACGAAATAAACTCTAACAAGACCTTAAAGACCTTAAACTTGTTTAAACATATATATATATATATATATATCCGCTTTTCCAATACTGCCTTAAAAACAAATAATTGGACCAGCTCTTGGGACTTAAGCCGATTTAAAAAAAGTGTTAGTCAAAATTAACATATTTAAAAACTTTTTAAAATTAATTTTACAATATATCCGGACTATAGAGTACTATGACATGGAAATAATTTCAATTAAGCACACACGTACCTAAGCTGCACGTATTATTTTATTTTATTTATTTATTTGCAATATTTCAAAATAACCTCATCGATTATCGATTATCGACGCAAAAAGATTCCTAGCAAAAACAATAATAGAAGGTCAATATACGTTGTTTCTTATTGTTTGTCAGATTTAGTTCGCTGTTTTCAACAATATTTCAGTTTCACTGCATTGTACAACTCCCATCTTTTCTGGGTATGCTGGTTAACCAGTACTGACTGCACATACTTACGCTAGTAACTGGAGACTTGCCTTACTTGGGTCAGAGGTGTGTCATACCAATCTACACAAATGGGGAATGAGCCCGCTATCATCAGATTTGTTCTCATGGCTCTACCAACTGAGCTAACAGGCTCTTATGATTAATAAATTATGCTCTTAAATATTTTGGGAAGTCAATTTTGTACACATTTTCTTATCTCTAAATGATGTCAAGATTTGATTACGTGAAAAACAATGGGAGTGTCTCGACAGTGTACCATCCTTGTCAGGTACATTGTCGACTATCAACCGAAATAATGGAGATGATTTACCATGCTTTTAAATATCCATTATATGCATATTTTGACGCTTTAAAAACCTGAAAATTATAAAGCGTTGCAACGCGAAACGATTGAATAATTTGGAGAGTTCTTTTGTTATCGTAATATTTTGTTACACTACGCGGATTGCTTGCCGGTATATAAAGTATAAAATACATCATGCATTGTATGAGCACGGATGGCCGAGTGGTCTAAGCGTTAGATTTTTCACTCAAGGGGTCAGTTGTTCGAGCCAAGTTGAGGGTTACTTTCTTTCTTTCTTTCAATCTTTTTTTACTGGAGCTTTCAGATCCATGTTTACACTTATCAATATAAAGCATTTATTTACAAACTTCAATACATGCCAACATCTGTGAAAAGGGCCCTAAAAAATGTGCAACTAAGAGCATGTTTCTGCATCTTTAGTTAATACCCGAACGGTCTCGTGGAAACTGTGGTCCGTCACGCCGGCCAAGATGAAACACGTCCTTGAGTAGGGACACGCATGCATGGTGTGGAATAGTATTCATGCAGCATAAGTGGCAACCTCCGCGCAGAGATTTAACTTGTTCCGAGCCAAGCTCGATTGGCAATTCCTGTTTTTATATCCAACGTTATTTTTTATTTTTATTTTTTTGTTTGTTAAGTTAATTATATTTTTTTTATTATGAACCTTAACTAATACACAATTTTCAAAATTTAAAAGAAAATAAAACTACTTTTCATAATATAATACTTAAACAAAAATCCTCACAGATCTGGAAGAATTTTCTTGTGATGTCAGTGGTAATAGCCAGTAGGCGTGCGGAAAAAACCGCCGCGTCTCCACGCATACTGTATATGGCCCACTGGCGAAGAATCAAAACCAATATTCGACGAAGCCAATATTGCTGCTGCTTCTTTGGTCATTCCGTAACGCTTCCTGTTCTTGAGATTTGTCATCAATTACTGGTTTGATCCTTCGCTAAACCTTAACGTGTTACGTAATTTGTCGCAAAGGACCAATAAGCTGTGTATAAGCTGCCTCACACCGGTACTAAACGAATCAATGGAACGGAGAGTCCAAATCTCGCACTGTCCCCAGTAATCCAACTGACTGGTTCTCAAGGGGGGGGGGGGGGGCGATTGTTCTGTGATAAATACCAGATGCACTAAATTAAAGTCAACTGCACACATACATATTCAGATATTCAGAATAAAACATTTCTAGTCGGTTGGAAAAGTGCACGTGTAACCAGGCTCCTGGTAAACCAGGCTTAAATACATGCAAACGCTCTTTATATCATGATTGTTTTATGAGTCGAGATGTTGATCTATTGATCACTTGCCATAACTGAATGACCTTGCAATTATAATAAAACTACTTTGCCACTTTGTTACTTTGTTTGTATTTGAATGCCTTGAACATATTAACATGTCCACTAAGACTTAAGCTGTTTCATTGATCTCGAATCCTTACTTAAAGAAATCTTGCGCATAAGCGAAATAGGAGAGGCAGACATAAATGGGCTTTTATCAAACTTTCATGAAAATGATTAATATGACGCCCCGACCAACTTAAAGGGGCGTATCGACGGTATTTCTATATACAAAGACGTGTAATAAAATGCACACCATTCTCTTCAGGTACGTTTTACGATGCTGCGAAGCAGCTCGTCTAAGTTATCATACCATGAAAAAATTCTTCACTATGGCGACCTATGTAAAAGACCGAGCCAGTCCGAATGAGATAGCTCGATTTTTCTAATCGGCTTACCTCGCTGATTATCATTGACAAAGGTAAAGGAAGCTCAGCTATAAATAGGACAGCATATTCTGGGAAAAGATTTAGTAATAGTTTGAAAACATTAATTTTAAATCAGTTATATTCAATCCATTATATGTTTATAGATTAATGAAACAACTATGCATTTTCTGTATTGTATTTGACATTTGTCGTGATTCTGTAAATAAATTGCGAATGAAAACGTGTATAATTAACGTTTAACGCGATCGTGAGTGTAAAGAAAACTAATTATTTTGAACCAGCCATTTGTAAACGTTATAGCGAGTATGGTATATCAACAGCATAATAGCCGCACGACATCTGTGAAACTCGCTTTTATGCGCGCTTTCTCATTTTGCATAATAATAAACTTTTCAAAAAGAATTACAGAGACACATCAGTGCACATACTATGTTTGATAATTCATTCGTTTGTTGGATATTGTTTGCTGTTTTAAACAATATTAGGTCATATCGCGGATATTTAGTTAACCTTACCATGTGTTCATGGGCGAACTCACGTATTCACTTGCTCTTACGACTATGTGCTCATACCTACTTTCGGGAATCATCATCGAATTAATACACCGTACTTCACAAACAAACATGCCTAAGCTTATTGAATAAGAAAAAAACAATAATCAAAAGAGAAAAATTATATGTTCATGCACATGGGCATGTGAAATCACGTCCGTACACATAACATCATTAACTTAGGAAAGGAAACAACGAAATATAAAGTTTGGTAGGATATACATGTGAAATTAAAGAGCATGGTGTAATTAAAGAGCATGTCAAGTTTTGAATATATCTGCTGAAAAGTAATGTTATAACCCACAAACGTTTTACTGTAACAGAACGTTTGTTTTAAGATAAGTTGTACAGAAAATACACGTCGAATATCTTTTAAAATATATTTCTTGCTATATTTGATCGAGAATGTAACCCGCCTCCCAGTTTCGCTGAATGGGTCAAGTTCCCCACGGATACTACTTCCCCGTTCCCCCAAATTTTGTATCGTACCCTAAATTTTTCATACCCAATTATTTCGTACCCATTTTTTTTCGTACCGAATTTTTTTCCTACCCAATTTTTTTTTCGTAATTTCGTAACCAAATTGTGTTCGTACCCATTTTTTGGGGCATAATTATTGTTCCCAAAATTTTCGTACCCATTTTTTTCCTACACAAAATGTTCGTACCCACATACACAATTGTGGTGATGTAGATAAACTTAAATTGATGATGTTATATCCATCCACTTCAAATGCATCGTCACACCAGTACTGTCAGTACTTTGATTTTAAATATCGAGTAGCTATGCCGGTAAATATCAAATCAATAGACACAGTACATTGACAAATACGGATTCATGGTTCAAGTAGGATCTACCAACACATACATAAACTGTATAATACTTATATGAAAATATAACAGCACGACAGTACCGTTATCAATAATGTTTGTACTTTGCTCGTGGTGCATGTTCTTGCATATACAATTATTAACGATGTCTATTAGTATTACATGATTTACTATCACAGATGTTCGTGCCGGCGAAAAATGTAGGACAATGGTAAAGGATAGAATCAGATCTGATTGTGAATCGATGCAATATATTTGCTATTATAACATATTTATAAAAAAATGTAATTATAATACTATGGGCTTCCCTCCTGTGCACAGTGATAGTGAAATAACTTGAAAATTTGTCAAAAAAGTTCAACATAAAAAGGAGATGGAACACTTGTATTGGCGCGGTTTTGTGTAAATACCTTGGACTTTCTGATGCACATATGGAGGTGAGTGATTTTTAACATGAATATTGTATTTCATATTGAAATATATGCCTAACATTTCATCATTAATATGGACAGCAAGCAACCAAATGGCATAGCTGTTAACTAAATCACTCGGAGAGAACTTCTCAATTTTAGTTTATACAAATTACTTCCTCCAAATTTCGCTAAAAATATGTATGACAAAACACAGGGTCGAGTGTGTACACAGTAATCTCGTTATCGAATTTTCCTGCTTATGGCCCGATTTACACGCATTTCGCACTCGCCGGAAAACTTGTAGAGGCAATTTTTTTTCGGTGTAACTGTTTAACGTCACTTTTGACCTTACCTGACCTTTGTAAGTATCCAATGAAATTCAAATAATACTTCCCGCGGCTAGACACGAATGAATATAATTCATTTATTCCATCGGCTGATTTGAGCATACCACCAGAACATTGGAAACATGACCGAGTCTTTGTAACACTGTTTTACTGTGTGTTCAGCATGAAACAATTTTATCTCTATTGAAAAGGCTTGATAGATAGAACAGTTTTACACTCATTTCTTGACATCAATACAGTTTGTGCGTTCACCTTTTATTGTTAGAGGATTGCCAGCGCCAGAGCGTTTGAACTTAAAGGCTATGTTCTCATATTTAGTAATTACTTCCATATTCCTGCCTGTGTACTAGTATATTTAAGTTCATAAAAGTATCGTTTTTCCCTATCCTGATATTCGTTTTGGTCAAACCATTTTAAATTGTTTTCGAAATTGAACATTGAACATGTAAAAGTATAAAGTTTTAAACAAGCCGTCGTTCCAGCAGTGGAAGCGTGGCATCACTTTAATGCATTGCATTTCAACCCGCAAGATATCAGGGTCAGTTCGCGGCCAGTAAAATAATCGTTATATAATATACACGCTATCGCGTGAACTAGGTGAACTGGAATTTTCTTTAGACCAGAAATATTATAAATGAAGATATTCAGCGATATAATTATGGTATGTCAATAATAGATTCTTAATGTGTTTTCAACAATACCATGATAAATATTATTTTTGATTAATTTTACAAGAATTATTCCACCATATTGACTAATGTATTAAGCATGAGCGCGATGATTCTCGATACTGTTAATAATCGAATCAAATAGCAATGCCCGACAAACCACGAAAACAGGTTTGTTTGAAGAACGCGCCTATACATTTTTAAAATATGTACGGATACTTCGCGTGTGGCCGGTTGACTCATATGTTTTAATTTCACTTCCATTCTTCTTTTGGTATTCTGTTTTGTATCTATAGGTTTATGACCAGCAATATGTAATAATGTAAAATAAGCCGCGAAAACTCCGCGTAACATCCCGTACTGCGTGTGATGCAGCTAAGAACTGCACAGAAAAAGACATTCGCTATCCTTGATCTCATTCATTGAACTATCAACGCCGTATATCTTTTTAAAAGATATTTCTTGTTTAAAGATATTTCTTGTTTCATGTAGTCGGATAAAATAATAGCCATTTTTTCCCGACAATTTTAAGAAATAATAGCCAGTTGGATAAAATAATCGCCATTGGCGATAATGTCTGGCAGCAACGTGAGCACTGTGTTAGTGTTTATTTAGTGAAATTTTAACAATTTAGAGCCTAAAAGAGAGCAGAGTGACGATTAAGAAGGGCCATTACTTGAAAAATAGAGCGATTTCATTGGTCGGCGAAAGATGTTGTACATTTATTTGGTATGTGGCTGATGGGTTTAAACTATCATCAAGAATTGCAGCCACCGTTTAACCATTTAGTGATCTTAAAAGGCGATTCTTGGACACAAATCATGAAATGTTATACTTAGGTTTAATGTTTAGGTTTGTTGGAATAGAATACCAATCTGTTACATACATAATGAGGCTTAGTTGGATTTCATACATAATTTGTTTGGAATATTTGCCAGTATCATACAGATATTCAACAGTTTTATGCCTCAGTCACAATTCTTGGGATAAAATCGTCGGTTTCACTATGGATTTTAAATATCGCACGGATTAACCCGGCATTGTCAAATTCCATAGTCCAATTGGATATCGATATATACAGAAGTACTATGTTCATCTATTAATTTCACATAACTGCCAATTATAATATAACGAATTGTAACGACACAATACGATTTAATGCAGATCGTTATGATGCGCATTATTAACAAATATCTGCATATTAATATGGTTTGAATATGGACTTATATTTTAATACGGTTAAGTAAGGATGAGCAACAGTTGGTTGATCAGTGGTCAAATTTTGCACATGTTCAAATTTTGTTCTGACCATTCAATTACTCCGTATGACTATGTCTGTCTATGACTATATTACAGAAAGCTGCACACTAAAACAAATTGTCACAAATCATGGCCTTCTTGTATATGTGACGGTGACATAACACTGGGCATCATGTGCATTACCATTAAATCTTGTGTAATTTATTAAGTCAAGTGGTAACAAAGGCATTTTTGCACATGCCATATGGATGACAAACCTACAATAAGAAGTCTCAATGACATACCCTTTATAAAAATAAATCGTAGTTGCTGGATTGAATGTGAAAGACTGTCAACATTTCTTCAAAATCGTAGGGGTAAAAATGAACCAAACGTCAATTATAGTAACATACTTCGTGACTTAAGGAGTTACAAAGCTGGGATTTCTAAATTTAAAGGGAAAAAGATTGTCAGTACTTCGTCTGTGTTGAAATATTTAATCAAATTGTCTGACAAATACTTAGTGTGCGAAACTGTTCTCAGTGAATTAACATACATCAGGTTTTGACTGACAATGAACGTTAAGCTAACGTGTTAGAATACGTTTCTATCAATATTTCACAAAAATAAAATAATGTTATATAATAGTCTTAATTTAACAAGATCTGGATTGATAATCTAGAGGTAAATGTATAGATCTAAATTGCGGAAAATCTAGAGCTAAATGTATATAAAAAATAACGACACACGTAGTGTATAAGCTGCAAGCAGATCAAGAAATATTATTTTCATAAAAAAAAGTGTGCGTATTCCGTCAGGTTCTGATTTTGAAATAATTGTGGTTAATAAACAATAATATACCATTATATCATAAAATGAGACACCGACGGAATGCGCAAACTTCGTTTTTTCCAGAAAGATAACATTTCTATACCCATTCAACTTTTGAGATAAATTAAAATAAATGATTGGGCCCCAGCCTGTTTAAACTATAACTTATATAAAAGAAGGTGTATTTTCTCAAACCGTCATTACTATGAATATTAGACCGGTTATATTTACCATTTTAATACTTTTTCTGTACATATTGTACCATATGAGAGAAGGGAACAGTAACATTATATACTGTGAACTCATTACAATCCAATATTGAGTAAGGAGATTATTCATATCCATGTCTATTCATATCTATGTTTTCAGTAAAATAAATTCATAACTATGTTATCAGTAAAATATAAACTTGAAAAGTGGCTCCATTTAAAGTCTCGTTATCAATTAATTAATACTGTTATTTTTCAGTCAGATTCAAATTTTATGCTTTATTCATAAATACATTTGCATACAATTATCATAATCTAAAACTGCAAATATATGTATTCAGTTATTGATTATTAATTCATATGTAGCTAAATTGTATTTTACAAAATAAAAATAATTATGACCTGATTACTTTCTTAAGAGTATAAAGTGAATAAATCAACATTTTGTGCAGGTAGATTATCCTTTAATATGTCATTTGTTTCATTCTCATCTGATTATTTGCAAATTGATAGTATCATGATTTCAGAAAATTAAAACACTGAACAGCACATTTCATCTTTCTTATCAGTTATAATCATCTCAAACATTGTGGCTGGTCGCAAGCAGATATCAAATTTATCTGCTCCCCAGTGTTTTATTGCCAAGCTCTTAATTATGGATTTCTCCCTTTATTGTCCTATAACTGAATAGACATTTTACTGGGCGTCTTTAAACACGAGATATTTGCAATAGGCTTACACCATAAAAAAATTCTGCTTAAATAAAACCTTATTTTTGAAAACATAATTCCCTATCAGCGGCCGATATTAACTCGTGATGGGTGCTAAATACACGAAGTCATTGGGCCAAACGTAAAAGTTTATTCAAGGAATGAGTGCAAATACCCGAACGGGACTGTACAGGAGTAGTTGCATAACTCTGGTTGACATTTTAACGGAATAAAGGCCCTTTTTTGACTTAATTACTTTGAATATTTTGTTACATTTTGTGTTTAGATCCACTTTACTTCTAAAGTATCAAGGCTATTGCTTTCAAACTTCAAATACCTTCTTACTATGATGAGGGTACAGTACCTGGCAAGTTGAATTTGACATTGACCTTTGAATGACCTTGACTCTCAAGGTCAAATTAATAAAGTTTAATTAAATTGCCATAACTTCTTTATTTATGATCAGATTTGATTCATACTTTGACAAAACAACACTCACCTGGCATACCACAATGGACTCCACACAAACCATCGTGGTAACATATGGAACTGTGATGTGGTAATATATGGAACTGCGATATGGTAACATATGTGACTGCGATGTGGTAACATATGGAACTGCGATGTGGTAACATGGAACTGCGATATGGTAACATATGGAATTGCGATATGGTAACATATCGAGGGCTGAACGGAAAGCTGCAGTATCTCCTTCTTTATTTAATATGAGTTACATCAGTCTTCCGTTCAGCCCTCGATATGTGACTACAATGTGGTAACATATGGAACTGCGATGTTGTGACATATGGAACTGCGATGTGGTAACACATGGAACTGCGATGTGGTAACATATGGAACTGCGATATGGTAACATCAGGACTGCAATGTGGTAACATATGTGACTGCAATGTGGTAACATATGGAACTGCGATGTGGTAACATATGGAACTGCGATGTGGTAACATATGGCACTGCGATGTGGTAACATATGGAACTGCGATGTGGTTTCATATGTGACTGCAATGTGGTAATATATGAAACTGCAATGTGGTAACAAATGGAACTGCGATGTGGTAACATATGGAACTGCGATGTGGTAACATATGGGACTGCGATGTGGTAACATATGGGACTGCGATGTTGTAACATATGGGACTGTGATGTATGTAATGTAACCATGTAAAGGTAACGGTAAACAAGGTAATACCGACATAAGACATAACAGCATTCATAGCGAAAGTAAAATGGAATATTGTCGGTCGGTTAAGGCGGCGTGGTTGGTTTTGGATGTATAAACCAAAACAATACAAAATACGATAGTTTGATGAGAAACGAGAGTTCAATCGTGTTTAATTATTGATAAATTATTTTAAAAGGAATATAAACTAGAATAATAACTGATGATAAGTATCACTTGTTTTGTAATTCATAACAATTTCCTATCTTTAAATAAAGTTGCGAATATATTGGATCACGTGAAAAACGGTGGAAATGTCTCTCGAGATACCAAAACAAAGTTTAATTTCTGCCACATAGATAAGAACTACATGTATTTACATCCCACGACTTTCACAAATTCAGTTTAGTTTACAGCGTTGTATTAACAAAGAGATGACAGCTAAACGTCAAATGAAGGACTTAGTGCTTTTTATTTTGACAACGTACCATCTTTGTCAGGTACATTGTCGACTTGCACCCGAAACAATAGCGATTAAGAGATTTTTACACGGGTGTCCATTCGCTTTTCCGTGTATGCTTCCACCATGCGACAACCCCGTGTTTGGACCAGGGAACTGCTGTGGATCGTGTCCGGAGCCTGACACAACCTCGGTCGGCACACCGTCTGCTGCAACCCACGGTGAACCTGGCGTTGCAATCAATCACCTGCCGTCGCAGAACAATGTTGGCAGACACAAGCGCTTCACGTTTTTTACGCGTCCAACAACAACGCCACCGACAACTACACATTGTCCATACCCATGTACTTTCCGTGGACAGCATTTCTGTCACCCGTTGCCATGCCATATTACTTGCGTGGATGGTGTACGGCCGCCTGGCGCGTGCTGCTACGAATGTCCTAACGGTTTGTAACCATCATAGGAATAAATCTCGATTGGGAGGCTTTATTATAAAACTTAGCAATATATATTGAGCTTTATAAACAAGAATAGTTATATGCTGACTTATTATTTATACAAATAAATAAGTAAGAAAGTGACTTAACTATAGCTTTATAATTAATCTAAAATACCCTTTATTATATATATATATATATATTGTTTTGTCTTCAACGACGCAATACTCATTTAATGCATGTTTAAATTGTAAACACAATTTAGTTAACAAACATAAAATTATCAAACACGAGTTCCTAAGTGCATGTGTATCCTTTGTAGGTCCGAACTGTATGTACCAGGGAACCGTCATACCGGAAGGACAGAACGCCACTGTGGACGGCGGAGAGGTGGTGTTCTGTTCCAGCGGGGATTTGCACGGCGGATCTGTGATAGTTTATCCAGTTCCTGCGGTCGTCGGCTAACGCATACCGTGCCACGGCGGATCTGTGATGGTTTTATCCAGTTGCTGCGGGCGTCGGCTAACGTATGTCTGCGATTATATTTCATGTCATGTTTTTAAAAAGCTTCCATACGAAATAAACTCTAACGAGATCTTAAACTTGTTTATTGTTGTATTGGCGAACAGATAATTGGACCAGCTCTTGGGACTTAAGCCGTGTCAAAATTAACATATTTTAAAACTTTTTAAAATTATTTTATAATATATCCGTACCATAGAGTACTATAACATGTAAATAATTTCAATTTAACACACACGTGCCTAAGCTACACGTATTATTTTATTTATTTATTTATTTGCAATATTTCTTAATAACCTCATCGATTATCGATTATCGACGCATTACGTCTCCTAGCAAATTCAATAATAGAAATTAAATTCAATATTCGTTGTTTCTTTTTGTTTGTCAGATTTAGTTCGCGTTTTCTTTCCAACAATATTTCAGTTTTACTGCATTGTACAACTCCCACCTTTTCTGGGTATGCTGGTTTACCAGTACTGACTGCACATACTTACGCTAGTAACTGTAAACTTGCCTTACTTGAGTCAGAGGTATGTCATACCATTCTATACAAAAAAAATGTAGCATGGTCGGGGAATGACCTCGCTATCATCAAATTTGTTTTCATGGCTCTATCAACTGAGCTAGCAGGCTCTTTTTATTCACATGCTCTTTAATATTTAGGGAAGTCATTTGTGTACACTATTTCTTATCTCTAAATGATGTCACGAATATCTTGGATTAGCTGAAAAACAATGGGAAGGTCTCGCTAGATATCAAACAAAGTTAAATTTCTGCGACAGAGATAAGAATTAGTAAGACCACTGTCAGAAATTCAGTTCAATTTACGGCGTAACTTAAAAAAGAGATGACGGCTTTGCGTCGAATGAAGGACTTAATGCTCTTTATTTTGGCATCGTACCATCTTTGTCAGGTACATTGTCGAATATCAACCGAAATTATCGCGATAAAAAGATTTTTACACGGGTGTCCATTCGCTTTTCCGTGTATGCTACCGCCATGCGACAACCCCGTGTTTGGGCCTGGGAACTGCTGTGGATCGTGTCCGGAGTCTGACACAACCCCGGTCGCCACACCATATGCGAGTCAGGGCGAATCTGCGGTCACAATCAATCACCTGCCGTTGCAGAACAATGCTGTGAGGTTCAGACGCGTTCCATACGTTAGGACACTGTCCAATCCTAAACCGGTCAAGAGATGGACTGGAATTCCGACCACAACCGAAAATCCACCGACCACCACCGAAAATCCATTGTTTGTGTCTTGTTTGCCAGGAACGAAACGCTGTAGCCCGTTGGTTTTCACGCTCCCAACAGAACCCCCGCAAACAACAACAACGCCACCTACAACTACAGATTGTCCATACCCGTGCACTTTCCGTGGACATCATTACTGTTTCCCGTTGCCATGTATGATTACGTGCGTGGATGCTGTAAGGCCGCCGGGTGGATGCTGTTACGAGTGCCCGAACGGTTTGTAACAATAATACAAGTATAGATTGGTTCTGAAGTTCGTTTATTGAATTTATGCTGATATTAATACAGTAATTCAAATTAGCGATGTAATCTTAATTTAATGCAAATAATTTAACCGAATTAAACACAATTTACTAATAACCAATCGTTAATAAACGCACTGACACCGACAATTATTGCACAACTGTGTGTGTGTTCGTGTTCTTTGTAGGTCCGAATTGTGATTACCAGGGCACCGTCATACCGGAAGGACAGAACGTCACCGTGGACGGCGGGGTTGTGGTGTTCTGTTCCCGCGGTGGTTATAGAGGATCTGTGACGGTTTATGGAGTCCCCGGGGTCCTCGGCTAATAAATGCCTGCGATAATGCCATGTTAAAAGAAATAATCACAAGAAATAAAACACACACACACATATATACACACACATATATATGTACATGTATTTATAGTGTGATAGGTTTCTTGAAAGTGCTTCACAAATAATACATGTATGTAAAATGACGATGCTTCTGTTTAAACTTCTAAAGTAAGTAAGTTCTGTTTAACATTCGGTCGTGTCTATAAAGCTCATCAGAGCAATCTTAAGTCGCATCAGCACAAATCGCAATGTTTACACATTTTATGCTTTTTATCTGGTATAATAAGAAGCAAATCAGATAAGTCGCATACTTAAATAAGCGTGAGATTAAAAGGACTTGCCAGTAGACGTGCGGAAATAACCGCTGCGCTGAGTTTGCATACTGTATGTGGCCCACTGGCGAAGAATCACAACCCATATTCGCGGAAGCCAATATTGCTGCTGCTTCTTTGGTCATTCTGTAACGCTTCCTGTTCTTGATATTTGTCATCAATTACTGGTTTGATACTCCGCTAAACCTTAACCTATTACGTAATCTTTCGCAAAGGACCGATGAGCAGTGTATCAACTGCTTCACACCGGTACTTAAAGAATCAATGGAACGGAGCGTCTCCTAAATCTCGCACTGTCCCTAGTAATCCAACTGACAGGTTCTCAAAAGAGGGGATTGTTCTGTGAGAAATGCCAGATGCACATATACATATTCAGAATAAAACATTTCTAGTCGGCTGGAAAGTGCAAGTGTAATCTGGCCCCTGGTAAACCAGGCTTGAATACATGCAAACGTTCTTTATATCAGGATTGTTATATGAGTCGAGATGTTGATCTATTGATCACTTGCCATAAATGAATGACCTAGCAATTATAATAAAACTCCATTGCCACTTTGTTTATATTTAAATGCCTTGAAAATATTAATATGTTCACTAAGACTTAAGCTGTATCATTGATCTCGAATCCTTTACTTAAAGAAATCTTGCGCAGAAGCGAAATATGAGAGACAGACGTAAATGGGCTTTTATCAAACTTTCATGAAAATGATTAATGTGACGCCCCGACCAAATTAAAGGCGCTTATCGGCGGTATTTTCTATATACAAAGACGTGTTTTAAAATGCATATCGTTCTCTTCACAAATTCACGCATTTTTTAAATGCATATCATTCTCTTCACAAATTCACGCATTTTATAAAATATCAAGTAGACAGGTAAATATTTAATTGATAGACACTGTACAAATGCGGATTCAAAGTTGCAGTGGGATCTACCAACACATACATAAATTGTAGAATACTTATATGAAAATAAAACAGCACAACAGTACCGTTATCAATAATGTTTGTGCTTGATCATGGTGCATGTTCTCGCATATAAAATTATTAACGATGTTTTAGTACTACATGATTTAATATTACTGATGTTCGTGCCGGCGAAACGTGTCTTTGACCACTTGTTTAAGATACATTTTAGGAAAACGACTTTCATTTGTTCCATATTACCTTATAAGACCTTATTTACGGACGCTAATTTGTGCTATAGGCAATCTTGTCACCAAACCAATCGATTAACAAAACCTTTGTCATAATTAACATACTAAAATATTAAAAACAAACACATTTAAAGAATAATTACAAATACATAGTGACTTAAGAGTGCCGTTTAAATGTTAAAAATACTATGAAGTAATTGTGTTTTCAAATATTTTAGCGAAGACAATTTTGTACAAAATTTCTTATCGCCAAAGTTACGAATATATTGGATAACGTTAAAACGGTGAAATTGTCTCTCGCGATACCAAAAAAAAAAGTTATGTTCCGCCGCAGAGATAAGACCTATTTAGATCTCATGACTGTCAGAAATTTAGTTCAGTTTACAACGTTGTTTTGAAAAGGAGACGTCTTCTTCACATCAAATGAAGGACTGATTGCTTTTAATTTTAACAGCGTATCATGTTTTTCTGGTACATTGTCGACTTACACCCGAAAGCATCGCGATCAAGAGATTTTTACACGGGTGTCCATTCGCTCTTCCGTGTATGCTTCCGCCCTGCGACAACTCCGTGTTTGGGCCTGGGAACTGCTGTGGATTGTGTCCGGAGCCTGACACTACCTCGGTCGCCACTCAGTCTGCTGCAACCCACGGTGAACTTGGTGTCACAATCAATCATCTGCCGTCGCAGAACAATGTTGGCAGACACAAGCGCTTTACTTCACGCGTCCGACAACAACAACAATACCCATGTACTTTCCGTGGACAGCATTTCTGTCACCCGCTGCCATGCCATATTACTTGCGTGGATGGTGTACGACCGCCTGGCGCGTGCTGCTACGAATGCCCCAACGGTTTGTAACCACCGTCGGAGTTTATCTCGATTGGTAGGCTTTACTATAAAACTTAATAACATATATTGGGCTTTATAAACAAGAATAGTTATATGCTGACTTATTTTTTATACAAATTTATATAAGTAAAGACAGCGACTTAACTACAGATTTTTTATTAAGTTAAAAGACCTTTAATATATATATATATATATATATGTATATATATATATATATATATATATATATATATATATATATATATATATATATATATATATATATTGTCTTCAACGATGCAATATTAATTTAATGCATGTTTTAATCATAAACAATTTATTTAACAAACAGGAAATGATCAAACACGAGTTCCTTAGTGCGCGTGTATCCTTTGTAGGTCCGAACTGTATGTTCGAGGGTACCGTCATACCGGAAGGACAGAACGCAACTGTGGACAGCGGAGAGGTGGTGTTCTGTTCCAGCGGGGATTTGCACGGCGGATCTGTGATAGTTTATCCAGTTCCCGGGGTCGTCGGCTAACGCATCCCAGGCCACGGCAGATCTGGGATGGTTTTATCCATGTGCTGCGGGCGTCGGCTAAAAATGTCTGCGATTATATTTCATTTCATGTTTTTAAAAAGCTTCCACTCGAAATAAACTCTACAGAGATCTTAAACTTGTTTAAATCTTCTTTGCGAATTAAGCAATATATAGTTAGATTGTACTGTACAAGAAAACCTTGGATCACATCCATATAACTCTTTTGATATATGTAAATTTAATCATATAAACGAATAATAGATTGTTTCGCATTTTGAATAAGACGCCTTACTGGTTGGAAACATTTGACACCTGGTAGAAAAAGACAAACACAGAGTCAAATAAGCCGCATTAATTAAAAAAATACGCAGTTAATAACAGTTGAATACATATTCGGACGGCTAAAGCAGGTGGGTAAAGAGCGCTGGTTGCGTTGGTTGAACTCGCGACCGTTGGAAGACAAGCACGTCGTTTTACAAACTGAGCACACCAGGTCGCTGTATCTTACACACGCACACCACACTCATTCCACTATCCTTTAAAGGAAATGGGTGGACTAATACTCCCGGCGGCACATGGCTCGAACCCACGATCGCTGCGGAACACTAGCGCTGCATTGTACATACAGGACGGCCAAAGCGGCGACGACATGAACCTCTTTTGTGAGAGCACGACAACGAAATCTCAAAATAAACATGAGCTTTACGGACGATTGTTGCCTTATCTTTTTAACGATAAAAATTGAAGGCCAAGTTCCCGATGACGAAATGCTAATAATACAACCTCCGTACAGAGATATGCCTGGAATTGATAATAGCTATATTATTTTACTGCCATCATGACACACCATGTGATTACGCTCAATCTAATATTATTGTTAGTTTAAATGATTAAAAGACGTTGTGTCTTGTTTTATTTTACAGTTTTGACTGTAAACAATATACAAGTTCACTCAAATGCACTTCAAACGCATTACTCATAGTTTTCATAATTGTAGGATGATTCATCCGCGCATATCATCAAAAGTTGGAATACGAACGAATAAGTCATATTTTAATCCATGCCTGATTGTTCAATGTCATATTTTAATCCATGCCTGATTGTTCAATGTCATATTTTAATCCATGCCTGATTGTTCAATGTCATATTTTAATCCATGCCTGATTGTTCAATGTCATATTTTAATCCATGCCTGATTGTTCAATGTCATATTTTAATCCATGCCTGATTGTTCAATGTCATATATTAATCCATGCCTGATTGTTCAATGTCATATTTTAATCCATGCCTGATTGTTCAATGTCATATTTTAATCCATGCCTGATTGTTCAATGTCATATTTTAATCCATGCCTGATTGTTCAATGTCATATTTTAATCCATGCCTGATTGTTCTGTCAACTCATTGCACTTACGACACATTGAAACATTTATCTCCGTGAGAGTATATAACTCAGGGATATTCCAAATATTCATATACTTTAAATAGAAGGTCCATTCAAGTTTCCGTAGACTAAAAATGTTTGAGGTCGTGTCTTTACATAAATGTTCAACTTGACGCAAACATGCATTTAATCTTTTCAGTGGGTAATTTTTTTCGCAAAGCAAACGTTTATTATGTATGATGTGATACTTGTGTAATATATAGTTGCACATGCAGAAGGCGCTTGTTTTCAACTACATGGCTGCTTTTATGATCGACTAGTTTGACATCGTCTTATTGCACACATTCTTAACAAAATATATCAAATATGTTATATCATATTGTCCGGATGAAAAAATAATACTGGAAAAGTTGTTCGTATGTATAATTTGCACGTGCAGCAAGAGGAAACTACACTCCCACGTGGTTCAGACGTGTTAACGCGTTATTGATTAATGATTATAGTGCAAAGTAAAAGGAAATATTCACCAACACTAATGTGCGAAATTTAAAATTGTTATCATGAGCCGTTTTTGAGAAATTAGAAATAATCATTAACGTGTTGCGTTAGAAGTGCCTCTGGGTGTATATGGTTCAATAATGTAGGAAATAACAGTAGTTTCCATAAAAAACAAAGAAGTTACAGACTAGATATCGTTCTTGATCTGGATGGTTTTTAGTTACTTTTTTATATATTTTGAATGCAGGACCTAACGTTAACCCGCATGAGAAGGTTAAAAATTCGATGAGTATGCGAACTAGACTGACACCATCTTGACGGTGTAACCATCTTGAGCTAGCAGTAAATGACGCGTTTCTTACACTACACTGATTTTGTAAGTTGTTCTTTCCATTTTTTGTTTACAAAATCTTCAATATTTCATTTTGTGTATATAAATTTCAACAGTTTATCATTTTGGGTTTGCAGAAAATACGACCATAAACATATAATCAGTTTGAAAGGTACGCGAACAAGTACCATTTCTTTTAATTTTGAATATTGGCAACTGTATTAGAACCTGGATATAATTTATTGCGGATACATTTTAATTTGCTCTTTTAGTTTATCTACATTTTATGACTTTATATAAAACCTTTGTCTATATTACTAAAATAGTAATGACAAAAAGTATTTTATGTTTTCATTTGAATTAAACCAGTACCAAGTTACTTTAGTTAGTTGATTTGTCAATGATATGATTATTGGTGCTGCCTCATTTACAGACTAAAGCGGTAAAGCTTATTTTACATACATGTACCTGCAGGCCTTTTCCGCTCCATTTTGGGAAAACGCCACACTGGAATATTGGGAATTTCGCGTCATGAAAAACCCCATTTTGGGAAAAAAAATTATCGCAAACTTGCTCATTTGGGAAAAATAATCGCATAGTGTTTCTTACATTTCAAAGAAGCCGTTATATGGTAAATAACAACTATTTTGATAACATATTAAAATTTTACAAAATAATATGATTATAGGTGATGCCTAATTTACAGGCAAAAGCTTTTTAAGTTTTTTTGATAACCATGTATTTTAAATAAATATATGGACATGATTGTGTTCAAAATATTATAGTTGTTTCAATAATTAAGTAATGCATAAAAAAAATCAATCTTAAAACGAGTTACATGTTCCAAGCTTAAAGATCTAGCATCTTATAATTTTTTTGTTTTCTAGCCACAGGAATTTTTAGCTTGTTCGGTGTCTGTGGTATAGTGGATGGGGTGTCTGCTAACTGGCTTAGTCACTGGGAGGTCTCTTTATTGATCCCTTAAGTGGGAGCATTTTTTAGATAACCCTAAAGACATACTATGGCGTACCATTTGGGTTGAAAGTCAAGAAGACCTACAAGTTTAAAAGAGAAATGTACGTCAAAGTACAATAATTGTACGTCGACATACAAATAAAAATACACTTCAAAGTTTATATTTGTACGTCAAAGTACAATTTGTACTTCAACATACATGCTTGTACTTCGACGTACACATTTTCTGAACAGCCAATCAAAACACTAGTCTCTTGAGCCGCTCTTCCTTCAGATTTATTCATAATAAATGTATAAAATCTCTTTTTTAATTGAGGACAAAATGAATAAAAATATCAGAATGGCAAAAAAACAATACATAGAAGTTTCAAGTATTTAATGCATTGAAATAGATTATATTACAAATTTGAAGAAGATTCAATTGTTACCTTTTCAAAATTAAAATTATTCAGCATATTGTGAGTATTTATTCATGCGGGGCGGAGTATCACAACCGTCCAGCGCATTACTGTGTAGAAAACGGTAACCAAACAGTTACCAAGCATTAACGGGATCAATTATGTATTATAACCTCTCGTTGGTCGTATTTTGTGATAACCATAACTTGCATAAGTCAGAGGTTAATTCCGCCAAGCCAGGTCGATAAATACGCACAATATCTATGAGTAAGCGGTCGATAGTCGCATAATTTGGTATAAATTATATTAATAATAATATTTAATAAATACGCACAATATCTATGAGTAAGCGGACAATAGTTGCATAATTCGGTATAAATAATAATAATAATTATAATGTTCACTGTCAAATATCTCTAAAAGCAACAGATGAAGGTGTCTTCTGATTGGCCAACACTCAAGGGTCGGTGAAAATTGTACGTCGAAGTACATTTCTCGTTCTACCTAGTAGGTCTTGTAGACTTTCAACGTCATGGTACGTCTCATATAGACACTAAGTACTGGTCCTACCCAGGAAACAGTTTGTTTCATCAAATGTCTCAATTCAACTTGACAGCTTGCTAAAGCAGTTGCATTTAGTATAAACATGTGTGATAAGTGCAGGGTTTTCTATCTGATTTAGGGGACAGGGCCTGGCCTTTTTTGAGGGGAAAAAAATCGAAACACCGGATTTTGGGGAAAATAAGAAAAGTCTTAAATAATCAATTTAACATATTTTATTTTTTTTAAACAAATTCAAGGCAACAGATAATTTAATAATGCAATATTTTTTTATTTTTTACACTGGATCTGGTTAACTTATATATTTACAGGTTTAACAAAAATGTTTTTTGTTTTTTTTTTAAAGCGGGTATATACCATTTTGTCAAATATTAATGAATTTATATAAACTGTGTAAAACACTTTTTATATATATATATTTCAATATAAATTAAAATAAAAGTTAAGAAGAACATGTGACGAAAAATGCGAAATAAGCCAGATATTTAATTCTGAAATTGAAAACGGCTGTACAGCCGAATTCGCCAGCATGTATACCATACATGTACGATGTGCATCTAAACTTACGAGGGGTGTTCCAGAAGTTAGTGGATATTTCGCTATAACTTTCATTTGGTAACATAAATGGAAAACAAATAGCATGTTAAGAATATTTCGTCCTTTCCAAATCTACTCTCCAAATATCATGGAAATACATAAAACAATAAATATATATCAGAGATTTAAACATGTGCCCAATGCGCACACCGACGCACGTGTAACGTTTTTGTTCAACGTCAATGACGTTATGAAGTTAACAACTGTCAAATCTTTTCCACATAATCACCTCCAACGCGAATGTACTTTATGTGTCGGGAAATCCACTTGTCAAAAGTGTCTCTATACCAGTCAGCGTCAAAAGACGACACGATTCGCTTTGCTGCAACTGTAAGTTCCTGTTTACTTGCAAAGTGAATACCGCGCAACTGTGATTTAACTTCCGGAAAGACGCGGAAGTCCATAGGGGCCAAATCCGGGCTGTAAGGAGGACTTAGGCGCTGTAACGTGAAATTTGCCGTAAATTCTGTTTATCAACGACATTTAAACCAAATTTAAATTCGCGCAACGCTCATACTTATAATAAAATACACGCGTGCGCCGCATGTCGTTACTGAGGTCTCTATGGCAACGCGTTTCAAACGCGCTTTATGGAATTCATGCATTTTTAGCTTATATATAAAGTCCGTGATAATTGGTTTGTATAATATGTAAATTTCATTGACTTATACCAGCATACTAATAAGTTATAGCGAAAATCCACGAACTTCTGGAACACCCCTCGTAGTTTAACGGTTTATAATACAAAGACGGTTATTGTTGGAAAATGTGTACGTCACTATCGGCTCGGGGCGCTAATTTGTCTTTGCTGCATTTTATGAAATTCGGCTTCAATGTATAATTTTTCTTGCCTATTTTGTGTTATTGTAACATATTTTATCAATATAATTACAATTGAACACATATAAAAAAATCGTATATACCCGCTTTAATTGGGATTATTTTTTTTTCAATTGGGGAAAAAAACAACCAGATTTCCATTGGGCCGATATTCCGATTCGTGGCATAGGGCGGAAAAGGTCTGACCTGTATGGTAATACGTTGTACTAAAGCAACTGCATTTAGTGATAAAGCTTATAAAGACCATTTACAGGATTTTTTGAAAAAGTAAGACA
The DNA here is from genome assembly GCF_020536995.1 of Dreissena polymorpha. NCBI lineage: Eukaryota > Metazoa > Mollusca > Bivalvia > Myida > Dreissenidae > Dreissena > Dreissena polymorpha. Next base: position 46,159,467 of record NC_068360.1, read on the forward strand.
CATCCATATTGTTTAAAAAGTCAATAGTTTTGAACAGCAACAGCAATTTTCTTTTATTTTTGTAATGTTATACTAATAGAATTTTTTTTTGAACATATTTCTTTTACAATATATTTAAATTGATGAAGACAAATCTAATTTGAATAAATTCATACATTACATGTAGGTACAATGTAATCAGAATTGATGCAAAACATACATGCTTTAGAAAAATAATGTCTGCCCAGGACATGTTTCTAATAACTGATCACAATTTGCTAAACCTTAAACCTGCTAGTGACACACCAGTGCTTTCCACAGGCAGTTTAATTGTCCCTTGCTGGATGCTTAAATTTCGAAATCAGAGTCCACAGGGCGTAATTTACCAATTTGTGTATTTTTTAGGTAACTGCAACTAGTCACAGGGTTTTACGAGACGCGATATTCTGCGTCAAGTACACATAAAATGCCAGTCAGGACCCGTCATATTTTAATTTGCGTCCCATGGGACACACAATAATTTTTACATATTGGTTCTCATAATATCAACAAGAAACTCTGAAAGACAACTGCAGTAATTTTCTAGAAGGATGTATGAGTTGTCTCGCTTGTTGATGTATGGACCAATCGTGTTATCGCGCCTGCTAGGTGCAAAGTCTCGAATTGATATTACTTGCGTAAATGTGAGATATTTAGGTCGCTATGAAAGAAAAGCTACTGAGGTTGCGATACCTTAACCGGTATTATCTGGCAAGCAAGATTAAACTAATAAAAATTGATACTAATATAACACTAATTATATTGGGACGCCCATTTTTATTGACAGGACCCCTGAAAAGTATTAACTAGAATCCTAGGGACACCAAAATTTGACATGAATGTAAAACCCTGTTAAGATCAAAGCGATATCGACTTTGCAGAATATTTTAAGAACTGATTGAATGATTCTCTGTCATTTACATGTTTCTCTTTACCCAACTTAAGTCCGCCTATAGGCAGAGCGTTGTATTGGACAATTGATATTGGCCAATGAGAGCGCAAACTTTGCATGAGCGACAGCTTTCGTAGGCATGCACTATCTGCAGTAAAATTATGCAGACAACGGAGGATGTACTTGCCATAAGTGTGTGTTTTTGTGACAGTTTGTTGTCTTTGTCACCTACTACAATCAGTCCCTAGGTTAACACTTCAGCGATGAAATCATGGCAAGTTATTTAGAAGACTGATGATGGCAACCGGGTATAATACGTTAAATCATTTATTCAACTTGTAAAGCGTTTTAACAAATTAAAGTTGAATTCATTACACAAATCTTAAATGTTTTGTCCAATTCTAAGATTGGCATAATTAAATTTGTAATCCAAAATACGCTTCCAAATTTTAATGTTAACACGACATGAACAAATTCTAGCTTCAAATAAACAGTGCTTAATGTATTTCTGCTGTTTCTTTGTCTCATTAAAAAGCGCGCGAAAACTATGCAGACATGTACAACGTCACAGGAAAAGTGTGGGTGTATTTATTGTATAAATACACGAACAGCAAGTCAGGCGACATACATGTGTTCAGTTGGAAAACCCCCGTCCGGATAGGACATTATTTCATCACATCTTTAAATAGTCACATATGCCAAAATTCATTTGCTAAATAAGAAGAAAGGCAAATGTTTTTGTTTATGAAATTCTTGAGCACTTTTATACTTTTATAAAAATAGAATATACGGGATAATCTGGCAATGGAAAGCAAATGGAAAAGAAGTAAGTATGCCGTAATTGATAAAGACAGGTTGATACGGATGCATTTGGGAATCGATCGAGTTGGGATTATGCGTATTTATGCGTGAGAAAAAGTGTTAATAATTAAATAAATGTTGTTATCCATGACTTAAAAGCATTTTTCTTGAAGAGTCATGATGCACAAAATAACGTCATAAATACACTTATTTTATATTATAACAATTACTACAGAGGGGTCACATACCCTCCCCCCCCCACCACAGATGGCCCTAGGTGTCTTAAACATTATAAACAATCCTGTGGAAAGCACTGCATACAATACACTCCTACTGGTATTGACATTGTAATTTGACTCAAACCACTTTTGCACGTGACACTTAAAGCCAGCAAATGGAAAGTGAACCTTTTGTGTTGCTTAAATCCACCACTGTGTGAAAGTGTGAACTGATCTTCACAAAATGCAAAGAACTCTTTAGTTTTATCTTGTAAACTACTTTTTGTGATGGGAATGTTGTAATGCATGATGGGGCAAACTAAATCATTTGGGGTACACATAGCCTTTATTTGTAATTGAACCAGACATAAATCTCATTATTTAACTTCTAAGAATATAACAATACCACTACAGATGCCAATAATGCCATAGCTTTTTTTAATAGTCTAATTTTTTGTATGAAATGATCACAGAGGTGGCTTTAAAATTCATTGAGACAATAATTGTAATGTACCTTATTATACCCCCAGAAACGAAGTTTAGGGGGGTATATAGGAGTGAACTTGTCTGTGGGTCGGTCGGTCTGTCTGTCGGTCAGTCCGTGTCCGCTCTCTAATTCAAGTAGTTTTCATCCGATCTTCACCAAACTTGGTCAGAAGTTGTATCTAGATAACGTCTAGGCCAAGTTCGAAGATGGGCCTTGCATGGGTCAAAAACTAGGTCACGGGGTCACTTAAGTGCGTTTTAAACATTCAGCATGTTGTCCGCTCTCTAATTCAAGTAGTTTTCATCCAATCTTCACGAAACTTGGTCAGAAGTTTTATCCAGATGATCTCTAGGCCAAGTTCGAACTTGGGTCATGCCGGGCCAAAAACTTAGGATCACGGGGTCACTTAGTGCGTTTTTTAACATTCAGCATGGTGTCCGCTCTTTAATTCAAGTAGTTTTCATCCGATCGTCATCGTATTTGGTCAGAAGTTGTATCTAGATGATGTGTAGGTAAAGTTCGAACATGGGCCGTGCCAGTTCAAAATCTAGGTCACTGCGTCACTTAGTGCGTTTTAAACATTGAGCATGGTGTTTGCTGTTTTTTTGTGAAGACAACATGCAAAATATTCTGTGTCAATGTGGCATGTTGGGGTATTCGTCACGTCTGTGACAAAGCTCTAGTTTACAGTTATTTACAGTTTCTGGTACTTGAAGTTAAACAAAAGATGTCAGAACTTACTTCCAGCAAAAAATGAATTGTATTTGTTTTTGTTTACTAGCACAATGACTACAGCAGCTCGCCCGACTTTTGATCCAGCCCGTGGAGGGAAGGGTAAAGGTGAGAGTGGAGACCTGAGCGCCCTGTCTAAACAGTACTCTAGCAGAGACCTGCCTGGACATACACGCCTGAAATACAGGTACTGAGGAACTGTTAGTACATATATAATCAATAGTGAATACATGTATGTGAAATTGATAGCACAGATAAGTTATCTCAGGCCTTTCACCATGCTTGATTTACCACTTGGCCTAAATTTCAGAATCTCAAGTAGTTTTCAAAAATAAGGGTACCACTGTGCTTGAATTTTCAAACATTATCGCTATGTGCTTTAGATTGGTCTGAAGTTATGTGGAAATAAGTGTAAGGTACATGAACAATGGAATCAAATTGCTGAACTGAAGAGTTTTTGCCCTTGCGCCTTAATAAAATCATTGGGAAAGCCTGGGTCATACTAGTTGATTAATTGATCTATAATATTTATGTGTATGTTAGCTAGCTGTTACCATTGTGCAGTGATAACACCTGTTGGAAATGTTAACACTTGTGATTGAAATACTTATTTTGATATAAAACTATATAAAATATTAAAACACTTTTACACACATGTTAAATGTTGTATGATATCATTCAAGTGTCTGTTAATTTTATGTCTTTATAATTAACTAAGTTTAATGTTGATCTTCCAAAACTTGTGCAGACAAGAAGGTCAAGGAACCACAGATGAAGTTCGCAACCGTGACTTTAGACGAGAGCTGGAAGATAGAGAGAGGGCCAACAGAGAGAAGAGGGGGGACAGAAACAGAGGTAAGATGAGATAAGTAAGGGAAAATGAGAAGCAGGGGGAAATGCAGGGTAGGAAAAGATATTGGGAGGCTAAGCATTATGTAGCCTAGGTAAAAACTGAGGTATGATGTAATTTGAGAAAATATGACATATTCTGATATCATTATCAGCTGACTATTTCCTGAATAGTTCAGGCTATATTACTCACCCAAATGTCGGGGGCACCAGTGTCAGCGTTTTGCTCTGATGAAGGTTAAGATGCAATATTTCCATATCACTGTTTCTACTACAGGTCCTTCAATTGAAACTTCACACATGGGCTGAATGTCATTGTGTGGGGTAGATTGGGGTTAATTTCCATGTTCCATTACTCTGACCTGCAATTAAGCAGAACAAAAAGTAAGAAATTGTAGTAAGAAATTAGGATAAGGTAAGCATGCAACTTCTCCATGTCACTGTTTCTACTACAGTTATTCAATTGAGAGTTCAGGCATTATACTATCAAAGTGGAAGAATAGTTGACCTTGCTGTCTTGAGATACACCTGCAGGGTGGCGAGGGGATATTGGAGTCACTCTTATGGTAGATTGATTGGTCAGTTTTTGTCCTGATATAATGTATCAAGTTTGTGTAGCAAACAACTTCCACATTTTTCAAACTTGTACAGTGAAACTTGATATCTGCTATCACCATGAAGTGTAGATGTGCAAGAAACTTTTAATCCCAGTATTTCCATGCATTCCTGGTTACTAGTATTTTCTCTTGAGTTTACAAAGCAGATTATAGCTTTTTTATTAAAGCACGAGCACAAAGAAAGCCTATCAAAAATTACAAAAGAAAATAAAAATAAAAATATCATAATGAAGAAATGGCATAATTACAGGGTTCTCCAGAAACATTTGAGAAGCCATTATATTTTCAAAGTAGCCGGTGACTAAGCAGTTAAAAGGGTGTATTCGCACTATTTCAATTAATATTTTTGGGGAAAAGTAGCGGGCATCTAGATTGAATGTAACAGGTAAAATTGCTGGCTCCAGGTGATTCTTGAGAACACTGATAATAATATAAAAGTCATTGGAATTGTTTTTTATCTTTTTACATCGGCAGTTATGCATACGCCCAAAGATATCACAGAATGCATTAAATCATAAGAATACAATTTCATGTACATGTACACTATACCATGACTGCACATTTTAGACTCTTCAAGCAAGCGTCCCCGCCTGGAACAAATCTCAGCCTCAAATCTGGATGCAGATGATCCTCTGGATGACGATGATGAGGAGGTAAGTGCTATATTTCACCTTTAGTGTAGGTATTTATTAGTTTTGATCCTTTTGATTCTCTGGCTGGATTGTTAGCATTGTCATGCATTTCCATCAACCTTGTTGCTGTTTCACAAACCTGGTACAACTTAAATAAAACTAGAAATAGTGCACTGTCACACATATGCTCATAGCTACCATGTGTTTAAGTTTCAAGGTTCTAGTGCTCATAGTGTAGGAGGAGATAGTGGCCAAGATGAACAGACGGACAGACGGCGGAGATAAGCACATAATCCCTCCGCTCTAATTCGTAGTGTGGGGATAATAAATATTATAAAAGATGACTGTCTCTTAATATCTTAATTATTCAATACTAGACCAGTATGTATTTGAACATGTTTCAAATGTTTCCTTGTTGTTTTTTGCATATTGTTGTAAATGAAATAGTTTTCTTCAGGTATTTACTGGTTGTTGATGTTAAGGAATAGAATTATACCAAGGGCAACCTTATAATTTATAAGTCTATTTTGAGAAATTAAAGCAGGTTCAATTGTGTTTTCTGGATCTTCAGATGACAATTTAAACAAAGCACAGTCTGGTAATGTTATTGAATGGCATTGATATACTTTTTGTTTAGCTGTCTTAAGTATACTATTTACGGAATTACAAAAAAATTGTTCATAATAAATGAAAGAGAACAACATGTTTAAGACATATTTAATTGTAATAAAGAATTAAATCATACCAAATGCAACATAACATTGTAAAATGGTTATTGTTTTTATGCAAACTTCATTTTATTATTTAAAAAATAAGTATATTTAATAAGTCCTTAAAAATTCCTAATCATATTTTTGTGTGAAGGATATAAGCTTACCAATCTCTAATCTTGCAATCACTTTATTCTATCATCTGATTTCTTTATGTAAAGAATATGTGAGATATTAATTATTTTGCCAGAATCATTATCCTACATGGTTTGCTGGATCCTGAAGTTTTTATTAAAGCGCTAAATGAATCCGGGGTTTTTATTAAGTCAATACATGCCTCATGATTTGACAAAAATGTTTTTATTCTATTTTATTTAATGCTTTCCGGTGGTTTAAAGAGAAATATCAGTGAATTAAACTGATAATTTCACTGTTTCAAACAGTGAAAATTATCAGTGAGAATTATCGATAATTTTCATTGTTTCTGTGAAATGACCTCATTTTTTTGACGAAATGACGTCATTATCCCAGCAAAATTCTTTAGTAAAACTCTGGAACAATGTATATAAACTGTGAAAAATACATTAAATAAAAAGAAAATTTGTTGAATTTGGTGCATTATCGATTTTAATTCACTCGTGATCTTAGAAAATACATATTTTCGATGATCACTCGTGAATTAAAAGCGATAATCCACCGGATCCAACAAATATCCTCTATTTCATTTTGATCTTGATAAAATAAACCCCAATATTATGACTGCTAAAAAGGTCAAACATGCGCTGTAAATGACTTCATATCGAGTTTTATGTTTTCCTGTTGTGCTTTTCTTTTGTTCATTGTCAAATCAAGAAAGACAGCATAAATGGTATATAATAATGCTATTGTCAGTGCCGAATATAATGGAATTGATGGGATAAAAATAATACATGGATACATTGTAAATGTAGACTTTGGAGAAAAGTATCTAGTTGGTTAAAATGCCAAAAGTGCAAAGTTGGTAGCATCATTTTGCCTTACAAAATTAATGTATAACTTTTGTACTTTAAAGGCAAAGTTCATATTTTGTCTAGCCCCTGCATGGAAAATTCTTCTTAATGTATAGATCCATCATGAATGTTTTATAAATGTATCTACAATCATTTCTGTCAGCTTAAAGTGCAGTGTTTTTTCTTCATCCTTGCATTGCTCTTTGACCACATTACACACAGATATAATGTCAAATTTATAAGGGTTGTGAATCACATAAAGAATTCTTTAACCAGGCATTTTTTTTTCAAGAATTCTTGTTCTTGACAGCCTGGATGATACATTATCTTCACAAAATCTATGTCATGTATTTGAATTTGAATACAATTTTTCCTCTTGTTCTTCCTTATCAAGGATGAGGACGACAGCTCGGATGATGAGGATGACACTGCTGAACTCCTGGCTGAGCTCAACAAGATCAAGAAAGAGAGGCAAAGAGAGAAGGCAAAATTAGTGAGTTATAACCTAAGACATTTTCATTGGTTTGTATGTTGGTTTATCTGAAATGTTTCTGGTATTTAGAACACATCAGTCTTAGAATCTTGAAGGAATTATTACAAAACATATTGTTTTAGTAATTTTCACTCTCAGTATATAAAAAACCCTTATTTATATGTATGTAGCCCCTGAAATAACTTGATATATTGTCAAATTTCAACACTAAATGTCTGTAGTGTTTATTTGAATTACTTGTCATATATCAAGTTGAAAAATTTGACGAGGTGAATAATTTAATTAATAGGTTAAACAAATAGGTTCAATTTTAATTTGTAACTCCAAACTCTATTAATATATCTAGCATACAGTTAATTCTGGCAGGCAAACTCTATTAAGATATCTAACATAAAGTTAATTCTGGCAGGCAAATCTAAATGTCTGTTTAACGTCAAAGGACAGCAATTCATTTATTCAGGTAAATGTAACTGAAATTATTTCCTATTAAGGACGCCGAGAAGAAAGTTGAAGATGAGCGTATCCGTACAGAGATTATCCTCAAGGGAAACCCCCTCCTCAACCAGGACAAAACACAGACTGACTTCAAAGTAAAACGAAGGTAATGGGACTATTTGGGCGGTCCACAGTGTTAGCAGCAAAACTTAAACCAGTCAGCTCCTTTTTGCCATTTCTTTCTTCTCTTGACACAATTTTTGTTAATGGCGTATAGCTGATTTATATGTGATTTTTTTTCCTTCTTGATAAAGTACCAGAAAACGGCACTTTCCCAATTAAGAGAAAACTACAAATTTCCCAATTAAAGGTTTCCGATTTTTTTTTCTACATATGAAATGCAAGATTTAGTTTCCCTATGTAGCTCTATGGCTTGAACATAAGTTAATATAATATTGACAACACTTGGTTATCAATTTATTTTGGAGCAAAAAATCAAATACACCAATTTTCCCAATTTCAGGGTTTTTCGCGCTTATTATTTCCCAATTGGGCTGGCACCTGTACTTTTCCCAGTTGGGCGAAAGCAATTGCTGCAATGAGCAAAAGGAGTCTAATTATTGTTGATTTTTGTGTGTAACTAATTCCTAATTCAAAGAGTCTTGAAAATATAACTTAAAATTTAAAAATAACAATTCATAAATTAATAAAATACAGCATACACCCATATTTAGTTTAATTTAACATTATATATAATTCTATATAAAATGAATCACATTGTTGTACGATGAACAAGGTATTCTGTATTGCAGATGGGACGATGATGTGGTGTTCAAGAACTGTGCCAAAGGAGGGGAGAGTAAATCACTGTTTATAAATGACACGCTCAGATCTGAGTTCCACAGAAAGTTCATGGAGAAATATGTCAAATAAGTGGAATCATTCTGGAACCTGACTTATTAGTCATTGAAGGACAACCTGAAAGTGATTTTACCAAATTTAAACGGAAAACATTTATTTGTGAAGCATGTATTTAAGTACTAGTAATTTTTTTTACATAAGTATGACATGGTGGTAAACAGGTCTGGTGTCTTATAATTACAACTTATTACCTCCCTTTCAATGCGAGGCTTGTTTTACTAATACTGCTTAAGTTTTCTGGATCTATTTAAAAAATTAAGAGTTTAAGTGAATATTATAATAGGGTATGGTGGTTTCCTCCACTGTGGTGGTTCTAAAATCACACCTTGAAGTACATGCTTCAACATAATTCATGCCAACCTTTTCTATGAATGGTTGTACTCGTAGTATTTGGAGTTGAATTAATTATTGTATATTCTTATTATTGTTAAATAATTTGAATACAAGGGATCATATTTCATAAATTTATTGAGGTTAACATTATTAATAGTTTCACTTCCATTCCAAATTTGATTAGTTTAAAACTACATCTGATTTTTTTTAATCCAGTAACACTGTAGTGAATAGTGGTTATATTATGTTAATAATAATTGAGCTCTGTCGCTGCAAAATTTAGTTGTGAAATTTGTTAAAAATGATATTTCAATGCTAGGGAAAATATTTTAATAAAAAGAGCCTTTGTTCATAGATGTTTGTAATAATCAAAAAGATTTTACTAACCTTACTATAATATATGGAGTAATTTAAATACTAAAATAATTATAACATAGGAAAAGAGATGAGTGTGACAATTTGCTTCCTGTGGGATTCTACTTCAGGAGGTTTGCAGGCAACTCTAATGGGCTCTTTATGCTTTAGAACATATTTTATACTCTATGTTATATATAGGCACATTTTCAAAATATTTATGGAAAGCATTATCAATATATTTATTTATTGTGCTTAATTAGCATCTATAAACAAAACGATTTTCAATATATTTTTCTTAGAAGTGTTATACGGCTGGGTTTAATTTTGTATAAAATAAATTAGTTTTTGAATGTGTAACTTCTTTTTTTTTCATAAATAACAATTGTGCAAATAAATGAACAATTACCTTTCTAATTTTTCTGGAATATGACCCCTCATTGCGATTTTAAAATGCGAATATGTATGAAAAATGTTTCATGTCTGGATAACAATATATGTCCTGTCATTCATTTATAACATATATTTCCTGTCATTTATTGTGTACAAATACATTTCCTGTAATTTATAGTTCGTTGTTTTATCTGGAACTGAAGAATACAAGCATACACACAGGATATAGAAATGAAATGGTTCGACGTTTGCATACTATTGGATACTGTATTGTGATCGTATAAAAGGAAGAAAGCGTTGTGTCCAGTTCTGAATCTATTTCAAATCTCAATGTATCAAAACAACGTTTGCACAGATAAGACGTTAACGTCACGTGACGTTCCGCGCAATGGCGCGAAATCGTCGTAACATGTACAAATTCCCAACATACTCGGGGCCGCAAAATGTGAATAAACACATAGAAATACCACAATATGCACTTGAAATATCGAAGCATTAAACAAATAATTGTATAAATTCAACATTAATATTAAATCAGGGACGAAAATGCATTTTAAACAAAACGTTCTTAGCGCGATTATTGTCTTTCGCTACAACATTCATCAGTCAATTTATGACACTGTTTCGTCTCCTACCTCCAATGGATATAGTTTGGTAATTGGGCGATTCGTAATTCCCCCGTCAGTCCGAATGTTTGCGGCTCGTACTCGTCCGTCGTTGCCTTGGATGAGTGCCTCGACCCTTGCAAATTTCCATCGTGACCGTGGACCTTCATCGTGCACTATGACGATGTCGCCGACTTTAATCGTCTGCTCATTACGCCGGAAATCCGCTGGTTTTACTGAGACAGTGAATTGTTAGCATGCATTAGCTTTACACATAAGTATATAGCCTCTGTATGGGGGGAATTAGGTAGAGTCCGACAGATTCCTGTACAATTGAGGTTAATAGAGGCAAATATTGCAAGGGCCAGAACTTCCTAAATAATAGGCAATATATAACTTCCGGCATTAACGTAGAACTGCATGTCGCCCTGAAGAATGTCCATGAGTATAAATGAAAATCCATTGAAATTATAAGAGGAGATGCATTCACAAGAAATTATTCTTATACTAAGTATATTGAACAAATAATCCAAGGGTCATTATTTCAGTTTAACGGTAAGCGATATTTAAATTTCCGAGTAAAAGACGGGAGAGCTTATGTCCGCCCCTATGAAATTGACGGGAGGGTTTTTATCCGGATGCCTTATATCCCTATTATATGCATGTAAAGTGATAATGTCGAAAGAAAAGCGTGTTGCGCGAAAATCGACTTTAAATACTCCAAACTAAATTTTAGGGTCGGCAAGAAAAAAACAACGTAGGGTCGGGTTACCGGAAACAATTTTACGCTTTAAAACTGTACCTTTAAAACAGAAAATGTCATGATTTGGTAGGGAAATCAAACAACTTATACCAACCTACAGCGCACATCTGATATTGAAAAAATACTTTTGCATATTTTAGGAACGTCATAAATTTTCCTTCACAACGATATTATTTTAATTCAAGTCGGTAGAACATATTGCTTTTATAATTACTTTTATCTTTTCCGAATTTTTCGCAAAACATAATTAGGCATTAGAAATCAAAAAACTTTACCAACTTTGGACGCTAACAAGAGTGCTAATTTGATATTGTAAAACATTATTGTTGCATGTTTTACAAACCTTAGAGGGCCTCTCTACTAGGATACCATTATAATTAATATGGAAAAAAATAATATAGCTTTTATAATCACTTAAACATAGGTTATCCTTAAATGTCGGTATCTCTGTTTTTTGTATTATATATTGTGAAATGCGCATTTTTCAGCTGATTCGTTTGATATAATTATCATGACGCTATGTTAAAAAATTAAAATTTTATTAAGAAAACATGTACATCACATGCGCAATTTTCTGGATGGACGGACTTTTTGACGTTACGTCATAGCATATTTTGATAATAACATGAATATGATATTGACACATAATTTAAATGTTATTAACCTATACAATTACAACTATTAATTCAACACTTGATCAATATCAAATTTCGTATTTTGCTTGGTTTGTTTTTGAATACACGTTTAAAAACAACAAATAAAATAAGTTGTAAATAAAACAAGACAAACACATACCATATCTCCAGGTTAATTTCAAAACTGTGTTGACTGCCATTACTACAAAAGTACAAGTTTTTAAATGAAATAACGAAATAAATCCTGAACTTCTTCCATTTAGCTTTTGTTTTGACATTTTTATTATCTTATATTTATTCAAACCAAGTTATACATGAACAGCACATTCGTCTTTAAATACTACTTGTATGTATACGCTGCCCTGTATCTTTTTGAGCAACAGTATTTAAAAGTATTTAATTAAAATAATAAGACTTGCAAAACCAGCATAGTTGTTGATAACCTGTCATCGGGCTAACGGAGTTCACATTTTGCAAATGCATTTTGTGTTTTGACCTTTTTGGTCAGTCATCCTGGTTATTCACAATATAATGAGGAGTTTATGACAAAAAGGTTGCATTTTATCAAACCATTCAGAACAGAAGTATTATGTTATAACGTATTGGGTTGTTGGTTACATGGTTAACACGTACTACAGTATTTTTTAAAATGGTATCAACGCCATTGATAAGAAATGAAGCATTAGGAAGACTAGCAAGCACTGATTAACAAAGTATAAAAATGAAGTGTCTTGAAACATTACACGTGTTTATATTTGCGTATAAGCGGGATATTGTGAGTAAAACGCCGAAATATATTGCTGACATAATTATTTTGTTTACCAAATATCTCCGCTCAATATTTACGCCATTGCTTTCGGATTGGCCAAACGCGTCCAATTGTGTCGTATCATATGATCAATTGTTCAAGTTATCTTCTTTGTGAGGGAAAACTATTTTTTTCCTGTTTACGTGTTATTTGGTGTTTTATCTCAACATAATCTTCCGGTCTTTACATCCGTGTCAGTTGGATGTTATGGAAGGGTTTATCCGCCAGTACATGCATATTGCTAAATGGCAATTGTTTATTGCTTATTGACAACTTCATTTTAATATATTAAAACTTGCATTTGAATTCTGTTACAATACAACTGTATTTGTGTTTCTTGCATTTGCTGTATAAACAATGCATTATGCATGCGCCTTAATGCTAATGTTTATAGAAGGGAAAATCAACAAGTCCATTCATGTTGCTAAATGACAATTTAATATTGCTTAATGACAAGTGCATATTGCTTAATTACAACTCCATATTTACAAATTACAATTGCATGTTGATATATGACAAATGCTTTTTCTATAATGCTATTCGTTATCAACATAATATTTGTACATTTCAACTTTACACTTATGATTACACTAGCAATTACACTAGTAATTACACTAGTAATTCAACAAGACAAAAGCAATAAGCATGTTGCAAGTCATAACGCAACATGAAGTTAATCCAATGCGACATGACAATTTGTAATGTGTAATTTATATAAAGCGGAGAACCAAAAATATCGGGAATATTACACTCAAAGCTATATATCGACTTATTAAATCACTGGCTATTTCTGTCGAAATGCCCCTTCTCTGCGAGTTTGTGAAAAAGCCAAAAGCCGGCTGGTATTGTTTACACAAGCAAATCGAAGTATGGTTAATAAGTTTGTTGGTCAGTACTTTTGTACATCCGTCTTTACCTGTCAGCCACAAATGAAACGCTGAGTATTTACACAGATGGGTTAATTGAAATCAAACGATATTTTGTCGATCTTATGCAGTTATTTAATTTCTTAGGATTTCGAAATACTGACAATGACGCGGTGGCCGCACAGGTATTACAGTTGCAGTACGCAACTGTATCTCTAACTATTTTATCTCTTACGGGGCTTGAGTTCGTCGGGATGGAGTAAGTTGCGTAACAACTGAAACGTATTAGATTGATTGGTGGATGGATAATTGAATGGATGAATATTGATTGATAAATTGCTTGATTTGTTTTAGACTTTGTAAGCCTTATGTGGCTCACTGGCTAACAACCTGAAGTCATCGCAGGTTAAGCGTACGCTTTAATCTTAAGCAGACCGCGGATTTGACTGACTGTGATGGACGTTAGTCTATCGTACGTGAGGTACTTTTCATACCACTTTATATTTTGACCAACACACGCATATGGAACAATAAGCGCAAGTGTTACCGAAAAAAGTTAGCAGAGAACATTAATTGTTATAAACAATAATATGAACATTTGTATGCTCCGCTAAAAAATTTCACTGAAGCATTATAGTCGCTGCTTTATTCGTCCGTCCGCAGTGGTTGATACACGTGATTCTCACCTAGGCAACCCAGGCTGAATATCCACTCACTGAGCATGCGAGATTGGTTGGTGGTCGACATACCTCCCACAAAGCACAAAACCGCATCAAAACAGAAAGTAATTTACTCAAAACTGAATAGCTAAAAATATCAGCTATAATTCATATGAATCCCAACTTTTGTGTGTCTAGTTCGTTAGTTAGGCAATGCTTGGACACACTCCGGATCCTCACATAATGCAGTCTCAGGCGCTGAAGTACCTTAAAAACTAGGTCATAAACTTGTTCATCAACAACTGTTCAGAATGCACTAAATCTTCATGATGAAAGAACAGAACACACACATAAAAAAACACTACGGATACGCGAGCACACATATAAACGCACACAAATACGCTAACGCACACATGCGCACACGCGTGTATCGTGGTCGTACGTCAAAGTACCGCATGTTTTGCAAGTTGCAAATAAATAATATTATTTATTTATTAACTAGTCTACACGAATACATCTCTTCCCGAAGGTTATTATCAGCAAAACTAGTTTGGACGCAAATATTGTTTCGACAAAAGTAGTCCACACCCCGTAAATTATCATACACACGCCAGAGTTGTCTCCCTGTATTATAATTTGCGCTAGAATGCCAAATTTCTTATTCGTTCCCTGTAATGTTATAACGCATTTTTTGCATAGAAAGATTGAATAAAGCAAAAAGAAGATAGCCACATAAACAATTTAACAGAAATGATGCACACGTCATGTACTGGCAAGAAAATAGGATTAACACACATCGAGTAAACATTATAACGAACTATGCATGCCATATTAAAGAACTGATGGAAAAAAAACTCGTCCCGTGTTTTCTTTTCTATGCCTTTTGCAAAATGAAATTTAAAGTACTAATTCTATTGTAACATTTCAACACGTAAAGTACAGAGAGAATTTACATTACATTTTACTTTTTTACATAAGAAGAAGAACTAATAAATTATAACAAAGGAGTATACACATGTCATTAAGACCCATGGATTTTTTATAAAAACTGTCACTCAAACGTATCATTTCAATTAATATCATAAATAGAAAAATGCAATTATAAATGGCGACATGGAAAATGAGTTGCATGAAATACAATGCCATAAAGCATAATGCGAGAACTGGCGGATAAACCCTTCCATAGGATTTGAATGAATTTTCTTCCTGTCCAATTGTGTCGTATCATATGATCAATTGTTTAAGTTTTCTTTTTTTGTCAGGGAAAACTATTTTTTCCTGTTTATGTGTTATTTGGTGTTTTATCTCAACATAATATTCCGGTCTTTACATCCATGTCAGTTGAATTTGAATGGATTTTCTTCCTGTCTTTTTTAGTTTCGGGTTTGAATTATAAAATTGGAAAACCAATCAAGCACACGCGAGTAAGTTGTACTTCAGGAAGTAGTGTGATTTTGCTTTAAATGTATAATATTGCTTCATAAGCTTACCTGAAAATACGGCATGATGTTATAAGTCAGTCGTAATTGTATGTAGTGAGTTCTACCATTCAACTCGGTTAAAACCACAGCGGTGTTTTAAAACAGTATTTCAATATATAAGTTTCATTTTTGCAGATGAAATAAGCCAGGAAATGTAATGTTCAAATTATACATTATATATATGTTTTTTATACATAATGACTATTTTACCGTCTTTGTTCAACTTTAATATAAATTGTAGTTGATTCAAACGGAACACTTCACCCAATCAACAGAACTGTACGTAATCCAACTCGGCTTTCGGCTTTTCACGTCCCAACGTCCCGACGTTTGTGAGTCTAGAAATTTAGTTAGGTAGGAGCGATGTGACACACTCTGGGTTTTCCGGACATTTCCGGGTTTTACACCTCCCCTTTGGTATTAATAATGCATTTTAAAATTTAAGACGAACGTTCAACATATAGGTACGGAATGAACGAGCAAACCAGTCTGTACACTGCCTATTAAACAGACGGGCCAAATGTTGAAAATGCGGCATGCTAGCCTCCTGGTCTCTTATCATGCTTATAGAATAAGCGAGACCACTGTGCAGGAGAGTGCCCATATTTTAGCTTGATTGCTCCGCAAATAGCACTGACAATGTTATCGGGTGTCAACATCCGGTTTTGTAAAACTTAATAACTGCTTTAATACAATCTATTTTTTTTTGTATTTCTCAACCCGACTGGACTTGAAAAAAATCAGTTGCCCGGATAAGCAAATGTACGACTCGGGCAACTCGGACATTTGATTTCGCCACCTTTGGGTATTACCCCTTCCATCCACATACAGGGTTCGCCAATACCGTCGGTCCGCCGGTCCTGACGGGCAAATTTTTCTCAGGACCGACAAGTGATTAAAGATAATCGGTCCGACTGACCGACACAATCGGATGAAAAATGATTTAAAAAAGATCACTCAAAGTGTATAATGTGCTATTGGATTAATAGAAGGTAAATGCGTTTTGTTCAACTTCTGTCAAAATCCTTTTTTGTTACCTTCATTTTGATGTTTTGATGTTTAAAGTTGGATTAAAATTGACTATCACATGCGAGTTCAAAATCAACGGTCTTTGTTTAAAAAGCAACCGGGTGCGTCCGCCATTTTGTTTGTTCCATTTAATTTCTCCACAACAAAAACCGCATGAAAACTTGTTTCAACAGGCATTTGTGAGCATTTCTGTTAAATAGTTTCATTATTATATTGTTCTGAGAAGGATATATTTTAATTGACAAACCAACAATTTCTGAAATCAAACGAAGTTTTTCCACCCAATGTACTATATTTCGGATTATTTAAATTCGGACATGTGTTAATTTGTTGTTGATAGTTTGTAGCATTATGTTTTGTGTTATTTCAGACAACAAGAATGGATGGTGGTAATTATCATGGGCCATTCTATCAAGTAATAGGTGTGAAAGACATTAATTTAATTGAACCTGGAAATCAACCACCTCAGCTAAGAGAAATTATTTTAACAATAGGTGTTGTTTTAGAACTTGGGAAATTAGCTAATAAACAGAAATTGAAGTCATCCAAAGTAGTGTGAATGGGTGTGTGCAATTAAGTCAAACTTGATTGGATGTCACCCTAACTTTTCAAGAACACGGATTTGTAGAGCTGTGGAGGCTAAAAACAGTTTGACATGCCTTTGGTTTATATGTGGTTTATTACAGAGACGTAGATAACAGAGATAAGCAGGTCGCCAAATATCGGTAAACTCTCGCCAGTCGCGGGTTTCGGCGAGATTAGCGCGCACCTGTTTGTCAGTTGCCACGGTAGTTAACACGCTTTTCAACATTTCGGAAACACGCTTTCGCGTTCGAGTTTTTTAATTGTGTTTTTAACAAATATTATTTAAATTAGAATGTATGCGGCATTATCACACAATTGTAATGTGTCAATTAAATAGTAATTAAAATAAATCACATGCCGATTTGTTTTAATTCGCAATTAAAACAATGATTATCGGTATTTAAGGATGCTTTTGAAATACGGTAAAGTATATAATTAAAGGAGCTATCTGAATCTTACGGCAAACAATTGATAATAGAATGGTTTTAATTAGATGTTTGCTTTTCATTTAAATTGCAGTGTTTTAATTTTGTTAATCCGAAATGCCTTTAACCTGTAGTATAATTTGAGCAAAGCTGTGAACAACATTTGCCTATTATGGAGAGAATCTATTCTTGGTCTGCTCTAATTGAATGTTTGTTTTCTTTGTACACTTTAATTACCGCTAAATGCAAAGCACAATTTTATCAATTAAAGCATAATCACATAGAGTATATGTATATTAATCTACAGACCCGTACACTATGCCATTCTGTGATATTTAGCATCTCGATGTAGTTATTTAGTCGCGTGTCTGTGTGTCTTCACTATGTCTAATACGGATTTTGTGTCATGGGATGATGAGGATTTAAATCTGGATTTACTTCTAGGGGAATATACCGATTATGATGAACATTGTAATAGTGAATCTGTGCGGGACAATACTCAATCAATTGTGTATGAGTGCTCGAAATGCAACAAATTAATGAAAATCATATCTGGATTCCGTGGGCATGTTGTAAAGAAGCATCATCTAAACTTGAAAGGTATGTCCTCTTATGTACATATACTATATGAAATGCGACAAGGCTTCTACCATTAATGTTTTACGGTTTCATAATATACCTTTTTGTGACAATGTTATTCTGTGTAATGAAAGCAAACGTAAACATGGTTTTACTGTTTATTGGATATAGGTTTTTCATCAAAACCTTAATAATTCAGTAACACATATTAAAAGACCTTGCACAACAAAAGAACACCAATGTATCAAACATGACACTTATCAGGGACCTATACAAACAAAGGGATTAGCAACCTCGCGATATCCCGTTACAGCACGCAAAATAAACCGGTGCGCGAGATCAGGGACCTATACTTTAATCTCGATCGATTGGTCCCGGTGTAGCGATAATAAACCGGTGCGCGAGATTTGATAATCTCGATCGATTGGTCCCTGTGTAGCGATAATGCGGCTACACGATATCGATTGCGAGGGATTTCGCTTATTTAACGCGTTACGTTTTTTCGGATTCAAATTATATTATGTTAAATAAACAAGTACCTATTCGTTTAATTGTTGCGTTGTTGATCTCAAAATCAATCATTAATTAGTCTTATTATTACGCAGTATGTCAAATGGGCACCCAATTATCGGACTCTTTGATGAATATTAATTGCCGGTTGTTTCGCCAGGGTTAAATTGCCGTTGTTTATCGCACGTATGTGCATGTAAAAAAGACCGGTCTTTTAATAGAATTAAAATGTTACCATGTTTTGTTTAAAATAGCAACATTATCAAGACATGTTAAGTGCAAACAACTCAAAATGTATAATTGTTCTTTTAACCTCCGACGCAGCAAATTTTCGAATGTCATTTTAATATTTATTTGGACTCCCTTAAGTCATAGTGAACGTTGGAATTCATGGAATTTACTGAAAATGTCTTCTAAACATAAAAATTTCCTTTCATGGGATGACGACATAGATTTAGATTTGGTATAAGGTTATTATACTGATGATGAGGCAAACAATAAATCGCAAGCAAGCACGAAAGAGCTGTGCTATATTTGTCCTGTTTGTGGTGCGGAGTATAAAAGTGTATCAGGATTTCGAGGTCATGTCATAAAAAAACATTAACAGAATTTACGAGGTAATAAATATTGGATGCATTTTTTTAGTTCTGCATTTTGCGTACAAACCAAACAAAAAACAAGAAAGGTTTTCGTGTTTAAGTAGTTCTCTCTCTATATATATATATATATATATATATATATATATATATATATATATATATATATATATATATATATATATATATATACTCATGTTTTATTCGTTTTATTATCATATATATCTCGAACAATCAATATATAAAACAACATTAATAAATCAAATCCTCGCACATGCAAGTAAGATATCCAAAACAGTGGACACATGATACGGTGTAATAATGATGAGACAATTGAATCAGGCATTTACAGTTACTAGTTAAGTAAATAGTGTGTACAAAGGAGTTTAGTGTTTTATTCCTTTAATTATTTTCAAAGAAATGAATATAGAACGTGTTGTAGAATGGTTTTAACAAAATTATGGACAAAGATTTAAATGCAGTTAATAGAACATAAAAGTTTATTCTGACTTAAGCATGTTAAGCTAATCGTCATTTACATTACATTTACAATAACAGCATGCTTTTGAAGTAAATACAAATCATGCATCACTTCGAAAAAGTTCCTTTTACAATATAAGGAATACACATGTTTTCGTGAGAATGTTAATATTGTTAATACATAGTGACCTGTCTGTACCAAAGTTCATAAGTGAAAAATATAATTATTAAATGACTTTTTTTAAACAAGAATTACATACATTAATATAAAATTAGGACACATATAAGAAAAAAATATGATCCCTGCATATAACTGCATAAAGTATATACTTGCATTGTTTTTTCATTCGTAATTTTTTTTTAGAAATGTAGAATTGAGTAATACTGACAATGTAAAAGCTGTATGATATACCTCTACCTATGCTACACTTAATTGTAGTTAAGTATAAGTAAAATCCCTGTGTTGACAACCTATACTAAAGCAAAACTATAGTGTATGTATAGCGATATGGTTCCTTAGAGTATATAAAGTACAATCATTTTATTTAGAGAGAAATCTATAAGTAAAATTAATAACTCCATCTATATAAACTAGTTAATTTCATTTATCTATATCCCTACATCGACTATCTATGCGAAAAAAAAATAATTGAAAATTCCACCTCAGGATTTCCTATGCAGACATCAAATTTTAACAGTCTTTCCTATAACACCAGAACATAAGCAACGCGATTGATATGTTGTGGCAGTCCAGTCCATATTTGGTGAGATCTCGGAATGCATTTCCGATGCACATAGACAGAGCACGTAAAATTACTCTTAATTTCAACCGATAACTTGATTGCTGTCAGACTGTCATTTGCGTACAACTGTAACATTTGAATTGATTGCTCTAATTCCTTTACAACGAACTGAGATGAAAAATTTTGCAGTTTAAGTTCCACAGCAAAGTCTGAGAAGGTTGTCGTCTCCACCTCCATTTCTAGAAGCCCTGAACTACATTCCATCACATCAGCTTCAGGCTTATCATTGTTTGTCTCCTGGAAGGAGTCAAGCTCATATGTGGAGTCTTCATCAATAGCATAACTATGATCACTTGTGAACTGCACATTTTCACTTTCTGACTGGGTAGAAGAATCTGTTGTAGCTTTAATGTTCACCAGGGGTTCACTGGCAACATGGTTTTCTTCCTTTGGCTGTTCAGATGTTATGTAGTGGTACTTGGTACAAACACAAACAATAATAGAGCTTGTATTGATCAATCCCTAAGAAAAAGCGGAGACAAATGTTAATCTCAATTGTTTTTTTTAAATAATTGATTAAGGACTAATATTGTATCATCATTGAGCTTATACAAATCAAGAACTTTGCAAATAATGCAAATTAAATGTACACCACACAATGCACTGAAGTGTACAATTTGCTAATCCTTAGCATGCTGGGAAATTTGTCGTCTGCTAAAGTGTTGTCTGCTGAATTTCTAAAATTAGCATTTTCTTAGATTTTTTTCACAGAATACTTTCAGAATAGCAAACAGTTTGAATCCTGATGAGACGCCACGTTCTGTGGCGTCTCATCTGGGTCCAAACAGTTTGCAAAGGCCTTTAAAGTTTGATTCCAGCGCTGAAAGGGTTACGATACCAACATGAATAATATAGGGCTAGTATTTACAGAGCCTTGGCCTTTACGCAAAAAGCAATGACATATGTATACAAAACTGAAAGCGGTCTAACAATTAAAAAATGACTAAAGTTATACATGTGTATTGTCCTTTAGCTTATACAAAGTTATGAGTTAGTAAATAATGCAAATTAAATGTGAAACACACAATGCATTGAAGTGTCACATATCTAAAGATACCAACATGATTATCATAGGTCAATTATTGACCGAGCCTTTTGAAAAGAGCATTGACATACACATTCAAAACCGAGACTGGTTAAAAAAAAAATGACTAAAATTGTATAATCTCTGAGCTAATACAAAATTATGCCTTTGCAATTCATGTAAATAAAATGTGAACCACACAGTTTATTGAAGTGTAACATTTGCAAAAATACCAACATGATCAAAATAGTGCTACTATTGATGGAGTCTATTGAAAAAAGCCTCAACATATGTTGATAACACGTTTAACTAAAAAAATTGAAAAATAACTGAAATTATATCATCTTGGAGCTAATACAAAATTATGCCTTTGCAAATAATACAAATAAAATTAGCATCACACAATGCGTTGAAATGTAATGTTTGTAAAGATACCCATAAGATTAATATAGGGCTAGTATTGACTGAGCCTTTCGAAAAGAGCCACGACATATGTTGATCAAACTGATAGTGATTACAAAATAAAAAAAATGACTAAAATGGTATTATCTTTGAGCTAACACAAAATTATGCCTTTGCAAATAATGCAAATTAAATTTGCACCACACAATGCATTGAAATGCAACGTTTGTAAAGACACCAACATGATATATATAGGGCTAGTATTGACTGAGCCTTTCAAAAAAGAGCCACGACATATGTTGATGAAACTGATAGTGGTAAAAAAATAAAAAAATGACTAAAATTGTATTGCTTTTGTGCTAATTCAAAATCATGAATTTGCAAATAATACAAATAAAATTAGCATCACTCAATACGTTGAAATGTAATGTTTGTAAAGATACCAATAAGATTAATATAGGGCTAGTATTGACTGAGCCTTTCGAAAAGAGCCACGACATATGTTGATCAAACTGATAGTGATTACAAAATAAAAAATGACTAAAGTTGTATAATCTTTGAGCTAATACAAAATTATGCCTCTGCAAATAATACAAATAAAATTAGCATCACTCAATGCGTTGAAATGTAATGTTTGTAAAGATACCCATAAGATTAATATAGGGCTAGTATTGACTGAGCCTTTCAAAAATAGCCACGGCATATGTTGATGAAACTGAAAGTGGTAACCTATAAAAAAATGACTAAAATTGTATTGCCTTTGTGCTCATTCAAAATCATGAATTTGTAAATAATACAAATAAAATTAGCATCACTCAATGCGTTAAAATGTAATGTTTGTAAAGATACCCATAAGATTAATATAGGGCTAGTATTGACTGAGCCTTTCAAAAAGAGCCACGACATATGTTGATGAAACTGATAGTGGTAAAAATTAAAAAATGACTTAAATTGTATTGCCTTTGTGCTCATTTAAAATCATGAATTTGCTAACAATACAAATAAAATTAGCATCACACAATGCGTTGAAATGTAACGTTTGTAAGAATACAAAAAAACAATAGTATAGAGCTTTATTTGACCAAGCCTTTTGAAAAAAGCCACGACACACGTTTCTCGGATTATGGAAGAGTAAACAATGATACGCATGATTTGGTGAAAATACCCACCGTTGTTTTATAAGTAAATACAAAGCATAGTCGAAAACAAATGAAACAATAAGATGTATCAAACTCAACAAACCTTTGCAATGAATACTTCTGTGTTGGCAACACTTGGTTAATTTGTACTCTTATTATTTCTCGATTGCTTTGTCACGGTCTCGCTTTGTCAAAATGGCGGCTCTTAAAATTTGCCTCGAAGCGCGAAGTCTCGTTGGGTCGCAAGTCTCGTTCCCTTTTGCGTAACAACGCGATAGCTTGTTCTTCGGTTCAGTGAGTGTCTCATCCCTTTGTTTGTATAGGTCCCTGCACTTATTAAGCAATTTATTGTTAGTACAAATGAAATATTGAAAGTAAACAGCTAGCTTTCTGAAGTAATGCAGGACACATGCATGTAAAGCATAAGAGTAGTGGCAGGTTATGAAGGCTAATTACTAATAAAATTAATATCTAAATAACATACGAATGTTTGATCACACCCAGTTTTCAAACTATAGTAACTAATCTAAAAAAGCAAGAAATATGAAAATATGAGAATGTAAACAAAACTGTCATTTGTATAATGTAGTTTTTGATGTTAAAATGAAAATCACACCTACGTTTTACAATTTATGTGTAAGGATTAATTAAACAAACAAAAATATAACCTATACAAAATACGTAGAAATTTGTTGTAAAGCTAAAGGCAGAAAACCCTAAACATGTTGATAATAAATTTCCTACGTTCTAACGCCAAATTCTAAAAAAAACAACACATTAGCTTATATTAAAACACTACATTTTGTGTATCATGCAATTTAAACCAAGGTAACCACGTATTTACCTATTTATGATCTCATGCAAAATGCATAAACAGAAATGTCTTCCAATAGTATTAATATTAATGCTAAAAAAAGTGTAAAATTCGAATGCCATTCTGTATAAAACAGCAAATATACACAATATAAATGACATACTGTATAATAAGACAATGTACAATTTAGACATTATTTGCTTCTAAGTATGGAATATCTAATATTTAATGTTTCATATTATTAAATTAAGATGAATTAAATATGTTTTTAAATAGTATTGTACTGCGCTCAGTGATTTTATATAATAGTAAATCCAGTGTTTTCTTTATTATTTGGAAAGTACCAATTTTAGGCCCTTAAAATCAGTACTGTATCCAATATGGTTGTTAGGCAATTGTCTTATTTAAAAGAAATTGATAATAAAATAGCAGTAACTAACAAAACAATAAAAAAATAAACAACAAGAATCAAAAAGCGCGATAATATATATAATATATATTTGTGTATTTCAGAACAAAATATAAGGCTTTCCGATGAAAAACAAATATAGACAGAACTGAGTGAAAAATATGTAGCATTGCAAAAATACAACAAACGCCTTGGAAAACACTTACAAAAGGCTTTAAACGTAATAATAACAAGAGTGATAACAAGGCAAATGTCGAACAACGGACCAAAGGCAATCACAAAAGCTCACCATTGTGCTCGAGTGAGCAAAAATATTTACACGAAAATAACATTCAGATATTTGGAAAAGTATTTTCAACTAACAAAAATAAAAATCGCATCACAAGGTGCCAGAATGGTTTAATACTAATTATATAACTATAAACATATAAATAATATATTATATTCTAGAACAAAATATAACCCTATTGGAAGAAAATAAAGAAATAGACAGAAATGAATGAAATTTATGTAACATTGCAAAAACAGAACAAAAATGTTTTGGAAAACATAAAAAAAAATGCTATAATCTTAATCATAACGAGAGTGTTAACAAGGCAAATGTTAATTGTGGAAATCGCACAACGGACAGAAGGCGATCACAAAAGCTCACTTTGAGCACACTGTGCTCAAGTGAGCGAAACATATTTACAAGAAAATAACGTTCATGTATTTGGAAAAGTATTTACAACTAACAACAATAAATATCGCATCACAAAGTGCCAGAGTGGTACAATATTAATTGTATAACTCTAAATATATTGATAATATATATTATATATATAAGATTTATGTACTACAGAATAAAATATAACGCTATTTGAGAAAAGCAAAATATAGACAGAAATGAATGCAAGTTATGTAACATTGCAATAACAGAATAAAAAAAGTTTGGGAAAACACTTTAAAAATGCTATAAAAGTAATAATAACAAGAATGTTAACAAGGCAACTGTTTACGGTGCACTTCACACAACGGACAAAAGGGGATCACAAAAGCTCACCATGAGCACATTGTGCTCAAAAGATCGAAAAATATTACACGAAAATAACGTTCAGATATTTGGAAAAGTATTTACAGCTAACAACACATAATGCATCACAAAATGCAAGAATGATTAAATATTTATGCATAACTATAAACAATACAATCTTAAACTTACATTTTAAGTACTATGTAAAAAAAACATGTGTTGTTCAAGAGGATCTTGATTGAACACAGAAGTAAGAATGAATTTTGCTCCCTTGTTTAACATAAATTTTGTGCATTCACAAATAGATGTCACACTGATCTTTATTCCAGTTATTGTCTGATGGCTTAGACACATGCTGGCCCTTTCATTCTTAGTAAAGTTCCCTTCGCGCTTTGAAATACCCTCCTCCCATTCACGAAAATAATTCAAAAAGGTTACCATTAGCCAACTGAACCTTTCATCACTTGCAGAGAAAAAAGGATTCAAATTATTATTACGCTTATTTCTGCCTTCCACCATAGATCTCACATTCAAAATGTCAAAGAACTTGTTCATATTTTTAATGAAAATGACAGTTTCTTCCACTTCATCACCATATAAATCCTCCAATGCGAAGGCTACACTGTCACTGAAGATTTGTGCTGCTTAACTAACTTTCATATACGAAAATGCATTCAAGTCAACATGTTTTCTTGTGAGCTTTGGTACAGGTGTATACATGTTGAATTCACAGTGCTCTTCAAAAAGCCGAACAATGTGCATCCAAGAGATGTCCTTTCCATTTTTCCACAAACGCCTAGTGTTCTTATGAGAAAAAGAATTACTGAAACAATTTCTCGCAGTTTTTAGCAGGTGTGGTACGTCTGAAATGAAGTAAACTTTCCCTGACTTATCTACTGGATGTAAAGAAAAATGAACTGTTTCATGTCCTGGAAATGTATGCATTTTAAAACACTTCCGATCGGCACTGGCACCATCACATGTGAGGAAAAGAACTTTTAATTTTAGATGAATTTCTAATAAAAAAATAGCAGACCACAATATTGGAAAAAGCAAGTCTGAACTGATGTTCTGAGTGGCAAATGCTGTTAGAGGAAACTGAGTGTGGTGGCAATTCCTCTTACCATTAAAACAAGCACAAATTTTGCAGTCACACTTTCACGAGATAAAATGATCTTTTCCAAGTCCATAAAAGCATTGCCAATATTGTCCAAATTGCAGTATCCTATCAGCTCACCAGAATATTTGTTGTACACCAAGTCTTCTTTTACCTTCACTTCATCAAACAATATTCCACAGTTACTTAGCCATTCTTCCTTGTATGAGTTACACTTTTCTGCCTCTGTCTTTAGCATGTCGAGATCATCTTTGTTAAAGCCTAATTTACTTTGGATGTAGTGAGAATACTCAAACAGTGTCCTATTGCTAGGAAGCTTTATAAATCCTGAGTCACGCTAAGTGTCATAGGCAGCCTGCGACTTGTGGCGAATAGCTAAGCACCACCTGATAATCATAGGATGCCATCGCATTCCAAATTTGTCAATACTGACTGCCTTCAACTGTTGGGCACAGAGCAGGCGTTGAAATGAATTAGAGTCTGGATATGACTGTACAACATACTTTTCACACAACTGCATAAGGTCCTTCATTTCTGCTGAATGTGACATATCCATTGGAACACCTTCACTGCTAATGTTTTTTTTTGATTTGCCGTTTTAGTCTGTCTACGTCACTTTGCAAGGACCTAATTCTTACATTTTGCTGCTTTAGTTTTTTTCAGGAGATGTTCACGAGGCATGTCAGCATGTTTGTATGTTGATTTCGTAAAGTCAATATCCTTAGTAAAGATTTTATCATGACGACTGCGTTTTTCCCCCAGGCACCTTCGATATTTAACACACTTTTTACACATTGGTTTATTTTTGTTGCCTTCAATAAGCAGAGCACAAGAAACGCTTCTAATTGTTGAATTATACTCTGCATTAAAGTTTCTTTCATGATATGCAATCATTCCATAATCTGGATGGGAAATGGCGCTGCCGACAGGAATAAGAGAAACAAATTGTTCATCATTGTTTCCAGGGCAAACAGACAGGCCCAATAAAACCTCTTGAAGGCACATTATGTCTGTCCTTGATGTTATCAGTTTTGGAACACGTTCTCACAAAAAATGGTCATTGGCAACTTCCTTTCCATGCACATACACAGTAGTTTGTCCAGCTTCATTAATACACACTTTCATACTTATATATGTTTTGCCATTGCCTTGATCTGAATGTAAACTGAATGTAAACAATGTTCCAGGTCGTTGGCGTGCGTATTTATAATAAATGGCTTTGGAATGTCACTAAGATCACTACGCAAACTAACAACCCCGGTAGGCACAGTGATCTCAACAAGGTCTCCAACTTCAGCTGAGCCTGGTGCTGTAAATGACGATGGCGAACCACACTGACTTGCTTTATCTTCATAGAATGCTGTGTTGAGAGAAGTATCAGCCTCACAGTTCTCAGTCATGGAGGCATCCTCATCGAGCAGGAAACCATCGTCAAGTGAAGTTGGGGATGATTCATGAAGTACAAGTCGGGTTCGCTTGTGCTTCTTCTGCACCCCGTAACTAGGTCGCTTCCTTCTAGGCATGGCCAAACTGCGAACACAAATCAGCATGTTAGATAAACACTAAATGTGTGATATGATATTTTTAATTAAGTTAAAGGGCTGTCTCCATCGGAAGGCATATGCCAAAGAAAAACGCTTTTTTGAAACCTATACCCAGATTTCGATACCTAAACGCGGACCCTAAGTTCAAGTTTAAGGTCAAAGGGGTCACAATTTGTGTGCATATGAATAGGCCTTGTCCATATACACATCCATACCACATTTGAAGCAACATAGAAGTTATGAGCATTTCTCGTCTCTGTTTATTATGAATATAATATTTGTTTCATTATATCGACTTTGGACATGTTTTTATTGTATTTTAATTTGATCAAAACTAATTAACACCTAAAAGGTACTCTCTTTTGTTGTGTTTTGCTGTTATAGTTTAGTCGGACAGTGGGACTGACAGAAACTGATTCGGACTGACAAAAATTTCTAGCCTGTCAGTCCAAATGACTGACAGATTTTTCAAATTTGGCGAACCCTGCACATACATTACTCTTACGTCCAAATGCTAAACCTACTCCCGCCCACTAGCACACTCTGATGTGCATTGGTGCATTATCAATCGCTTTACTTCTATATAAACCCGGACAATATTAATCCAAACGCAGCGGGCTTTAAGAAAGTTCAACTTAAATTCAACAGAGTTTGGATAATTATTTCGGTTTGTTAATATTTTAACTTTTTGTTCGTTAAGATTAAATTTATTATTATTATTATTATTATTATTATTATTATTATTATTATTATTATTATTATTATTATTTCCTTTTTTACAAAATACGTTTACAAGAGAAACATGGGTAATATAATCGTTTCCTATAAATATATATGGAATAGCTGGGGCTCAATCCGAATCCACACATAGAGAAGTCTAAGGCGCATATCTCATAAACGCATAAAGGGACCTCATAAATATCGAAATACTCGTATATATATATATATATATATATATATATATATATATATATATATATATATATATATATATATATATATATATATATATTATATATATCGGCGGTATAACAATGATTTCAAAAGCATAATGTTAGACTTGTGGTTTCGTTCGTGTTTTTGTGAAAAAGACGTTATTAAGCAGGTTTTACTTGAATTTTGAACTCCGGTTATAACCAAAGCGTTGTCTAAATTTAAATACAATATATAATAAACGATTGATTTGGGCTGAAATTTATAAACAACATACATTGTCGTCTTTAACCGATAGATTACGGTAACAGCGCAAAAGAACTAATATTGCGGTAATTCTTAAAACTGTCAATTTATGCTCAATTTGTATGCACTGTCATTTGTAATTTAGCAAATAAGGGACTCGTTAATACATTTTTGGTATATTTAGAAGACCGCCATACACTGCTCTTACTTGATTGAATAAGTAATGAAAAGAGAAGCCATCAGATAATAATTGATATCTAAAACGTTTTCTTTGAATGTTGGTCACACCAGGTTTCGAACCGGGATCGTCCGAATAAAAGGCTACTACCTAACATCAATTCATCTTGACAATTATATTGTATAATACATAATTAACCTCATTTAAGTGATTCATTCGTTGACACAAATTGTTTTTGTTCTATTTTTTATATGTGGCAAAAAGTTACACTTATCAGTACTTGACTGTTTTGATGCCTCGTCATAAATCACAAAAATAGCACAAGTAGTAATTCGCAATACAGATTTTTGAAATTAAAGGATTCGATTAAATACTAGCATGATTAAATTGAAGTTCTTATTATATTAAAATACAAATGCCATGACATGACATTTAGTTTTGTCTTGTGGTAAGTGTACTTTTAATAATGTTTAGTTTGTAAAGTTATGAACATACTAATAACGTTCATGTGTAAATAATAATAAGAATATCCTATATGTTGATCGTTTAAAGGCCTGGATTGCACCTATTAAGTAAAACAATAAAATAATAAGAGCATGGTCTTAATGCAGGCTATTTTTGGTTTTGAGTATTTTGATATTCATGAGGTCCCTTTATGCGTCTATGAGGTATGCGCCTTAGACTTCTCTATGTGAGGATTCGGATTGAGTCCTAGCTATTCCACCTCATTTATTTATTGGAAAGTTGTTATAATTTTTAATTCAACCAAACCCACATGCACCGGAAATGGCAATGGCGAAACTTTCTTTTTGTACATAAAATCATTTAAATGCATTTAATTCGAAAGAAAAGACTTTTAGGAAATAACGGTGCAAGTTTGACATGAAAAGAGTTGCTTGTTACAGTCTTTAAATATGCTTTCGATAAGAGACCGTTTTCTTAGACAAAGATGCAGTTGAATAAATGAATGAATTGTCGAATTCTGAACATCTTGCTGTTGGTTCAATCTAAGTATTCTCTTTTAAGCATGGCTTCCATGACGGCAAAGAAATTGGCGATAGAATACGAAAAGGACGTCAGTAAAGAATTGTTCAAATACGAATGCCTGAAAGACCTAGACCTCTTTGTCCTTGATAATTCAATCCGCGAGAGCACGGTGGGGCAACTGAGAGGTCATACTATTGAGAACAAGTGGGAGATATTCAACGAGGTTACAAAATGCGGCTTCCGTCACCGAATAGTGGCAAGCTACAATCACCAGAGAAGAGTAGACGATGAATTCGTGAAGGAAGTCTTGGCCAAGGGCGAAGATCCAGAAGGTCTTTGGGCGTTCAGTGAAGTCACCGAAGGTACCTTTTTTCAAGCTGTATACCTGTCATTGTCTACGACCTTCTCAGTCTGAACTTTTGTGTCGTGCGCCATCTGTCTACAATCTAACAATATTTACTTCTAATAAAATATCCATATTTGCTATGGTCTATAACATCATTCTTTTCCAGGCATCAGTAAAAAGGTACCGGACCAAACATCAATTCCAGTCGGCCTCTTGAAAATGAAGGAAGCGGGACTTCGAAACGTAATCTTTGAGATAGATCTTGGGAACTCTACCTACAACTTCAAGAAGTTTACCGTAAAAGACATGTGCCGCCTTGTAGAGAAGTGGGTTTTATGGGCAAAATCCAATTTAGGTTCGAATTCCAAGGTCCTGGTAAGTCTCAGGGATCTACCCGATGTAATGCCAAAAAAATTCCAGCGTGTGTTTCACGTTGTCGACTTCTTAGCCAGACTGAACCTGTTGTTTGGGATATGCTTTGAAGAACCACGAGGTAAATCGCTGCCCGAAGAATGCGGTACTTGGGCAAAGTTCATTCGCAAGGTGATGGACAGTGCCAACTGGAAAGGACATCTGCTGGTTCACGTGCATGAAAAGTTTGGTTTAATGGATGCAACTGCCTAAGCGGTAAGGCCTACCATTACACCGTCTATACGTTTATTGATATGCGCAACTGGCGAACATTAAAAGTCTGTGTGCAACTCATCTTTAAGACGCCGTTTGTGGCATTTACAGAAGCATATCAAAAAATAAATAATTGTTTGTATGCTGAATGTTAATTTCACTTGATGTACGCTACACACTAAGAATTAAGAGTACATCGATTCTGTTGTTAGACATTGTTGTATTAAAATCAATGTTACTTGTTCCCGATCAAGGACATTTTATGTTAATGTAAACAATCTAATTCACAAAATATATCATAATTTGAAAGTTAAAATGCCTTATTATTCCACTAGACGTTTTTTACATATGGTGATTCAGCTATATGGGAACGAAAAATGTACTTTGTATAAATAAGACGTATGTCACTTTCATATTGCAGTCACTAATGGGTGGCGCAAATGGCATATGGGCGAGTGTTTGCGCGGAGGGAGCGTCTATAGGGAACGCTTCCTCTTGCGTGACGATCATCAACTTGGTTCGCCTCGGAAACCAGAA
Organism: Dreissena polymorpha; assembly: GCF_020536995.1. Lineage (NCBI taxonomy): Eukaryota > Metazoa > Mollusca > Bivalvia > Myida > Dreissenidae > Dreissena > Dreissena polymorpha. The sequence goes on from NC_068360.1 coordinate 46,191,477, forward strand.
AGTCCTCAAGACGTACAACTGCTCCTACCTGCGAAAAGCTGCCATCAGAGTAACGGAAATAACCACGGGGTCTCCACCGCACAACAAGCAACCAATATTTGGTACTCGTGCGGCAGATTTCACGTTCGATTTGAGTCCAGAAGACTTCGATATAGCTAGTTTCTTTGGCGAAAAGGCTCCTGTGAGAATCACGTCATTGGCCTCACCGCAAATGATTCTTTCGAGACTTTCAGAGTTGTTTGGAAACAGTAGTGAATTTACGCTTGAGATTGCATCCAATATGAGGGAAATGATTTTGGAGGATCTTCGGAGCGGAAGGTAGTGATGCATTTCAGTGCCTATTTAAATACGTATGAGTATTTGATTTACCAGGGTTTCATCGACAAATCCTGGCCATTAGATTGGTCAATGTCAATGGGCGGTTAGGTAGGAGTGGGGGAGTTTGGCGGTCGATCGTTCGGGGTGCTTGCAGGTGGCGTCAAACAGGTGGTTTCCGGTAAATAACTGTAGTTGGCATGGATTTATATTGATGAAACTTTGGATATAGCAGGTTTTTAGGTAGACATAGCTTGTGGTTGTATCCAAAGCGTGTCGGGTCAAGATCAAGGTCACTAATACTAAAAATAGAAAAAAGAATATGTGCTTAATAGTTTGAGTTTGTATGGAGATATCGCTCTTTCGTTTTGTGTGTATGTAGCTCACCCAGCTCACAGACATACTTAACTCAGTCAACGTCAAGGTCAAATTGTACTTAAAATGTAATAATATAATAGCAACTGAAAATAGGTCGTTTCAGGTCAATTACTTAAGTTTGCATTGACAAATGTTGATAAAACTTACCACAGAGACTTGAATGGAGTCTTAGATTTGGATTGTATATTTGGCGGGCACTAAGTCATAAGCTCAGTATATTCAGTTTGGAAGTAATGTACTGAAATTGTGTGAGAGATAACTGATATACAGACCTGCCTTGAGGTGGCATCTGGGCTGGTAAGATTAGGTTCAAGGTCACTGTTGCTATACATATTTAAATACTTTAGGATAAATTACTTTAGTTTGGATGGAGGAATTAGACTAAAGTGTGTGTGTAGGTCGCCTTTATGCATGTGCAGCATGAGATTGCATTTAGGGACTATCGATTTAAGGTGAAGTTCACTGTTACTTTAAATAGAAGAACACGGTTTCTGCTCAAAATCTAGGGTTTGGATGGCGATATTGTGCTGAAATTGTGTGTGAATGTGTTTTACATCAATGCTAACATGTGGTTCACCTATAGATAGAACAACTATTTAAAACTATGTAATGTATGTTTTTATTGAGGTATTGTTCTGAAATTTTATGTGTAGGTCGCTTACATGCAGACCTAGCTTGGATTGCAAAATTATCTAAATTAGGTTTATATCTAAACTATTGAAAACCAAGTTTTTGTGATAATACCATGCTTTTTTTGTTTGTATTCATCTTGAAATTATTGGTATGTGCACTTTTTAGTTGTCAATATAGGTTAAACTGCCAATTACAACTGTGAATGGGTTTCTAATCAAATGCAATGACCGTAAACCAGTTCAATATTTTTGTGAGCTCTCTATATATTTTCCATTTCATTTCATTGCTTTAATTCGTGTTATATTGTTAAAACTTTCAGGAAAGAGGAGTACATGAGCAAGGCGGGGCTAGCTCTCTTGTTTGACAGATCAGGTGGGTCCCTAAATGAAGTAATGCGTGACATCATCACTGCCGATGAGGCGCAGGGCCCGTACGAGAAGCGACTTTTAGAAGAGATCCGGCAGCGCTGGAACGAGTGGGACCTCCGTGATGCCGAACAAAACGACGATATGCTGCAATACGACTCCTTTTACAACGGATTCTTAGCGCCGTATTTCTCCTGCTACCGTTGTTTTGACACCAAACAGGCGTTGCAGGCACTCGACATGGACGCCGACGGATATGTCGACTGGAAGGAGTTCTTGGTGTACCTGAAATGGGCCTTCCGTCAGTACCCGGATGTAAAGGACGCCAACGAGCTTCTCGACGTGGCGTTCCAGAAAGGGCTCATTCCTGCCATGAGAGATGAACGCATATCCTCAAAGGAACAGAGGATAGACTAAGCAAATGATATTGGCGCACACTATGTAGTGTCAAACAAAAATTGACGCGTTGATGTTTGCTGATGCATTATAAATATCTTTATACATTCTTTAATATAACCGATCCGAATTTAACACTTATTATCATTCAATGAAACGCAATGATGTTATGTATATTGTGTCCACTTTATTACAAGGAGACCCGTGCTCAAACTCAAGTAGCTTTCTTGGGATCGTTACTTTTAAAGACTTCAAATACCGCTACTTCCCAGGAAATGGACTATCGTTTGTATAATCCTATGGCTTTCAGTGTAATCGAGCCAGAACATATAGTTTAAAGCTAAATAAATGAACATGCAGTCGTTACATCGTCTAAATATTCGTATTCATAATTATTGATAATGGTTGGTATCCCATGATGTGTATTTTTATAGTTTTAATTGTAAACATAAATTATTACAAGTACATGTTTAATTTTACGTGTTTAATTTGTCTCATAGAATAATGTTATTATTTGTAAAACTAGCCGGTCCTTGCACAGGTGGCATGTAATTGGCTCAAAGCGCCACAAATTCGCTGTATCAAAGTCGAATCGCCTAAATAGTTCGTGCTTTTTCTTATGTAAGTTGTAATTTCATAATATAAAATAGTACATATAGATTGACATTTCTAATGTCTAAAAGAGGTTCACAGTATTAATGAAATCTTCAAACGTTATATCCACGGCTGTATTTTCATTGTATAATAATGTATAATGTGTTGGTCCTTTTTACTACTATCAGTGTTAAGAACGAAACAATACTTTAAATACCAGATGAATTGTCACAAGGGTGTGTATTTACGTGGTAAAGTCGAATATGGATACTCTGATTACGGTTGCTTATCTTCATTTTT